>NW_027271731.1:155000-720000 GCF_040938485.1 Diadema antillarum | reverse complement strand
CCCGTCCGGAATGGGAAACCCATTTATAGTGTACGCCCGGACCCGCGCCTGCCATGGTCGAGAGGAATGGGAGAAACATCTCTTCCAAGGACGTAAGCTCTAAGGACTTGGAAGGACTCGAACTTGGGATCTCCCTTCGAAAGTTTGTTAAGTGCAGGAGCAGTGATAGAACTATCTCGGCGTTATATCTCAATGTTAAAATGATTCATTTCATGCTGGAATATGCCATGGTGTCCGTATATGCCTCATTAATTCAATCTTAAATATGTTAAAGACTTAGTGAACTATAGTCACAGTGTGAAGTATTCGAAGGCCTCTGTCATTTCTGCCAATTTTCACATGATTATCATGGTTTATAATTCTGTTTATTGTATTATTGAAATATTTCAGATTCCATTTCTATTTTTTTCTTTCCTAATACTTCTTAGTTATAGTGGGTGACATTTGAAGCCTTTTATCATTTAAATAATACTTGCTATTCTTCACAATAATAAATTCATGGTTAACAATTATTCTAATATTTTATGGGAAGTGAGTTAATCTTTATGTTTTTCTTTAAGATTTTTCGGGAGACTAATTTTCATTGTCGGGCTACCAAAAATGAAATACAGTGTATAACTCTATTATGAAAATAAGTGTTGATATCAAGCCTTATATAGTTATATTATGCCTACACTCACATAGCATGAATAAATTTTCTTTGAAAGACGGTGTTATCGAAAAAGCGCGCTGGCTGCCTGTTACAGCTTCTCCAAAAAAGCACTAACTTTGCCATTAAAATTTGTCACAAGCGTGATGCAGATGGATTGTGTACTTTTTATCATCATTTTCTATACGTATTTCCTTAACGTCCTTGTATTTCCAATGCACTATTCTGACAGAACGATGTTGTTTATAGAGTTCCCATGCATCTATAAATATGGACGACATATAATTATCATGCATTCACCAAAGTTTTTTGATTGCTTAAAGTACTTACCATTTGCAGACTAAAACAAAAACCCAGCTTTAGTGCTTCAAAATAGTGCTAAAATGTGAGTTAGACCATAGGGATTGAAACAACTAATGTAAAAAATGTTAATCAGCACGATCAGCATAATCAATGATATAAGTATTGTTGACTATACAAAATGTGAACAATGGTTATAATAAAATTGCTTCTAGAATAAATCGTATACAGTTATGGTTTAGTGAGAAGAATAGTGATAATCTCCTTATATTTTAGGCTTTATTGTGAAATCTTAATGTGTTAGGATGCTTTGTGATACATATACGCATGTGCATCACATGTGATATCTCGAACATTTTTAAATCGCTGCTCCCAATGGTAAACAATACCTTTAAGTGTTGAACTGCCCCAAACTGTGTGATTTCTCTTTTTTTTTTCAAACTGTCACTACTTTTAAAGGGCGGTGAGTTGGCTCAGTCGGTAGCGCGTCTGCCTCACGATCACGCGGCCCGGGTTCGAACCCGAGCCTGGACTGAGCAATGTTGTGTGTAAACATACCGTCCCTCTAGCAAGAGGCAAAACACTCTGTCCCTCGGATAGGACATAAAATGGAGGTCCCGTGTATGAGAGAGTCACAGCTCATGCACGTAAAAGATCCCGCTTCATTCATTCATCGCAAAGAGCAGGGTGTCTAACCCGGTGAAGTTAGTGGTCCCACTCCATACACATCCAACTGGACCCCATGGAAGACCAGCTTAGTGTAGCTGAATATGGGCAATCCAGCCATCTTCACAGATGGAAAATGAACAACAACAACAAAAACAACAACAACTACTACTACTACTACTACTACTACTACTACTACTACTACTATAGTATTCCGAATGACACCGATCTCACACATTGTCTTCGGAATCCACGCCACTGGTTTGTTTGGGCAAAAATCTTCTCTTTAATCATAAACCGTGTTCATGATAATTCACTGATGTCATTAATTGCTTTTATCAATACAAATCAATTCTTTTCATGATGCATATTAATTAGGGCCTATTATACAAGGGCCTTATGTACTCAACGTGTAAAATAAAACAATTAGACATATATCATTGATCTGCTATAAGGTTATGTTTAATTGTTTACTATGTTTGGGGGAATGCATCCTATTATACAAGCATTATTTTTTTAGCATTCCTCCCCATCCCCGGCATTTTCATAATTTTAAGAATGCTTTTTGTGGTTCTTCTTTTTTACCTTATCAATGGTATATCCATAAACTTCACTTATCATTGACTTTGAATAAAATGCCGATATGATTATACATATATATACATATATGTATATATATATATATATATATATATATATATATATATATATATTTATCTATAGGTCTATTATATATGCACTTACATCTGATGTTGAAAATATGTATTTACATGTTTTGTTGGAGATGGACAAATAAACAAATGAATGAATGGATGAATGAATATACTCCAATAATCATTACGTCGTGACCGTCGGGTTATTATGATGATGTTAATTAATTTGATCATGACAAATAGTATGGTGCACAACTCTTAACTGCGGCCGACCTCACTTTGACTAAAGTGGAGCACTGCTTACAATTATTTTGATTTTGTTGATGTAGGCCCTACGGTGTTATCATTACATCGATATATATAGGAATCATTTGCCTCGGATAAAAACGTAAAAGCTCGATGATATCGTGACTTCTATTTAGGGCCTACGCTCTGCTCTACCAATACAACTCGTTGCAAGCTGCTTCTTTATATCGAGGCACAACCACAGAACTCTACACACACTGTGGGCACAACATACTAATCGAGTTTGATGAAGATGAAACAAAATGGTAGTTTACACTGGAGTACTGATCTAATCCGTCACAGACATGAGGTGCGGTTGTCAACAGACGCCAGAATACAACTCGTTGCAAGCCGCTTCTTTTATATCATACAGTAGGGGGTATAATATGCACAGAATCGAGTTTGATGAAGATGAAACAAAATGGGAGTTTACACTGAATAAGATACTATATATATATTCACAAAATATTCACTCTTGAAGAACTGAATAATAGACATGTACAGAAAAAAGTGAGTTTAGAGTGAAATTTGAGTGAATTTTGAATGAAAATGTTCATTATAATTTTCACTCAAAATTCACTCCAATTTCACTCTAAACTCACTCTTTTCTGCTATGCACTCCTTCAAGAGTGAAAATTTTCACTCTTTTTGTTGTTGTTGGGTTTTTTTAAGAGAGAGAGAGGTGATTGGTGGTGCATATATGATGCGGGTCGTATACGTACTCTAACAAAAGCTGACCGCCGAAATCGCATGCATTCAGCGCATGCCATGCTTTGATTCATTCCACAAGTCTAAAAAAGTCTAAAAAAAAGTAAAACACTATAGGAAATAAGGGCTTTTCTCAATTCTGCGTATTATCTATACGTTTTGATTATCACAAATGTGTTTGTATATATATATATATATAGATATATAGATATATAGATATATAGATATATAGATATAGGTGAAAGAAATAAGATTTGAGGCGGACGTGCTCTCTTGTTCTCCCTTCTAATCGAGTTTTCGGCCTGTCGTGGCCTTCATCAGGACTACCAACAGACCACATATTACAATAATAATTGTCTAGATGGCATAATATGCCATGATGTAATAAGTGCAATGTTATATAGGGCAATGCCGTATAGTTTTCGTTGTTAGGTTATATGTTCATAAGACCAGCATTGTCATCGAGGGAACTATTATACAATACAAGCTTTGCTCTTTTGTAGGTCCCCCACATTTTATGTTCGTAAAATTGTGTTTGTGTTCTCTTGTAATTACGAGGTTATGTCTAGTCTTATGTTCTATCGATTGTGTCATGGTATTTATGTTTGAGATATGGAACAATAAAATTAAATAAAATCAAAATCAATTATAACAATACCAATCTTCTGAAATATTACTTTTACACAAATCAGTTATTTATACTTCAACACAAAAATACAATCTAATATCATCTCATCAACAGAAACGTATTATGTATCATACAAAAAAATAAAAACATAAATTCAATTCCTGTATCAAACTTCTGAAATATAATAATCATACTTTGCCATCATTTTAAGCATGATTACAAACGTGTGTAATACATAGGCCTATGTATACACATATATTTGCATATGCATATTTTCATAAATATTATATCTAATGCATTATATGCATACACACATACATACATACACATATACATAACTATAATCAATATAACGCTATCTAAATCAACATAAAATACATCTAAATATTACCAATACATGTATAAATGTATGTGCGCGTGTGTGTGCATGTGTGCGTAATGAAGGTCCTCTCATAAAACGATTAACTATAACTGATTTGCATATAACTACGTAGTAGAAATACCTATATGGCAACCAATATTAGTGACTGATGAAGAGAGATCGACAAGGTTTTGCTTGTTTTATAAAGTTGCCTTTTTTAAAGCAGGGCTAAAAATCAGTGTTTTGTTTTTTTTCTTTGTCGATGTGACTCAAAGTAAAAATAAGAAGAATATGACAGTGTGGTAGAAGGTACTCTACAGAAGACCGTACACTTCTAACATTTTCTCCAAGTGCTATAGTATTTCTTCAGAATTCTAATAAATCAGCCATCACAACAAACCAATGAATGCTCAAGGCACTAGCAATCAATAGGCCTACGTGGCCACTGTACTTATGCATGTACGAATGATCTGTCAGATAACTCGGCGAGCGAGACGAGGCTCTAGCAACTAGGCTTGCATATGTTACGCATGAAGGCACTGTTACCTCCATGTGTTATGCATATATACAAAGTATGAGTCATATCTCTCTGTGAACAAATATAGTTCAGTAACAAATATAGTTCAGTAGATTTACGAGACAAATGACGATAAGTTCTTTGCAGTGACCTACAGTGACCCATGAGGGTCTGGAAAAACAAAAACAAAAACAAGCAAAAACAAAAAGAAAACTCGAAAGACTACTAGTATTCAATTTTTCGGTTAGAAATTATTTCATGACGTGTATACTGCGCGAGGCACCTGCTGGGTCGTTCCCCTCGCTGATGAACGATCAGCGGCATAACTTTCGCGCCATGTGACGTGTCGGACTTTCATCAACCAATCCAGTTCTGTAGAAAAATGAACCGCTTAGAACTGTCAATTATATTTTAGAACCGCTTAGCTAAGTAATAATTCGAAAGCATTTTCGGGTCATGAGCATGATGGTTATACGAATTGTAATGAGAAGTTCAAATAACTCCACTTGACAATGGAACAAAATATACATTGCATATTTTTTACAGAATCATTACGAAACGAACAGTGCAGTAAGAGTGATTTTTCCACAGAAGTAAATACTGACTGCTTTCATGCAGCATGAAAGAGCCTAAAGGGCTGTTGGCTTATGGGTAATCTTTTACCACGCGGTCATCTCGTGGTAACATTCTCATTGCCAGGGACTTGAAAATTGAGGTGTTACGGAAGGACCGAACCCGAGAGGAATTTTGACCCTCAAATAACATTTTCAAGATGGCAGGACTGCCACCAGAAGTGGTGCAGCAACAGCACCAGCATCAACAGATTGTTGTTCAACAGCAGCAACAATTCGAGGAGCAGGAACCCGTCGTGGTACAACAGCAGATTGTCCGCCGTTTCGATCCCGAGGCGCATGAACTCCACAAAGATTTCCGCCTGACGCGTTACACCGAGTTGAAAGGATGAGGGTGCAAGGTCCCTCGGGAGGCTCTGCTCAACCTCCTGAAGGGACTTGAACCGAATGAGGGGGAACAAGGACAGGGAGAACATTCAGAATACATGCAAGTCCCGTCTGGTGTCCCCAAATTCGGTGAGTATATTTTTACTCATGTTCAGCCAGTTAGGCAGTCTTGCCGTGCATTCGCCATGTTTGGGACGGCGTGGTGCGCGACCACTCATTCAATTTTGTGTCATTTTTTTAGATAATATTGATTCAAATCGATCAAAATGCACTCCTTCTTGTGTACGTCCTAATTTTGCATATAGGGCTTGTGGTCTTTGCGTGATACGTAATCGCAGTGATGCTGTTTAATGTTCTATTTTAGGCATTCAAAATGGGATGATGGTGGAAGATGTGACAAAGACTGGCGTGGGGGCCCTCGAGAAGTCGATTTGCATGAATGAATATTCATGATTCTCCTTCACGGAGCTCGCACTCTTCACGATGAACCCGCGCGTGCGACCGCTTCGCACATACTGTCATTGCACAGTCACATGGATAAGAAAAGCAATCCTGTCTTCATGTAGTTGTTCATGTTCCTTTTTCCTTTGCAATTCTATTCCTTCACTTTTTTTTTCTTCATCAGCATCTAATGTTCTACTTCCTCTGAAATTAAAGGGCAAGTAGAAACTACTTGATCTATCGCCTAACTACATAGAAAGTTGTCAAGTCAGTTGAAATGCCCTCAGACAGCTGACAGAAATTCAAAGAATCAAATATACTGTAAAACATGATCACATATTCGCGGCATAAAATTTTCGCGAATTGGAGCCGATGGCCTATTTCGCGGCATGAAATTTTCGTGAATTGCCACTGGCATTCAATGCATATAGTGCAGACAAGAACTTTTGTTTGCGTTTTAATTTCGCGAATCCGTGCTCGCGAAATTCGCGAAATTAAAATGCGAACATTCCTCGTTTTACACTGAATTACAGTATATGAAATTATATGTTTGAGTATCGCCTTAAATTTCAATAGCAAAAGAGAAAAAGTGATTGATCTTTGTAGCATGGTACATTGTAGTGTATAGATTTCTAACGTTTCTTTGTGAAAAAAGAAGCTATACTTCTAAGGTTTTAATTATTGCAGCATGTGCACAAACAATACAAAACATAGCAAAATGTGATGGGATACCCCATGAAAATTAAAGAAAACATTTAAACAGGCATCTATTCACATGCATTTGAAAATCAAAATGAATTCAGACAAATGGATAAAGAAACAAAGATGTATCATTATAATCATTTAAACTTTCAGTCATATGTTCATAGTTAATTTTCAACCATCTTGTTTCATTCTTTAGATGATTATACAGGGTTTTGCCTTGCATTGGGGCTTCTTCATAAAGTGTTGGAAAGTTGCTGAAATTAAAGGAGACCTCCGGATGATTTTTCAGACTTTTACATTTGAACGACTGTAAATTAGTGTATACTGCAGTGAGTACGGAGTTTCAGAATTTCTAGTGATTGGGATGCAGTGTTTTAAAAATTTATGGCAAATTGCAAATTGCAATGAACAAGGATGATGACATGGCAGCCTCACCATAAGAGTAAAGAAATTTTCTCATTATTTCAAAACACTTTCCCAACTTTGCTTTTCACTTGCCCCGGGCAAGCGCTCATATAGCACCTTGATGTAGACTACAATGTGGCTTGAAGCCATGACACTGGGATTGATGCAGAGTACTGTGTATTAATGTACAGTATTTGCGGTTTGTTGTTCAATTTTTACTGAAAGTTTCCATTTATGAAACAAATACGATTCAAGTTAGCAAGTTGATAATCATTACGTAACAATTGCAGGGTAGTATACCATGAAATTAAAAGAAATGAAAATATTTCACTGATTACAAAGCCACTTTTGATGTATTGAAATCAATACTTGCAATTTTCTGAAGTTCTACATACTTCCTCCATAATTTTCCACAATTTGTCAACCCTGTTGGCTTTACCTTGAAAATTGAAAGATGTTGTATGGCCATATGACCACTATTTTGGTTACAGAGTTTGCTGATAGGTTTCAATCAGGAATAAAGTGTGTCCAATGTACATAGCAAGGCAAAAAAAGAGAAAGTATTTAAACACAACAACTGAAAAACAAGATGTGCAAATCAGATGTGTTAATGACATTATCACAACATAGGATGCTGTTGACATATGTACACATTTTCACAAATTTCCAGTCTTTAAATGAAATCAGAATAGTGTATTCAATTCTTTTTCATGAGAAGAGCTTTTGTGGCTTAGTAAGCAAGACAGTTTATCAGTCTTGAAGTCCCTTGATTGAGTCCCCCATCAGACAATGACTAAGCAGGCAGGAACAAATTATCAACCGCTATTCTTGCAGTTATCTTGCTTCATTTCACTGCTTTCATTCAGTAAGAAATCTGTTTCTTTATGGGGCTTTCTTTATGTTGCTTTTTCATAGAGTGAATTTCATTCTGCAATTTTGTTTGCGTCAACCTCTGAAATATTGATTTCACCTAATATAAATTTGTTTATCTGCATAAGATATTGGTGACTTCTTCCTGTTTTCAAATGTAGGTATCGGCATGGACTGCAGTGTGACCCCCCTGAGACACGGCGGTCTATGCCTTGTACAGACTACAGATTTCTTCTTTCCTCTTGTTGATGATCCATACATGCAAGTAAGTGCCAGTTTATGGATTGGATAGTATTTATGATTTAACTGGTGTAGCCCAACTATGTTGAAGAAGCATTGCAACTTTATAATCATCTCCAAATAAAGTGCTGGCAAACAAAGCTTTTTATTGAAATGATTGTGGGCATGATGGAAAGATTGGAAAAGAATCAAATGAATTGTTAGTTTTACTGCAAATTTCAGTACTTATTTTTGGATTGTGCGCAGCTGATCTCCAGATTATGTTTAAATGTGTAAAATGCTTTATGATCCTGTATTATAATTTTCAAGGAAACAACATGACCCCCCATTAACTTAGTGAGGATGACTACATCTAAGCAAAATATGAAATGGATTTACAACTATTTATGTCTAGTGTACAGCACAGCTGCCCAGTAGTATGTTTTAACTTATCTAATATTCATATTTCTTTGTCCCCAAAACAGCAAATGTCGTAGTGATTTGATGAAATTTTTGTTAAAATTTGCATGCTGCACATGCATAACTTCCCATCTTTAAACCAAACTTATTTTGCAACTATCTAAAGTAACATTTTGGTTTGCTGAGTCAGCAACTCTGGTTTAGAGTCATGGTAAGTGTCCAAAATCTGAAATATCACTGAGCATTCAAAAGCTTTTATGCCTTTATATCCTTGTGTATAGTGCATACAATTATTGCAAAAATAATATCCCCTGTTGCCTATGGGGCAACTGTCTATGTGCAATTTACAGAATGCCTTACTTTCCACTGTTACTAGTGCTCTAAGTCTGCCAACCAAAATTTTGGTACCCATTCATGTTGAGATGAAATGTTTTCAGTGAGTTATGAAATTATTTGTCATCTCACATAAAGAGCACTGCATTTAATTTCTTAAAATCCATGTTATACGAAAGATCTAACCATGTAATCTATCAACTCGAACATTCTATTTACAGGGCCAAATTGCCTGCGCCAATGTGTTAAGTGATTTGTATGCGATGGGAGTGACAGACTGTGACAACATGCTGATGTTGCTGGGTGTGCCCAAGGCTTTCACAGACAAGGAACGAGACGCCATCATGCCACTCATTATGAGCGGTTTCAAGGTATTCCATTCGTGACATCGTGAGATAAAATTGAGCAAAGATACATGAACTTATTTTCAATTGCAAGTATAACCTCATGAAAGATTGCATTTTATCATGCATTTTTTCTCTGCCTCCCCCTTACACCCCTCCCCCCCCCCCCAAAAAAAAAAAAGGGGGTGGGGAGAGAAAGTTTGTAAAGGAATTTAGTTTACCCCAAATGTACTTGAAGCAGTCAGAAAGATTTAACTTTTGAAGAGTAAATAGGAGGCAACAGACTGTAGAATATTACCTTTAAAAGGGATGGCTAGTAACTGATCAGTGGGAATGCTAAAGGATGATTGTTCCAATTCTTGTGGGATTCATTTAAGAGTACATTATGTATCTATTGTTGTGTGAAAATCATTTGCTTCAGAACGGTCTCATATTCAAGTAATGTGCAGTTTGATGCCCCGTCACTGTAAAGGCATGCTAGCCTGGAAACATTAAACTGTACATTACTTGAATATGAGACCATTCTGAAGCAAATAAATTTCACACAACAATAGATATATAAAGTACTCTTAAATGAATCCCACAAGAATTGGAACAATCATCCCCCAGCATTCCCACTGATTCCCACTGATCAGTTACTATCCATCCCCTTTAAGGTAGAAAATGTAATTTTGTAAACTCTAGCTTGGATATTTGGATATGACTGAGATATACAAAGAAAGCTATCATAATAAAATGTGACAGGCCACAACTTTTATTACAAGGTAGGATCTCTTTGTTTTACGTTATTTTATTTCGTGAGTTTACGCAAGAACTCACAGTGAGAGCCTGCTCGACGCGCACTTGGATATATCTGGTCAGTTAAATCAGAATCAAATTTCATCAAATAAACTTTCAATTCCCCTTAGAATTGTGTGCGTTTTAACAATTCATAGAGTGGTTTCTAAATATCTCGCAAATGTCAAAGCTGAATCCTTGCCTCAAGCAGTACTATACCATCCCTTTAACTTGCAAAAAAATTTGTTGATGGGACTAGGATAAAGCCCAAGAGGGAGGAACAAATGTGACTGGAGGTCAGACTGTGATCAATCCATGGTGTCTTGTTGGAGGTGTGGCCACAGCCGTTTGTCTACCAACAGACATCATCAGGTATGCCCACCCTTGAGGTTGTGAAGCTTTGTTGATTTGATGGTCTTTTTAGTGCTTTGAGTAATGCTGTTGAAAAAATTGTAATTTTGATGGTCTTTGATTGTTGATTTGATGCTCTTTGTAGTGCTTCGAGTAATGCTGTTGGAAAATTGTAATTTTGATTATCTTTTAATTGTTGATTTGATGACCAGTCTTTTAAGTTCTTTCAGTAATGCTGTTGGAAAATTGCAATTTATTTCATTGATTGTACTGATCTGGCTTTCATTGGAGTTTCTAGCATTTGTACCAGCATTCTCCATACTTTTCCAACAGGAGTATCCCTTGCCTGCTAGCATGTGGTGGGCATGTTGACAAAAAGTACTGGTGTTGGATTATGCTTGATTACATAAGGAAATGACCAAGGACTGCCTTTCAAATGATGTAGAGAGGGGAATAGTGTGGGTAAAAAGCTTATAGATTTAATTCACAACACTGAAAGAATGTCAGTTATTACAGACATTTACCTAAGGGCCCATTAGTCATTATGTGTAGTATGTGTATTTTTATTGAAATACTATACCCGGACGGTATCACAAAGGTTATCAGTTTGTACCAGAGGGATACTGACTGCTTGTGTAACAATTTCAGGACATTGTCTGCCCAGTTATTTGCTGCTACTCTCAGAATGAAGCAATAGATTCTGAATGCTTTCGAGTTCCTGCAGCAGTTTTTATGAAGTGAGGCAACATGCCATCTCTGGGTTGTAATAAGTTGGTAGCAGCCAAGGAGACCAAACTGTGTATTAACACTCAATATCACAAGCCTTAAAACCACTGCTTTATGTACAATGGATATCCTCTGCAGCATTTAGGTCGGTTAAGCAGACCATATGCAAAACCCACATTTCTATGGTCTCCCTCTTCTTGTGTCGTATGTTCAGCCCAAACAATGCTGTTGTCGGCGACGTGCTGGTGCTGACCAAACCCCTCGGGACCCAGATTGCGGTCAACGCCCACCAGTGGCTGGACCAGCCCGATAAGTGGAGGAAGATCCAGTCAGTGGTGTCTCCGGAGGAGGTGGAGCGAGCCTACCAGGAGGCCATGTACAACATGTCCCTCCTCAACAAGGACGGTACGTTGGGTTGGTCGGTCAATCGGTTGGGATGTGTGAGATTTCTCCCTCTGCCGTTGATTGTAGTCCACGGTTCCAAGTTGCCTCCCTAGCTCACATAATGTAATAAACCACAGATTGTTAGATTGCAGCGTATTTGTTTTAACGACCAAATAGTGTGGGGAAACATAGCTGGTTTGACTGAATCAATTTTCGTTTGCTGCCCGCCGGGGTACATTCGAAAATCACAAATAGCGCCTGTCAGTGAATATTTGTATCGAAGCATATGCTCAACAGTAACGGTTGACTCCTGTGGAGATTCTTTGGCTGTGTGTGTACTTACACAGATATAATTTGTGAATCCCCTGAAAGTTATTATTCTCTCATGTACATTTGCCCAAGAATGTCTTGTATTCAGACTAGCGTGTCACATGGTTAAAGATTAGGGTAAAACCCATGTCTAATGCTTAGGGGATGAGGGTGTAGTGTGTGGTATATGGTTTTAGTCCATGTCCAGAACAAGACTGCCAATTCCAGAAGAGGAGAAAGTAATTTTTCTCCGTCTCTTAATGTGCAGCTGCCTTGCTGATGCGGAAATTCAATGCCCACGGCGCAACAGACGTGACCGGCTTCGGTATTCTGGGCCACGCCAAGAACCTGGTGGAGAACCAGAAGAACGAGGTGCGCTTTGTCATCCACAACCTGCCGGTCATCGCCAACATGCAGAATGTCGCCAAGACGTGTGGCAACCAGTTCCAGCTGCTACAAGGCTACTCAGCAGAGACCTCCGGTAAGGGTCGCTTGTCTGCTCACTTGCTCTGCTTTGCATAGCCAGTTAGTTCTAAAAATGCCGAAGTAATTTTGGGACTTCTCATGAAAGCAATCATGTCAAAGTTTTCTCTTCTACAGTATCATTTTTGCAGCCGAGGATAAGACAACCAAGTTTAAAGGGCCCAAATATAGGTTAGTGTGATAAAAAAGAATAAAATCTTATGAGTTCGACAGTAAAAATTTGACTGAAATCGGATGAAAAATAATGAAGTAATGACATTTTGAAGTTTTGCTAATTTCTGTAAAACAGTTCTTGTACAGTGGATATGAATATGCAAGTGAGTGAGCTGACCATGTCATAACCTCACAATTTTCCAGTGATCGTGTACAAAAAAATGATGAAAATTCAATGTTTTCTGTCATTGAAGTCTGAAACATGATGTCGTTCCTGGTTGAATAATTTCAGAATAGTGATCAGTTAGATATAGACCGATTCGGGTTCGTTGAGGGCAGCAGACAATTTGTGGCGCTGGGCGCAGCCATGAGCTCATTTTGAGGTGTCTAAGCCGACCCCCCCACCCCCGGGCAACATGTTTATCACGCACTTGTAACAAAGGTTCGTGCACTAAGCAAGCGTTCGCGCACTAAGCAAGCGTTCGCGCACTCAGTATGAGACGCCTATTGGCTAAAACGACCATGCATCAGTTTTTCGTTCCGCGCGCGGAAGGGGGTGGGGGAGGGGGGGGGTCGGCTAAGACACCGCGTTAATGGCGCTGCCCATGCCAAAAATACACATAGCGCGTCACAGAATCGGTCTATACGAGGATTTGAGCTTCCGGCATAATTGCGTTTGAATGAAAAACTGGAAATTTCAAAATTTTATGTACAAACTATATGGCAAGTTGTGAGGGAATGACATGCTCACTTTGTGATTTGCATATTGACTGTTCAAGAACTGTTTCCTGAAAAAACTTCAAAATGTCATAACTTCCTTATTTTTCATCCAATTTCGATCAAAATTATACCATTGAACTCGTAATATTTTACTCTTACTTATCAGGCTAACCTATGTTTGGACTGGATTTCCCCTTTAAAGACTGAATTTCTGGCAGTCTTTACTCTTGACATCAATTCCCTTTTGAGACTGAAAGCAGATTTGACCCAAAATGAAAGCCTCACATTGGCAAACCTGTGGTAGAATTTGAAGCTGGGCATGTAATGTTTTCAGTAATGTTTACAGCAATTTTTGTTCTTTTTTTTCACCATTGCTCGTCCACATAATCAATAATATGTGGAAATGGCTGTGGAAAAGATTAATCTCGTGAAATAGTTGGTTTCTGTTGCATTGCCTGAAACATTTGAACAAATAGCTGTAGTTTCAAGTGCTCAGAAGGCTCTTTGTTGCAATATACCCCACAACTAACTTTTTTTGAAATTTCATTTGAAATGGCCATATTACTAGTAGTTGATCAAAGAACTAGCGAAGAACCACAATTCAGATGTCGATTTCCTTCAGTTGGAAAATTCTAGTACTCGCTTCATCCAAACTTCCTTGAACTCATGACTATAGTATACAGTGCACTCCCATTATAATGAAGTCCTCGGGACTGGCAGTTTTCTCTCGTTATACAGGGTGCCTGAATTTAGGCCCTGGTAGTTGCCGAAGTTCAGGCCCTTTCATGTGCACAGTATGTTCCGATTGAGTGAATGCAGCAATATTAGTACAACACATCGGTGAGGTTTGAGGAAAGGCAGACAATTTGTTCCAAAAAGTTATGACTTTCTAAAGTCATTAGATGCCTTTCACTCTATCCCAAGGATGTTGATGATCATTAACCTCCAAGAATTCACAAGAGTGTAAACACAGCATTAGTCACTAGAATTTCTCGGATCCCATGCATGTGAACGTATGATTTGCTGTATGTGTGTGTGTATATATGAAGATATATATTATACATATCCATGTTTTTTTGGACAGTACTTCATGTCTTTATAACAATTGCATTGGCATGCATGTTGATTGATAGTTTTCTGAGGTGTTATTTTTTTTTTATTGTGTACTCTTTTTTTTTTTGGTCAGGCGGTCTGCTGATTGCATTCCCTCGGGAGCAGGCGGCAGCCTTTTGCCGTGAAATGGAAAGGACAACTAGCCACACGGCTTGGATCATCGGCATTGTGGACAGAGGTCAACGTACGGCGCAGATCATCGAGAAGCCCCGGGTCATTGCCGTGACGACCAAGATGCATTAATTAAGGAGCGTGGCGGTGACGGTGGTGGTGTAGGATGCCTTGTGAACACTGACAAAGTCCATCGTTGAACAGTGCTGAGAGGGAAGGAGAGGAACGAAATTGTTTGTTTTTTTGTGTCTTAATGAGATCATCCGTGGATGGCTACTCCAGCTTTAAAGGCGGCACTACACCTCCGTCATTTGCGTTGTGGAGTGGAATGTGAACTGGGATAACACTAGTAGTAGGAAGCATGTTAGAAGTCAGTCTCTCCCTCTGCGTTCATGTCTTGTGATCGTGTCCAGGATTGGAAAGGGTGATACAAATGCTGCAGACATGCCAGCAATGCTTTTTACTGTTACACGAGTAACATTACTCCAGGGAGTATACAACATTTGCACAACCTTTCACTATCATCTGCAGCATTTCATGTACATATTCACTGTGTTTTACCATGTTACTGGGCTTTTTAAAAAAAATACAGCAAACTCCTCTTTTTCAACAATTTTAAAAAAGTGAATTAAAAAAAAAAACCCTGTTAAATTTTTGACAGTTGTTGATGTCCTGTCCATCACCTTATAAGGTTTTCTGATGTTGAGCATAAGTAATAATGAAGACAAACAAATCAGCGTTTTCCATACATGCCCTGCAAGGTATGATGTACCTGAGCAAAATTATCTTTATGGGATATTGAGTACAGCATGTCTTCTTTCTTTTCATCCCGAAATATGAATATCCTGGAATCATGGCAGTCAAATGCACAGTACCGTATCCCAGGTTTAGTCGTAAACTCCAAATTACAAGAACTTTTTCTGGATGCTGTCGTGCACAGTTGATCATCGTTGATATTTTGCTGAAATGTAACCTGATATGTGGCCAATAATTGGAGCCTCATTGAAAGAGTGTTGGCTGCTGTGGGGGTAAATTGCAAGTGACCACTTTGTGACCAGTACAATGGAAACTCTCATTCATAGTATAGGGAAGATACCTGGTATATAACAAAATCTTCTATTCAGTCCCAGTGTAACCAATTCATTTGTGTTTTCATACAATGGAACCTTGTGTTGATGAGGTGACAGTCGGATAAAGCAAAATACCTGATATAACGAGGAAACTTCACAGTTTTTTCTTTTTATATTCTTGTGTGTTTTATCCCTCAAACAACAAGGTTAGATACCCAATATAAGGATGAAATTTTGCTGGCCCAAAGCAGCTCATCATAACAAGGTTTTCCTGTACCTTACGCAGCTGATATGACAAAATACTAGATTAGCAAAAGTTCCAGGACCCAGGACCTCTTTGCACCAAGTTTCCACTGTACATCATTAACCCCTTCATATATAAATGCAGCTTCCACTATAGCTGTGTCTCTGTCTCATACGTACCCAGTATATGCAGTTCAAATCCTTTTTCCCATGTGATGTATCGCCACTCAATGTATTCAATATGGAGTCCTTTAAACACCATATTATTCTCACACGGAGTAGCGAACATTGTTGTTGTTTTTCTTCTCTTATAATACTCTGCTAATCTTCTCCATGCATACTGTATCATGATCATTGGGTCACATAAGCTGCATTCTCTCATTGCACTAATTTGGAAGTGTCTTGTGAAACAAAATTCAGGTGACCTTTGACCTTTTAATATTGTGGCTGGGGGTTGCACAGCCCCTCCAGACAAGGAGATACATAACTTGTTCATATCATTTGTTTGTTTGTTTCTTAATGTGTACTGTGCCAAAATGAACTCTGCCTGGTGATTTTGTTGCATTGCAGAAAAATTGGGAATGTCTTTAAGGGTCAGTCATTTTCTAGCCAATAGACCCTTTACTGTTGATTATGCAGAGCTCGAGCAAGATTTTTGAAGACACATCAAACTCTGTAATGACCTTAGTTGCAGCCCACAAACATTGCCAAAATCCACCAGTGGCTTTTGATGTGCTGAGATAGACTCTAGTAGAAGTTAGACCTCACCTGAGGTTCACGGTTCATAAGTAACTTTACGAGAGGAAAGGAGGGAAGCCCCGTCTCGTTTAATGTACATAATTATGTCCTGTGTTTCTAAATTGCCATTTGATGTTACCTTGGGGTCGGATCAACATCATCTGGCAATACATTCCAGTGTGAAAGAGAAAGGTAGAAAAAAAATGATAAACAAAACAAAAAAAAAGATATGAAATGCGAAGAATTACTTGGTCCAATGTGTACTGTATGATACTGAAGCATTTATTTTTAGCTACAGTGATTATTATTATTTTTTTAAACCATGTAACAACCTGATCATTTAGGTGTTTTGTAGGTTTTGTATTCATCCATCCTCCATTTTCTTCTCCTTCCACTGACGTAAAGGCCACCAGGAACGTGAATCTGGTGGCTCGTTTTTTTCGTCGCATTATGACGATGATAATCCAAGCATCTCATGTTTACCACATTTGGTTCGACTCATAGCACCCTCACAAGCTGGCCTGCATGTCAATTGGTCCGGGACTTGAGCAAACGCTGGAGTACAATTGCACGCATGCTTACAAAGCCTGTGAGTCTCCATCGCGGGGGGCACCACCGCCCGAGGGCGCTCTACATGATGCCGCATCGTTAAACCACACTGGGATGGATTTCCCGGGTGGGGTGATGCGGCGGATCCCCTCTCGGGGGGAGCGCCCTTGCGGGCCCGGTGCCGCGATGCAGATCAGGATCCTATTTGTCGAGAACCTTTGCAAAAAAAAGTTATATCTCACTTTCTATCCACATGTTGACATCTTTCTTTTGAAAACGCACTCGAGCTTTAATGTGCTGTTCATGCTCTGTTCATTGCATAGCAAATTATTCAGCATCACTTATCAATAAAAGTCATATTTTTTTGCCGGCAGTCCCTTATTTGTGCTTGTGTTTCCTTTTTTGCAGGATCTGTACCTTCCAGTTTGCTCATGTCACCCCATAGATATGCATGGAAGTCCGAGAAGCATGGATTGGCATTTACTCAAAGAGCTTGCAAGCAATTCTTCGTAATACAGTATGTCCAGGATTTAGAGTAAACGATTCCATAGACATGCATGTCAAGTCTGCAAGAGTACATAATGCATTGCAATGTTTCTCATGTACTTGAGAGATATGATGATTAAGAAGGAGGTGTAGCTACAAGTGCATTCTTCAACTGGAGGAAATTTGGTTCAGCTAGACGTACACTGTTGGTTGAGTAGAAGAGTTCTTCCCCCCGCTTCCCCTGCCATAAATTAGAACAATTCAAAACTTTTATAAGTATGCAACCCAACGAAACACTTGTGTTATCTAAAATGCTGAGAGACAAAAAGACAACAAGAAGAAAACAAAATTTCTAAACAATACGTAAAACATCATTACCTGAAACATGTAAAGGAAGATGGGTTATATACCCATGGCACGTATGTTGATATGCACTGGTGGTGATACTTCATGCAGTTTTTGAATAACAATACAGTATTATGCAAAAAGATTATGGTGATGCCAATTCAGTATTCTTAGACTTCCATATATATCTGTTGCCTGCCCTTCTAACCCTTTTGTTTTTCCTGTTGTGTGAATACATTGGCACTCTCCCTCTATCCAATAGACCTTTTCTGTGATGTACTACAATTTGTGGGTCTTTCTCTTCCTACAGTCTCGTACAATGCATTTCATTCACGTGCTCCCTCCCATTAAGTTCCATAGGTAGGAATTCAATTAGTTGTCGCTGGGTAGGGCAAGCCTGCAGCAAGCTTTTGTGATTTAAGGGCAACTTTCGTGAACAAAACATGCATAAAATCTGAAACATTACAGAACCAGTCTATCGCACAAGGTGTACATAGTATCACATATTAGTTTGGTTGTGGAAATCATATGCATACGCAGTCATCGTAATGCATCATAGCCCTTTGTAGCTCTCAACTGCTATATGTGCCATATATTTAGCGAGTGTAACTTTCGCAAATCAGGACTTCCCAGCAATTTTGGGAGTTGTTAAATTTGCGATAGTGGAGTACTGTAATCAACAGAGAAATATACCAGTATGTGTGCATGTCACATTCATATCAGGATCAGAATACACATTTCTGCATGTTCTTAAATTCGCAAATAGCATCCAACTTGCAAAAATTGAAAACCATACAAAGTACATATAGGTGTATATGACGTATACATTATCTGGTACACTCGCAAACTTTTTTTTTTGGGGGGGGGGTGGGGCTGGTAGAGAACCACAAAAGAAGATTGAGAAGAAAGCAATGTAAATCAATGTTTCGCAGCTAAGTGTTGTAGCATGTTCACACTACAGCAGTATAGTTTATGTATCCATCTTGCTTATGAATAGTTAGTGTGCATCAATCATCTGACCTTTCATTGTATCCATGGCACTTTGCTTACTACTCGACTTGTGCCTCTTAACTGCACCCATTCATGTGGCTACAATATTGGTATGAATTATATGACAACATCTACTAAGTAGACAACTCTGATCAATCTGACGACTACCATGTCAGAGGAACTAATTGGTGTGCATTTGTTGAAAATATAATCTGAGCTTCCTTGTATCGTAACCCTAAGCTCAGCAAACTGTTGAGGTAAAAAAAAAAAATGACAGTTACAAAAAAAAAAAAAATGTAAATGTTTTGTGCGCATACGTTTCAGAGATTTATAACATGCAATGTAACAAGATGAAAGTGACATGCGATGTCACGGCACAATCGTGTTCTGCTTGGTGAGAGAGGATTAAGGAGTGCACCTAGAGCCCAGGTGAGCAGACTGTGGCTCGCGCACGATAACCCTCTGTTGTCGACCGGAACCGATGATGCTTTTAGCAGTGGTGCATGCTGGGAAATGTGGCAGAGGTCGGCTATGTCATTGGGCCGGGTAGGCATATGACGCTTGCGGCGGTCAAGCACATTGCGTGCCCCGCCGCAGCTGACCCAGAACTCTACGCTGGTTCAGTGCTGTAGCGGACCTCTTCCTGACCTTTGCATGACATCATCAATGATGACCTGGCCATGCCAGAGGAATGTGTGTATATTTATATATTGAGAAAAAAAAAAGATGATTAAAAAAAACAAGATAAACAATGATCACATGGGTTTCATATCCTTAGACTGTGACTGATGTCTGAGTGGTGTAGTTTAAAAGCAAGTCTTGATGAGGGAAGCGGGTCTACCATACGATTGAATTGACCACAAAAATAGTGAAGGCATTTGAAATCAGACAAAAATATGATATATTGTAGAATTCTGAATTTGCACCATCTTCACATGACGATTAGACATTCACATACAATGAGATAAGATCTTTGCCAGCAAATTTCATAATTTGTTATACACGCAATACATAGCTGTTTCTTGTACTGGTTGAACAATCCTCTTTCTAATGGTATCACAAAATCATTTCGAATCTTATAAGTGGTATTTAATATGCGATAGATACACATTAGTCACTTCTTCAAATCATTTCAAGATAAGCAGTTGAAGACTGATGAGGTGCTGACATTATTATGAGTGTCTAATTTGCACATGCAATTACAACTGATACACATGTATTGCAGTTACAAAATGGTTAAATATTAAAATCATACTGCATGTACATTATGTATTTTTTTTCTTCAAAATTTGATGAAACTTGATTCCCCCCCCCCCCCACTTGACTTCACCCATGACTTGTTATTGAAGTACTTCATTATTTTTTTTAGTTGCATGCACAACTGGCAACAGAATGTCAACATTGATCAATAGGGAAGACTATGAACACAAAGCACTAATTGTAAATGTACACTTCAAGAAAGGGAGAAAATGAGAAAAGAAGCAAACACCACCTTCCATACACTTGCAGCGAGAACAAAAGACTAAGGGTGACAGGGGTTTACATTTCAGTGCATGGACCAAGTAAGTCAAGAAGATATTCTTTACATAATCAAGCATAATTTGATGCAATGTATGTCACAAAAGCAAATATCGTCAACGAAGAAGTGCAGCACTAATCCAATTACTATGACATGTTGATTTTCATGCATTTATTTGAAAAGCGATGATGATACGTGTAATTATGATCCCCTGAACGTTTTGGGTTCGATACGGTACTGCTGTCACTTCTTGAAAACCGCCCTCTACTGTCCGGAGATGTATTCAATTGAATCCCGGCTCAAAAAGAAATGCGATTTCTTGTACAAGTACCCTCTGACTGACTTTTTTTTTTTGTAAACAAAAACAAACAAACAAACAAACATAACAAACAAGCAACAACGACAAAATCCTTGAATTAGAAACTTCCAAACTAAATTTACGGTAGTTCCCAAAAATGTAGTATGTCAGGAGAACGTGTGAAGTAGGCCCTACACCGTGTACCATGGGAATTTTCTTGGCAAATCTGGTTAATCTCGGTGTATTCATGTTTTGTTGCGATTTTTCGTTGCATCTAGCCAAATACGATTTTCCCCCTCAGAACGATGGTTGGCTACCATCGATGGTAAGAGAAACGATGGTAAGAAAAAAGTTTTATGCAACAGGGCCCTGGAATTACTGTGGGTGTCAAGCAATGATATTTTCTTCCTTCTGGTCATGGCAGAGATTAGGTTCAACATGTTTGTTGCTTTTCTTTTCTTTTCCGTTTTTAGATATTTAAATGATATTTCAAACACGGAAGAAGGATGCTAAGTGTCCTAGCTTTTACAGGAGGCTCTAAGAACTTAACTATTTCTCCATATCGGAACGAAAGAACATAAAACCTGATATGATTTGGAAGGTCATAATCTTTCTATACTGGTATGCATGTAACACATAGGCCCAGTGGGCCATCTCTCCAATTGTTGTTTATGATATTGTCATTGTTGTTGTTGTTAATGATGATGATGATGATGTTGTTGATTATGTTGATTTTGATGTTGTTTTTAGTCTCCCTGATGTTGATGCATGTGTGAATGTTGGCACCTCTGTCTTAAGCTATGGGAACCATTACACACACACACACACACATACATACGAATCACAATTATACTATTCATGAAAGCAGTGAAACAAACGGTGCAGAGCTACCAAGTCTCACACATTCTGAGTGAGACTCAAGCATCTAGGGGTTGTCTCACGATCTCGCACGCACGACACCTTTTTTTTCTCACGCATCGGGCAAAGTCTGCAATTTGGGCCCGTAATTAGGAGCATAGCTCAAAGGATTAAAGTGATAGTTACAATTGAAGGTACAATGTATATTTTCCTTTTGTCTTTCAAAATAAGTAAACAATAGTCACTTAAGTATGCACCTGATCGCACCATTAAAGCTAAAGATTGAAAAAAGTCCCTAACGTGGGAGGCCACGGTAGTGTGTGTGTGTGTGTGGGGGGGGGGGGGGGGGGACCCCTCCCACACCCTCGCTTGCGCGCACATTCGCTCGCCGAGATGCCGAGTCATGAAAATCTCACTCATAGAAAATTTTTGAACTTTGCATCCCTGACGGTAATGTGTTTCACGATCGCACAAACATTGTAAAAAAAGTTGTGGAGGTAGTGAAATGTACATTTTGTATTTAAAATGTCATTTAAAATTCAATACATAATAAAGCTGTACATGGCATGTTACTGCTGATGATAAGTATAAAGCAGGGACACTTTAGACCGGCAGATCAGTCTGTATTTAAAGGAGACCTCCGGATGATTTTCAGATTGTTACATTTGAACAACTATAAATTAGTTACACTGAGGACAGAGTTTCAGAATTTATAATTGGGGTGAAGAATAAAAATATTTTCGAAATTTATAACAAATTGCAATGAACAAGGATGATGACATGGGCAGGGTCACCATAAGAATGCATGAGTTAAATTTGGGGCTTAAGGAAGCAGAACAAAAGAAGGCATGCATAGATTATACACAGGTGAATTCGCAAGCAAGCGGTATTGTAATGGAATTACACAGGCAGTGTCACTGCTACATTTCCGAAATATGTGAGCCTCCTATGTCATCATCCTTGTTCAATGTAATTTGTTAAAGGTTTTTCAAAGTATTGTGTCTCTGCTCAAGAACCACAATGAATTCCACAAATCTATACATGGAGCTGTTGATTTATGTACTATGATGTTAAATTATGAAAATCGTCTGGGAGATCTTCAACGGAGACAGCGTCTGGCTTCACGGAATTCCTCTCCCGTCTACGTCTCCAAGGGAGAACCGTAAAACTAAAAGTTCAAATAAAAATTTTATAAAAATCCTGAGGACAGACGGATTTTTCTATATAGGGGCCTATGACACTATACGTAACGACGCAGACTTCATTGATTATAAAGTAATCTTGAATCGTTCCCTATATTTCTGAAATGTTCAACAAAATCTAGGTGCAAAGCGCGCAGGGGGCAGTCATGGTCGCAACTAAGACCAGGAAGGTTTATCTTGAGGTCCCTTGTGTACGACGACGCCATCTTTCATACATTGTAATTACAATTCACTGTTCGATGTTGCTCTATCTGCCGCTAATCTTGCTCTTTGATTTCACCGACTGCATTCATCGTGACGTTCGCTTTGAAGAAACTTTCTCCTTTTAACACTGACCGGCAATTACCTCCACCCACCATACAGCTTTCTCGAAAGAAAGAAAACAACAGCAACAAAAGCGTCAAGGAGAAAGAGAGAGAGAGGAGAAGGGGGGGGGGGGCAGCGAAAGAAGAGAATCTTCCTTCTTTTCCAGTCTCGGAGTTTTTTGGAACAATGGCCGGACGAACAAACAGGAATAGAATGGCAAGAAGACGCTCCTCCGCGGGACTGGGAGTGCTTGTTCTGCCGAAACAATAGCATCAAAGTCCGCATGGTCTGAGACCGCCATCGATCCGCCGTCCTATTTTGATCGACGTGCATGCCTGCTCCGCCGGACGCACAGACGACAATTCCCGCCTTTGTTAGCCGGAGCCACTTCCATGTCGAGCTTACAGACCAGTAAAGGTATAGCCCAGTCCCACCTCCCTTACCTGCACAAACTCACAATAACCATCATTATTGGTACAGGCAACATGAAGGGATTACATAGGATATAATAGGTCCTACACTGTAACGATGACCAAAAATGTTGGCCACTGCTTGGCAGCGTATCGGATAGACGCAGATGTCATACATTGGGATACAGATTGTATTTCATCAATATTTATTCGGGTGGCCACGCGGCATCAAACACAAAGCTGGTACAAGAATACTTTGTAAACAATATTAGTGCAGTAAACACACGACACAGTGATATAACTACACCATAGTAGTATACCGTAGTACTACGGAGAAGATGCATTACAACCACATGCTAATTGTAGGAACAACCTTAGAGTCTACAAGGCAACGTCACAGAAAAAAAAAAAATGATTATCACAATGCTAACTCTAGAACCGTCAAAGTTCAATTCGGAGAAGCCCTAAACATAACATGTGAAATCAGTGAGTGCATCAAAAATATGTGCAACACATTGAAAATCTGGGGACTGTTGGACAAGCTGTTAAAAAGTTATGAATTCGTCATTCTCGGCCAAATTTACGTGCGGTTGTCGCTGGAAGGGAATGGCTGCAATTCCTTCCTTCACATTAGTTACATCAAGAAAAGAATATTTCACAAAATGGGCAATGTTTCTTCGAATTGTTAGTAAGTTTTACTGACATTATTCCTTCTTCATGCCTTTGAAGGAGCTTAGTCAAGTGGTATTATGCTAGAAATGAAAATATGGATGACGACGATTATAATGATGATGGTGGTGGTGGTGGTGATAATGATTATCATTACTATGACTATCACTTTTGATTTTTACGATCAGTCGTTACCATATCCCAAGAGAGGCACAATCCTTCTTTTTTTAAAAATTAAATTCAATAGTTAATTTATTTCCATTAAAAAAAATTTTTGATGCAAAGCGGTGTATGTGTTAATTCGACTTTCATCCATCAGTTAGGAAGGACAGATGATTGAACGCAATATAAGATATATGCACGAATGGTATAGCAGGAAAAGGAACAATGTACACTTTGCCATTGAAACTAAAAGGAAGAAGTAATCATAACGATGGAAAAGAGTGTTCCTCTAAAAAGCTCAGCTTGTAGGACGTGGAACACTCAAAAAGAAAACAAATAGCAACATCAACATACCAATATAATGTATTTATGTTAAGTTCATTTATGTACCATTGTGCATTTGGTCATAGATATGGATTATGATGCTGATTATACAAGCATACTATCAGCAGTACTTGTTTTAGAATGCGAATAAAATATATTGTAACATAGCAATGTTATGGCACAGGCACTATTCAATTTGGCGATGTGATGGTAGCATTTTTAAGAGGCAATTTGTGCTTTGAATATCAGAGTTGGACCATGAATCAAACAGCACATCATAAAAACTTCTATCACTGGTCCGTGTTCTTATGAAATGAAAAAAAAAAATATGATGACCGTCTCCACACAATGTTTCTACAAATGCAAAAGCCTTGCTGCCATGAACTCGCAACTCTGGATGTACTTTCCTTATATCCAGACTTTTTCTACGTTGAAATCATGCTTATCGTTAATGTATTTAATAGTTTATAATCGGAGAATACACCAAATTAGAACAGAGAGAGATAGAAGGAGGAAGATGGTTAGGTAAAGGCATGCCGGTTAGTCGAGTTTCACCTTTCCCAAATAATAATAAACCTTGCTCATAACATTTTGTATGAATGCTGTTCATCGTACAAGACGATACATTTCCTTGGTATATAAGCAAGGAGTATACAAAATGTACCTCCTCGTGATAAGCATGGAGCTCCATGGTATCTGATGGGATGTAGCTCCATGGTAAAAGATGCATTTCTCAACACAACAAATCAAGATGCGTTTTCTTGCTTTCCAACGACGTCCATACCTCCACGCGACGCGCCACCGCCCCCCCCCCCCCCCCCCCCCCAACCTTCCCACTTTCTGACTTAGCTGTCAATCACAGGTAAACTGCTCGCTCGTTGCTGTCAGACTTGGTCGGGCGAGCCGCTTCTACTCGCTCGCTGATTGGCCGGTGCGTTCTCCCGGCGCGTCGTAATCGACGCGATTTGCGTGAATGGAGATTAGCAGGGATGTCGGATCCATCAGAGAGGCCGCTAATACACCTTTCATGTTGCCGACACGTAGGGACAGCAGAGCCTCGGTATAAAAATTGGCACGGTCCGTTGCAGAATTCATTGACTATTTGCTCTTTGCAGAGAAAGCACCACAGACAACCTCTCTTTCCAGCCTGCTTACTGCCTGTTTATACTTGAGGAAACACTGTATTTCAACATGGCTTCGTGCATAACTTCGAAATATCTGCAGGTAAGGAATAGGCATCCGTCCTCTGTATATATTTAGTGCTATTACTATGAACGTTGTGGACAACTAGGGACTCCCGGAGGTACATGTATCTCTTCCCACCTCCCTGGAACAACCAATTACACCGCTCTTACAACTTGCAAAGCTATGTATATTTCGTAGTCTCTTATATGACATGGCATTGACAGGCTGAAAAATAACTCGATCAGTGTTTGTCCAATTGTGAAAGTTGATATTCTGTTTATCTAAAACCATCACTACATTTATCAGTCCAATTCTGTTTGTTTATTTATCAATGAATGTATTGCTGAATTGTGGCTGCTGTCCTCGTACCTTCTAAACATGAATGTGCAATTCTCATGGCGTCTCTCACTGTTTTCTTTTTGCACAGCTCCCAGACTGCGACACAACCAACAAGCCAAGTCCGCTTGCCTTATTGGTGGCGACTTGTCAACGGATCGGCTCGACATCCAGGCCGTCATCACCGGCTGCTGCTCAACCTCGGCCACCCAGGGAGAGGTCCCCCGCCGTGGAACCTAATGCCTCTGAGAAAGTAGCTGCTGCTCGATCACCTAGGCCGACTCTCGCTCGATCCACGTCGCCAGCTACCACCACTGCGAGCACGATGCTGCCAGCGGCGTCCCCGTCGGATGTACCATCGCCTGCGCCGAGATCGCCGAGCTACCAGCTACCACTCACTCCACCCACCACACCACCTCAAACAGATACCTGTCAAGTGACACCATCGCCCCTGCGACAAACTCCCATCCAGGTCATCACACACCGCGAGAGTTCGCCTTCTGAACTTGGTCTCGCCGAGCACTCGCAGCATCATTTCCCGTACTACCCAGTCTTGCATGCTCCGGGACTCGGTCTTTCGCCATATCCGGTTGTGGTTCCCTCAACCAGTCCCCTCTCTCCGTATCAGGGTGCATGTCTACGCCAGTGCTGCCCCCACATCTCCTCCGTACCGCCTCCGCTCTACTACCCTCACCCCCTCCTCGCGTTGCCGCCAGCGCCTCTGCCTCCACCACTACTACCATTCGGCGTGTACCATCACCATCATGATGTCGTGGACCAGGCAGCGTGTGGAAAGATCCGCTACCACCACAGCCATCACCACCACCATCATCGTCTCCACAAGACGCCTTACTCTCGCAGCATAGCTCTGAAGGAACGAGAGGAGGACATCATCGACGTTGTCACGGTGTAAAGCTCATTGGCATAGCGCCCAGGAAAGGACTTTTGAGAAAGGACTTGAATTGCTCATAATCTTACCATACATAAATTATGCTCAGCTGGTCTGAGCTGGTCTAACTTGAAATGTTAATAAACATGAAATATGAAATGAAAGTATTCAATCTCCCTTTGCATTCCTTCATACTTTCCAGATGCTTCAATAAGAGGTAGTGAGAGGATAAAGCCATGAAGAAGTGAATAGTGTGTGAAATGTTTGATATGCGTACATGTATGTGCAGTTGCTCGGCTGCTCAGCAATATGTGTGTACATGTATATATATACAAGTATAAAATCATTTATACATATATTTCAGTACAACATACATGTATATATACATAATAATTGTATATGAACATACAAATATATCCCAGGTAACAGATTACACAGACATGCAAATATATATTTGTATGTGTACACATATTCCTCTGCTATATATATATTATGGCCCATATATATATTATGGCCCATATATAGATACATAATGTATGTATATACTGTACAGTATATATATATACATACACGTCATATATGTAAATATATATATACTGTATATATATATATATACACATATGTATACACAAAATATAATACAGACACGCATATATACATGAATAATGTGCAGGTGTATGTGTGTGTGTTCACCATACTTCAGTAAGAATGTTAGTTAATACCGTTGTACATGTAGAGGGACAGTTGGTTCATTACAATAAATCATTAACGGTGCCATTCATCTAGATCGGGTTTATTCACACCACACATTTTTTTCCACTACCACAGTATTATCCTGAAACCATATGTGCACGTGTCGCTATCACTGAATTGAGTTACGAGATTTCGAAAGCGACAACCAAGAAATGCTTCATGCGGATATTTTCAGTGTAAATTTTAAGTAATGAACGTGACTTAGTACACGTAGGCCTACAAGTAACTTTTGGCATTCTAATGACAAGGAACATTGTGATACAGGCACTAAATTTATTTCTCGTTTCTTGCTTGTTTTCTTGTTCTTGCGTCACTCCCTTCTCAATTCGCGGCACGTCAAAATAATCGCCACGCACTAAAGACCGTCGTTTACGGCAGGGAGCCGAGCCTGGATGGGAAGGATGGCGACGACTTGCTTTCATTGTCTGCAAAATCCACAGTCATGCTCTCTGATCTCAGCCGCCCTAAATGGACGAGTAATTTTAGGGGATTAGCGCCGCTGCCCGGGCTGCCGGGGCCTGTGTCAATCATCGCTTATTGTTCAACTACCCACACGTCCGTCACTCCGAAGACGAGGTGCTAAACGGAGGTCGCTGATTGGCCGCCCAGCTGTCAGCGCGGTCATTATTGTTAGCTCTCGCGCTTAGCAATGTTTGGCTTGAGTCTGGCCAGGGCGCTTTGGTCGGCGAACATCTGAGAAATTAATTATTTCCAGTTCCCCAGTAATGACGAAGCGGCAGTTTGGAGTGCCATCGACGAGTCGGTTTGTGGCACGGTCTTCTTCTCCAAGCTCTAGCGACCGAAATTGTCAATAACACTCGAGAGCCATTTGATTGACAAGCGAAAAATACATTTGGATTCATATCACAGACCGCCGAAGAAATGCAGCGAGGAAATACGCATTCAGAGCTGTACGACCATGCAAGAATTTTTAACCGTAGCATTGTAAAAGTGAAATAGAGAAAGAAACATAATCCCGGGTTTACGGCTTGTGGTGTATGTTTCAAGCACGAAGGAAGGTTTCTGGTCCTCGGTAATATCAGGGAGGTGGAATTCCCACCTCCCTGGTAATATAATGTATCGCAAGGATCCACTGGTACCATTCAGCATAGCATAGGCCTAGCCTACTTGTTTATATCCTTCTGTATTAAATGACGAAATAATGATTATTATTGTGATATTTGATACGGAAAAAACCCGTGACGACGAGTATTTCGACCATATTTGTTTTGCGTATTATGTGTGTTTTCCTTTATTCTTTGTGTTTGTTTCGTTTGGTTGTTCATGTATTTTCACTTCTAGTCATTGTAACGAAATCACCGTGCAACTATTCAACCTGTCAAAGAGGAAATTGATTTAAATGGGGGAGTTATTGTGAAACATAAATTGGTTTTATCTATATCTTCGCATAGCGGACATTCAAGACTAAGTAGAACTGAACAAATAATGTGAACCGTAAAAGCAGATACTCATTTAGCACACCACCATTTTGACATCTTCATTTCACTTGCGCTGGATAGATAAATGAATACATTGTTAATTTTAGTTAATGAACAGAAAATGACTGAATCAATGAAGAAATAATGGACCCTGCCAATCTCCAAAATGGTTAGTTTGTAGTTTGCAACGCTGTTATAATCAAGTGAATATAGTCTGCACAAAAATGGGTTCTTTTTTCATTTAAATGCATTAAAAAGTCATTGAATCGACTTCTTTCATAATTACGTGCCCATGGTACGTTATTGCATGCTGAAGCATCCAAATAATAGACGATACACTTGCTAGTTACAGCATACTGTAGTCGATTTCACTGAACTAGTAATCTTTAGATGCTTTTTTTTTAATATGTATGAGAGAGAGAGAGAGAGAAGGAGGGTGAGGGGGAGATTTGAAATGGGACAAAGTAAAAATTAAAGGCAACCGCGGACAGTAAAGAACGGTTCGTCGTTGTTTTTTCCGTCGTGGACATAACTATCTCTTTAGCGTCACTGACGGTCAGACTATAGCATAGAGTTCACTCGTTCTTGATTGCCCATGTCCTTCAAGAAAGCGATAGTAAGTACCCTTTAGAAATCGGTCTAGCCTTTCATCTATAGTTGTTCCAGGTTTGTGGTCTTGCTTCTCGTCTCATTGCACCAAATAGCCCAAAAGACAGCTCGTCATGGGATCCCAAGACAAAAGCAAGGATTACGAGAAAATTTCACTGGCTTTTGGATAGCCTTTCTTCAAGACGGAATTTCCAAGACAAAATACAACTCAAATTCAATCATCATTGACGAAATGTAATTACATTATATTCTACAACTGTGTTATAGAATGACATAACTGTATTTATTTCAAATGTTTTAATCATTCGTGACTTAAATTATGAATTCAACACACACACAGACACATAAAGAAAAACCGTGTCACGATTCATTGTACTTAGTTGAAAACGGAATATTTTTTTCTCAATATAAGTGTGGGGTGTAGACTAGCAGATTCCACAACCCAGGTTGGATGTGTGGTTAAGGTCAATGAGAGGATTTCAATTATCGGTTAGTCGAAGATATCCTCAGATCTCTTTCAAAATCTCCGCTTTATCGATAATTTCCTAACGAGCATGGTACCTCACATTGGCTGAAACGTTGCTTCAGTTATTGTCCTCGTACTAAATTCAAATGGCGAGGCCTGACGAAAACAGAAACAAACAAAAAACCCGACAGTAAACAATACAAGTATACGTATAAGGCTTACATGCCTTCCAAGTGTAGCGTTGCAATTGATGATTGTGGAGCTAATCATGATAGGGCACGGAGAATACCATGTGCAAAACCCCACATGACGCTAAAGGGCTTTTTACACTTGTGTTTCTTAACCCCGGACTTTCTCTGACCCAGGACTATCGTTAGTCCCGTACCAATTTTTTCAGCTTTTTACACTGGCCAATTAGTCCCGTACTATCTCTTGTCCGGGGCTAAGGAGAAAACTGACCTTTTTACACTCGTATTTCTTAGCCCCGGACTTTCCAAACCACATGAATATTCATAATTACGCTGTGTACTGTACACGTACACGCACGCACCGGCAGCACTTGATTGCCTCGTTTCTGATTGGTCAGTGAGGGTCGGACTTCGTCTCCGTCGCTTAGCCCAGGATTATTTTTTCGTTCTGTTTACACTCACTTGCTTGGCACCGCAATTGCGGTGCTAACCCCTGCTATTTTGCAGGGCCAGATAGTACCGTACTATCGGTGGGGCTAGCCCACTTTGGCAAAAACGAGTGTAAACAGAAAGTGGGCTAAGGATAGTCCCGTACCAACGGTGGGGCTAAGGCCCCCCTTAGCCCCACCGATAGTCCGGGGCTAAGCAAAAATTTACAAGTGTAAAAAGCCCTTAAGAGGTTGTGTGTAAGTTACAAGTCACAACCTATGTGTGAATGAATATCGAAGATGGCTGTAGCTGTGTTTTTTAAGAACATTGACCCACGCTTATAAACGCGCGTAATAAATGAGAAAAAGTCAGTACTTTCCCAAATTTTGAAACATCGGACACAGCTTAGATAGAAAGAGAGAGAGAGAAGGGGGGGGGGATAATCCATCCACGCGTCATGAGCAACAAAAGCAAAAACAACAACAACAACAACAACAACAACAACAACAACGAGAAACTGTGATCAACATTATCCTACGTACTTGACGGAAAGTAAGACAGGCTTAAAATTAATTAATCTCCTATACTAGTATTTCTTTATAACTATATCTGATGTCTCCCCTCGCTCATTGAAGGCCCATCATTGCAAGAGAGAAAATCTAGTGACATTATATTATTCTATTGCGTTTTGCGTTGTTTTAATGTGATGTTTAAAAGGTCACTTGATAGGTTGCATGACTTATATTCATTTAGCAATGTATTGTACAAAACGTCATTATCGACTCAAGATATTGTTCTCGTCACTTTTTCGTTTGGAAGTGAAAATGGAAAAAGAAAGGACACACTTTCTTAGGTATTGTCCGATTTTGAAGAAATATAACGAAACTAAACGTTCTGTCAACATGTGTACAGAAGATCCCTTTGCCGAAATTCTGAAGTTTATAAAAAAAATGTAAGAAGATCACGATTATTCATTCCACAGAAAGCGAAGACGCTTAACAGGGTGGCGAAATAACAGGGGGTACAGTAAAAGTCGATTTCCTGTCCTTTCACTCAATTTTGAAATGAGTTTTGTATATCACTTTCCAGCCACGGTAAGTAAACCGAGTTTAATCAATCAAGGAGACCTATGAAGAGATGGAGTTCCAACTGGATATGATTATTCAAACAGTCGTCAGTTTTCCATTATTATATACTCAAAAGAATTATGCAGGTGCTTTTTGTGCCTTTGATGATCGGATTTTGATGCCGTCATCTTTCTGAACCATCTGGGAGTTAAGATTCACATAATATTGGGTATATTTTTCTCGTTATGCGTGTACATATGATATGAAATGAAACTAAACACCTAATGATAAAGCATAATACACAATTGATTGCTTCTCACAAAAAATTACACGTACATGTAACTATGTGCAAAAGTGTAAATCTGAGCTGTATGTTGTGATAGTGTTTGAAATAATAATACACTGTATTATTGAACAATCCTGGAAAACTGATTTATCAATTTTCCGATTATTTCCGACAAATAAGACTGATATGACATAATTTTCAAGTACATGTATACATGTAGTTCTTTATACGTCAAAACCGATAAGTCAGGTTCATGTCGAGATGTGTCACAATTGAGTGATTTTGTTTATTTCAGCAATTTATTTGCGCAATTTCTATTGGCTCATCCAAGCGTCTTCACTGTTTCACTGTAATGTGTACTGCTCACAACATCTTTCAAGTATAGGCATGGTGAAAAGTAAGTACCATCATAAAGGCATTTTCTTTGGTAAAGAGTGGCTGGTCATTATGCAATGAGATGTGAATCTATTGTCTTCCCTTCTGTCTGTCTATTGGGCAGACCCAGTTTCTTTTACTCTGAATATTGAGTACCGGCATCGAACATGGGATCAAAGGGAATAAGACTGTTATGACTCCATCTCTTGAACCCTCTTGGTCGGATAATTCATCGACGGTATTTATTTCATAAGGATGATAAAAATGAATGCAGTGATACAGATCTCAACTTCAAAGATTTTCAGACTGGGCTTCGATGTCCCAATTTCTTCGCGAGATTCTTTCCGAGGGATATCTTTGTTGTGCTTTACAATCAACGTTTCTCACTTTGTGCTAAGACTTCCAGTCATTGAATAATCTGGCAGACCCTATCGTTTGGCCAACGTTGATGGCGCCAACAACCCACTCCTGGCTGCGAGGTCTGACTTTGTCAGCTGACATCAAAGTCACATGCACATTTCATCAAAATTCATAGCGCATTGCTAACTATAATGACACGTATAGCAACGACTTGCATGAAACCGAAAACATCTGTGATGCTATAATAGGACACTTTTATTTCACAAGGTGTATACAGCGAAGGTGCATGGAAATCCCGAATGGAAACTACCATTGATTGTTATACAAGAAATACAAAGTGATTGCAATTACACAGCTGTGTAGGCCCAGCTAGATTCTAGTGAGTCAGATGACACTCTCCATACATAGCTCGAAGGCAGTAAATAAGGTTTCATAAACTTACAGAGTGAAATACACGAGCCCGTTAAGTACTTACTGATATACGGCAATCAAAGTAAACCATGCTTTATGCGGACTACATGCGAGGCGTTAATCCCAGTAATCATACATTATTCTGTATTCATATTATAATGATCTTATTTCTAATTTGACAAGTTGGGATAATCTTTTTGCCATGCTCCTTGATGACTGAAACATATCATTATACCGGGGAGAGATCAGGGTATAAATATGTCATCCAGCCAATATTATGGTCAATGATCATATTATGATTGTACATTTTGTTATTCGACCTCAAAATGCTTTAATGGCTATCTAATCTCCTCTGTCCTGTACTAGAAATACACAGTAAGGTTTCGTTTAAAACTCCCTGTAAACGTTTGAAAGGGTTGTTTTCTGTTGTAATGTCATTTTAGGGCTGTGCCATTGTTGAAATTCCCCGATATCATTTGTCAAGGGCCGAATAGAGCGGACGACTGAATTGCCGCATTGACCCAGAGCTTTCTATTAGGGCTCTGCATTGACGATGAGAAACACTCCCTCTCGCGACGAGACAAATCGCAGCCTACGCCGTGATCTCGGCTTGTTACATTGCTTAGAATTATCAACAGTACTTCAAGGTAATCGATGTTAGGCAAATTATTCAATAATGTTATTCCCTCGACTGATTTTCTGATTTCTAAAGGAGGCTCTCACGTCAATATTCAGCTGGTTTCGATTTTATAGCTGAGGGAGTTATTTCTGTCTTCTTCTTCTTCTTCTTCTTCTCTCCTTCCTTTTTTCTTTCTGTATTTCTCTATCACTCACTCCTCAATCTGTGCATATTCTCTCCAATAGCAGCATATTTTCTTTAAAAAAATAATGAAGGTGCACGTTCATTAACGAATCTCAAAAGGGCTCCAATGAATACGACGGAACAAAATACAACACTCTGCGTGCCTTAAATCAACAACAGTATTACAACACTGTTCTGAAACTAAACTGGTGTCGAGCTGATTTTGCAAGACGCTAAACCGGAAGTTGCGATGACACGAGATATACTTGGCTTCAGTCGGAAAGGTATACACGTGTACTGGGCTTCTGTCGTAGTCTCTGCCCAAGTCACTGGATGGAATTGTTCTCAGTTTTCTGGGAAGGCTAGAAGAGAACAAAAGTATAAAAAAAAAAACAAAATAAAAAAGAGCGAGAAATAAAGGAAGGTATGGGTATTATAAGATTTAGAAAGTATCCTGGTTTGGTCATGTTCATTATTTTCAATTCACATCTTTTTGGAGTGTTTACCCTTTTCCTCATTCTTGAATATGATGCAGTTGGCATAATTTTGTTTTAAATGATTCAAATTCTAACATTCTCAGCATTAGTTCCAGATGTTATCATTATTGTTAGTGTTAGCATTACTACTGGTAATGTAATATCACAAGTCTTCGGTCATTAAATATACTATCTAATAATATGTGCTGAAATTGTGACTACAGTACATCATGCAGATACTCAATTCTGTATGCAGTAATTTTTTAATGGAAACCTTAGGGACCTTATACAGGGTATTTACTGATTTATAGTACAATGTACTTGTATTTGTATCTTAAAAGGGCATGTGCAGGCTGCGTTTTTTAATCATGATTTGGCATATTATCTCCATGTTTTTACTCTTTTATTCATTCATATCAACGTGTTTATTAACACGTGCTTAATAAACACATACACACGCACACGCACACGCACACACATAAACAAAGATGATGAATATGTATTCGTGTTAACGTGCTCATCATGAAAGGGTTTACGATGCATACATGATACAGTTCTCTTCTGCTTTATATCTTTGAGAAAAATAATACTGTATATTTACAATGTGCATGCACCATAAATCATCATTTCAACTGCAGTTCTTTTCTTAAAGTTTTTTTTTCCGAGTCAAAGGTTTAAACAGAAACAAAGTCGCCGTTTTGTCTCATACAAAGTTAGCATATTCAGGTCGTGGTCGTATAATTTTTTCACGGTACCCGATTATAAAGCTTAACAGTGGCCATTTTCGTTCGTTACTTTCCAATGTCGGGGAGATTTTTATAGAATGAATATGCTAGTATAGAAAACAAGTTTAAGACCCATTGTCACGTAAATGGTTTCCCGCATCTGGGAAATGCGGGCAGCCGTGTATGTAAGTTTTTCGTTCAAATATCTCTAGAATATTCAAAGAGATATTTATGAGCATGTACAGGGTGATTATTGTCTGTATATCACAAGATTGATGGGCTTGTCCTGAAATGAAAAGAAATCATAGACAAAACACATCACATGTGATTTTAAGGCCAGTGTTTGTAAGCGAAAATCCATGCAGATGTCTTCGCCTTTGAATCACAAAAACTCTCATAATATGAGGTATGTATATAAAGTATGTACTTATGATTTATACATCTATAATATATATACACATACATTGTATTACTCGCGTTGTGCAAATTGTGGAAATAAAAAGAAATGAAATAAATGTACACGTATAATCAATACATACATGTACATATTTCTTTCCGGTATATAAATAATCAAGGTTCATGTCAGTGGCACCATACAGAAATTGATAGGTTTACTGCTTCTAAAAAAATGAATTTTGCGTATCACACACACCCAAATAGCTAAAAGATACAAAGTTCAGGTTCCCGACTACCATAAGCCTTGTCCAACATAGCATAAAGTATTTTCCCCAAGTACTTATTGTATTGACATGTATCTGATGAGAACAGATGAATTAAGTAGCTCTTCACTCAGTTCTTAGAGGGAGAACCCCTTTGGGTACCGTATCATATCCATAAATTTAAGACATTGTTCAGCTGTTGGTGCGTTTGACATTTTTGCTTCCAAAAGGGGGCGACTGTCCCTTTGAGGGTGGAAGTGATCATGTTGATTTTGACGCCCCGTCTTTAAGATCGAAAATGTCGCCCTTGCACTTCATACCTTGTAGATGACGAGCACCGCCGACGAGAGGGCGGCGAGGAAACCCATGACGGAGGCGAATATGACAACGGTGATCTGTGATCCGATGGCGGAGACCAGGGGTCCCATGACGGAAGATACGGTGATTTGGGCCAGGAAGAGCTGGCAGCAGAGGCAGGCCACGTCTGTACCGAGACCCCGACGCACTCCACCTTTCGGGTTCTTGTACTGTGTCATGACAGTGAGATTGTCGGTGAAGCGTATTGAAGAGTGAAAGTTGGAAACATAAACACCGAGTTTATTCGTCATTCAGTCATAACAACAGCTAAACAGGGAACTTGTGAACAATGTCCTTCTTTTTCTTACATGCAGACGGGAAAATATTTTGTGTAATGAATGTAACGGTTATTACTTGTGAAGATACTACAGGACTCTTTTTTATCCGAAAATGTGGTATAGGTCTCTTTTTCATGTTCGAACACTGACATGAATAGATAAAATTCATATAGCTGATACGCCACTTTGAGGTCTCGATGACCCCAGCAAAATGGTGATCTATCTAAACTGCAAAGAAGTTGGTGTCCGATTTCGCTATAAAGTATTCACAGATTCAAGTTGCCTATAATCCACCTGATTCACATTAATTTCTAACTCTTTGATTTAGGGATTGCCTTCCTCAATCAAGAACGGCTTACCGAATCACAGTCGTGGAAGCTTGCAAGAATGTTAAAGGGGACGGTGAAAAGCGTGGTAAACTGGATGCCGAACGTGAAGCAGAGGATGAGCACGGCGTACGCGTGGTCGACGAAGACGGCCATGAGACCGTTGCCGACGGCGAAGCTGAGCTGACCGAATACGTAGAGCGTGCGGTGACTGAGGATCGTGTCAACCTTCATGTAGAAAACTGGTAGAGAAATTCAGTAAAGATTGAGGTCTTGCAACTTGTTTCACTTTTTATGCTACCACAAAGAGGACTGACACCAAAGCAGTGTCCGCTATTGATGATAAAGCAAACAACCACAACAGAACACAATGTGATTACAAGAGACCCGCGGGTCTAGCGCTCGCGTAAGTATCGCAAGTTCACCTTTCACGCAGTCACTAATCTAAATTACACACAGCTCTACCAAAATTTGACCAGGGCCCCGTTTTATCAAAAGATAAAATCGATTTTAAATTTCCTTACCACACAGAATGCCATAGACTTACAGTTGAAATCAACTATATAATCAATTTTAACCTTTCATAAAACAGGGCCCAGGCCTTCTTAAGTAGAAGATGAACATGTACAAATAGGGCCCAAATTTGGACCCCCCCCCCCACTCATAGTATCAATTTTAGCTTATCACTTATGGTTCTAGAGAAGAACACTTTTCTTTTAAAGATTCCTTAATTTAGGGGGATGGGGGGGGGGGGCATGGTGCCCATTTTAACAAATTGAGATCCTAACCCCCTAGGGATGCTACCTGTTAAGTTTGGTGAACATCCATCATGAGGTTTTCAAGAAGAAGATGAAAATGTACAATTTAGGCCCCAACTTGGACCTCCCCAACCCTCCCCCTGCCTGCAAAGGGGGGGGGGGGCACCCCTGGATCTGCTATGAAACAAACTTGAAACTACAGTCATTAATGTAATATTAACTCATAGTATTAACTTAGATCTATCACTTCTGATTCTAGACAAGATTTTCAAAGATTCCTTAATTTTGGGAGGTTTGGGTTCCTTGGGGCCTTCCAGGTGGGACATGATGCCCATTTGAACAAATTTAGATCTTATGCCCCTAGGGATGCTACCTGCCAAGTTTGGTGAAACTGGGTCATGGGGTTCTCAAGGAGAAGATAAAAATGTACAATTTAGGCCCTATTAGGACGCCTCCCCACCCCCCTCCCCTGGGTCCCAAAGGGGGCACCCCAGATTTCGCCATGAACAAACTTGAAACTACATAATGATATCATGGCCAAGTCAGGCCATATTTGTGATCTCGTTCAAAGAAATAAATTTCAAAGATCAAGGTAGGTTGTACTATCAACATTACTGAAATACCAAAAAAAAAAAGTTGTTGCCTACAAGTTAGTTCGCACTGTACTTTGCGCATTAGCAGAGAGAGATAATTTCCACTAATATAACAGACATGTTGTTTTTTTCATTGAGATTAACATGGCTATCCTGGTTATCCCTATAACTGGCACTTGTCAGCACATTCACCTGCCAGTAACAACGTGTTCATCGAAGTGTAGTATTTGGCAATAATAACAGAAACGTTTTATCGATGCATTCAAGTCAAAATGATGGATGCTTCCCGAGTGCTAATTGACAAACCATAATATATTGGTCACATGGTCTACGCAAGTATATTCTTCGCGTGAACATGAATTTCATAAAGTCTTGCCCGAGTAAAATACTCCAAGTAGGCATCTGTAATCACGAGTGAAGTGCCTACCCAAGTGAGAAAAAAAAAGTTAATTTCATGTACAAACTGATTCTAACTATCTGATTGATATCTGATCTGATCATTTCAACTGATGAACATTCAAAACTTAATGTGTATGAATGCAATATGAGTGCGTGTCAGACTTACTCGCTGAAAGTGATGACGAGAAGGCAAATACAGCCATTCCCCAGCATCCCATCTTCACCCCCGCGTGGTAGGCTTCATAAGCTGTACTTCCCTCTGGGGCAGTGGGATCGCCTGGAATCGAGTCAAAACGAAATAACGTTAGTACAAATTAATGCTAGTTCCTCGTTAAATGTTTCATTGTAATATGATATCAAAACATTGCATATTTGAACCCAAAATACAGATCTTTTGAAAGTTTGAAAGTCGAACAAAATAAAAGCGTCATATCTGATAGGAGATGTGATCGTAGTTTCTTTTTATCATTAAACGAAATCTTCTTCTCATTCGTCCCACACATGCTAATTGTAACTGGAAATCGCTGTACAATGATGAAGATTTGAGTGTCCGTGTCGTCGATATTGAGGATTTACAAACAATGAAATGGCGTTCCAGCGTTATAATAAATAGGATACTGGCTGGCCCTACTCTGAATATTTCATCAAAATAATGTTCCTTACTTTTAGCTTGAAATATTAGCCGAATGAAAAATCACGCACAAACAAACCAACAAACAGAACCATAACTGCTTTTACATATATAATATATTCCTTACTTTTAAATTTAAATAGCTAACTAACTTATTGGCACGATTCGAGTGGAATAAACTCACCATCATACACGGCCTGGCCTACGAAGTCGGTAAAGAAGAGGAGGACAGTAACCATGCCCGCCCAGCCGAAGTAGTGATTGACGCACAGACGTCGCAGCTCCTTGGGCATGTGCAGAATGGACTTCAGGAGGGCAAGGACCGACGTCGGCTCTTCGCCATCATCGTCCTCCTCGCTCTCTGAATCGACGAGGAAGAGACCGCCATTATGATAATTCAAAAAACTTGAAATCAATAATGTTTACATCACAGCTGAGACTCATCACCCAAGTAATGATAAAAACGTTACTACTGAGGCAGCTGGAAACATTTGCAGTTGTCGTTTTTTCTCGCAAATATAGTTCCAGTGTATCATGGATATCCTTCGAACGGCATATGACTACAATAGAAAACACTGATACATTCTATGGCCCGAATTCACGAAGGTGGTACGATTGAAACCATGGTTTAAACCATGGACAATTTGTATGGAGCGCCAAGTGTCGCATGGCCTATTTCGTTACAAAATCAGTCATTTCGTAACGAATTGACAACACTTCGTTGACAAAATGATGATTTCCTTAACGAAATGGTATACGAAATGATTGATTTCGTAACAAAATAGGCCATGCGACACTTGGCGCTCCATACAGATTGTCCATGGTTTAAACCATGGTTTCAATATGTACCACCCTCGTGAATTCGGGGCGTTAGGTCTAGATTCAAAATCCGGCTCATGACAATTGACAATGAGTGAACATTTACATAATGCCGACAGAGGAAATGGTGATGAAAACGGTTTGCGTGTATGTGTGTGAATGTGCCGAGCGTTTTAAGATACATCACGTCAGTCTGAAGAAATGGAATGAATATTTTCCCACTTAATGTCGGTTGTAATACGGACCCAACAGAAAGTTCTGCAGCAGACTCTGTAGACAATATAATCAGGTGAAAAGGCGATTCTGTGACTCCTTTTTCCTTTCGCATATCTGCTAAACAGTGGCACACTTCAGTTGATAATAGGCACTACAGGGATATCGTAGCTCTAAATCTCAAATCGTAAACATGCTCACCACTAATGAGAGGGAGATCCGATGTGAGGTTTAATTCGTTCAGAGACCCGTTTCCGACACTCCTCCGTGGTGACGTCATCCCCGGGGAACTCCCCAATTCACTGGGGATCGTTGAACGCGATTCGATGGAACTCGTCTGATAGTTCCTCGTGTCTCTCCTCGACTCCGACACTTTTCTCCGATCCCGTTTCGGGTGACTGTTTTTCACGATCAGCGGAGCATTCTCGTCGATCACGTCTTCGTCGTCGCGGTGGTTGTTTTGACGATCGGTGGACACGACCAATTTCTCCGCGTCGTCGTTTCTCTCGTTGCCTCCGAGAGGCGTTTCGGGAATACTGGTCAAGTTTAGGATGAGGCATATCGTGTAAATGACGACGTTGAAGAAGAAGACGACGCGAAGTTGGCTTCCGAACGCTTTGACGAGCACGGTCGACGTCCAGTCGATGCCGTTGGTGATGTACCCAAGGCCACCACCGATTCCTTGGAACGCAGAAACATAGATCTTTTTAACATGACATTTACGCAGGTCAAACTGTAACAGCTAGCATGCATGACATTTAATATTGAACATAAAAATCACTAGTGACGCGCTCCCAGGTCTCACGATGAACAGCAAATCACATTGTTTCAGTTCGATTCGCCTTCATAACTTTTCGACGTATGGCCTGCCAAAATCGCTAGAAAGAATGTCACCAATCTCACTGTTCAGATCTGCACTATTTTTGCAAGACCAAAACTTCTCAAATTGAGCTGGAGATGTAAATAAAGATGTTTTTGGCCAGTAATAAAGACAATGATCATGATATTTCTAACTAATCATGCAGGGCCGTAAGTTTGACACTCGACTAAACTTACAATTAATGGATGACTTTTTCAAACATTCTCAAATGCCAAGCACATGTTCTGCCTATTGGTAATCCAAAAATGCCAAAAACACTTGCCCAAGGTTTACCAGACTTTTGCCTGACACAGCAAGCAACCTACACAGTAGGTTAAACGTATTGCAGCAATCTAAAGAAAAGAAGAAGACTACTGTAGCTTGCCAGTAGTATACAGATATGTTGATACATAGATACATCCCCCCTTCCAAGTTTGTCTATTGACACGATAGCGATCGACAGTCAAAGCGGAATGAAAACGGAAATCGACAATGCAGAAACAAATTTGAAAGGAGCTAGGATAAGACAAAATCAGTTACTTCTCATCATACAAAGTCCACGAGGCTGACCGAAACACACAAACTACACAAACAAACAAACAAACAAACACACAAACAAACAAACAAACGAACAAACATGATCTAAGAAATAAAACAACAACTACTCACTGATATGAATTTGGCTAAAAAATCATCCGTAACTTAGAAAGTATTTTGCCCATCTCATGTGACATCTAAAGACTGGACCAGATATTGAGGCTTGGTAACATGCTTGAACTCCGAGAATAACTCAGACATTGAGGCCGAGCGATCAAAGTTTGATAACGACACTTACCTCCGAGGATGGCCCGGAGGTTGAGGCCCGTGTTGACGTCTTCCAGACCGCAGACGTCGAGGAGGTAGGAGCGAGAGGGACCGTCGGATGAATCAGCGCTTATGTCCAAGATGACCACGCCTATCAGCGTAATGATGATGCCAATTAGGTTATCTATAGGGGACAAGACAAATACGATATTATTCTATAATTGGCGAGATGCATACTGGGGCAGAGTGTAGATAAAGGATGTAACTATAGTGCAGCGAAATCTCGTGCATTTCTCGCACTGATCTCTAAAACGCTTGAGATGAAAACTATGTCCCATATGATAAAATTCCAACACCTGATCGAAACTTGATCTACCTAAGTATTCGAGGTAACAGTCCTAGAAGGCATACACCATATAGCTCTTTCGACAATCCTAAATCAAACTAAATCGAATAAATTGAATTCCATCAAAGACAAATGTGAGCCTTAATATGCCACGTAAAAAATAGAATATTGCAGGAGCTCCCTACATAATATAGCCATGTGTGGACCCCTACTCTCGATTCTTCCCGGTCACCTCGTTCCTCTTTTTGTTCCTATAATTCACAGCAGATTAAAACTTTTCCATTGCATGAATAACATAATATTCTGTAGGCATTTTCCAGTGCACAAAGGCGCTATATAATTTCAACCTTCAATCGACTAAATGTGATCTTGTTCAATTCAAAGTTCTTTCAACTTCACTTTCCGTTTTTTTTTTTGGACAAAACATAATCATATACCCTTTACTTTGATTTTTTTTTTGTAACAGGTTGCTGTTTCTACGTCGACGTGTATACGACTCGTAGTAGCGTACGTTCGAACCTGTATTGAGAATAATGGTTTTAAACTATATCGCGCAAGCCTCTTAAGACTGATAGTACCAACCTAACTTCCGATAACCATGAGTCGGTCGGATAAAGGTCAACAAACAAGGTCGCTAGGAAAAACAAATCTTCAGTAGACGATAGGCGGGTGAGGGGATGGAACTCTATGGTGAAAAATACGCAAGGAATCTATTGAACAAACTTTGCTCCCTACTATTTATACCAAATGCCGAGAGGTCATAACGAAGTACTTAATGAAGTACATAATGATGAGCTGTATACACGCACTGCTATATAATTGTCAGATTTGTCTGTTAGTGTTGGTGTTTTTCATTTAGAGCAGAACTGGTACACGCATGTATCTGTTGATATCGAGGGTATTTAAAATGACATGAGTGTGCAGAGGTTCAAGAAGGGGGAGGACACACAATCGCTCACATGCACTCTATCAAACACATACACACACATACACACACATACACGCACACACACTCACACACACACACATACACACACACACACATACACACACACACACACACACACACACACACACACACACACACACACACACACACACACACACACACACACACAGAGATTCGTTGATACCAGTGGAAGCGATTTATGTTTTATCGTGATTCTTTCGTCCAAAAGCGTGTTCAGAAGTCCGTGTGTTGATTCAAATACATACACGATTTTGGTCAACGGTCAGAGATCGAGCTCAAGTGCGATAGTGCTGATAAAAAATTGTATATTGCTATACGAATCGGTCATCCGAGTTGCACTCGTCAATAGTCATTCTCTATAGTTCGTTGATGGCACCCAGCTGGTTGTGTGTTAATATTAGCCGAGTACTCCTTGGAATCCTTGCATTGAACTGACTTCAAATCAATGCTGCATGATCCAAACTAATTTGAAATAAAACGCCCTTACGCAGACATGACGTCCCAAAATGTTGACGCTGAAATGTGGTATAAGAGTTACCAAGCACTGATGACGCATCCATCATTTCGTCCGATCAGAAGCTATATAGCGATCATAGGCGCAACAGGTTAATGCACACTTTCGAAACACGTCATCGTACGGATTACAATGAAAACATCAACCAACAAGCCTATTCATGGCTTTTCCCTGCATGATATACAACTTCAAACAAATTAGCTGCCCGTGATTATGCGACTTCTAAATTAAGGCTACACGATGTTGGAGATTGGGAATTTGACACCCATTTTTCTCACGCATCGGGCGAAGTCTGCAACTTGGGCCTATAATAATGAGCATAGCTCAAAAGATTAAAGTGATAGTTGCAATTGAAGGTATATTTCCCTTTGTCTTTCAAAATAAGTAAAAGATAGTCACTTAAGTATGCACCTGATCGCACCATTAAGAGCTACATTGAAAATTCAAAAAGTTCCCTACCGTGGGAGGCCACAGGGGGGAAAAACCCCTCCCACACCCTCGCTCGCGCGCACATTCGCATGCCGAGATGCTGAATCATGAAAATCTCACTCATAAAAGTTTTTTGAACTTGGCATCCCTGAATATAGTCAGGTATACCGAGGGGTTCTGCGTTGCTTCGTCGCGCATGCTGCATTGATATCTGTGCGATATGCAAATCATAACAGAATATCATAGTGCATTTTTGACGTGTTTCAAATTTTTCGAGTTTGGATGGTTGACTGGTCGTGAACCGGCCTAGGAGGGCAGTTCCGGACAAAGACGTAGCTTCATGGTACGCTAACCACGGTCTGTCAATACCACAGTCAACCATTACAGTGCAAGATGTCAATAGCATTAAAATGTGTCTCGAAGGGGTCAAAATATTGAGTTCACAGGTGCAACATAGGGAACAGCTATGATAGGAAACCATTTTCTCCGTGGGGGGGGGGGGGGGGGTTTCACTTTGGTCATTTAAGGTTATTTGAATGCTCGAAATGAGAGAGCGACAAAGGCAAGAATATACATGATGCAATCTTTGCTGGTATTTTAGGTCATTTCACGTGCTGACAGCTGACGGAAATGTGTAGATGCACTTTGTCTTGGCACTCCATACAGTGAAAGAAAAAGTTAATTCAAAATTTGAAATGGGAAGCAGAGAGAAAAGAAATTATTAAAATATTGCCTTGAAACAAATGTGATGATAATGACTGAGTTCATGGCGTCACATTGCAACAATCTTCCTACCCTCTTTCCTCTGATCTCGAAATAACAATATATATTGTTGATGCTGTTGTTTATTGCGTTTTCATTTTTGTTTTGAACTGCCAGCTACGGAAAGATAAAAATCTAAAACATGCCTTCGTAGAATGCAAGAAGACACCTCAGAAACATGTTTTGTTGTTCTTGCTGTGTTTTCGTTTTGACTGAGTTAAACATGAACAAGAAAGGGAGGATGCCCAACCTTGCATCTGACTACGACTAAATTATGATTTGGCGTATCATTTTCAGTCTGTTATAGTTGAATAAGTACGATAGAGTGACACCACAGCCCTAGAAGAGGGTGTGACGATTTTTCTCACCTTGGCTGTCTTTGTCGCCGATTGCAGCACCAATGTCTCCTCCGTTGAGGTACAGAGACACGCCCAACAACGTACCGATACCGAGCGCCAAGATAAAGGGCCTCCTCCTCCCCCACGAACATCGGCACCTGTCGCTGGTGGAGCCTATCAGGGGGTTCATGAGGAAGCCGAAGATTGGCGCCACGAAGAAGGCGATGCCGTAGAGCTTGGTGGGGAGGCCGAGCTGGAGAAGGATGGGCGTGACCATGGCTGTCTCCGTGGCGTAGCAGAACTCCAGGCCCAGCTGAATGGCATTGTTGCGAGCGAGCTGCCACAGGCTCCGCTTGGGCGGAGGCCCAGCCCTCCGCGCGTGGCGCGCCCTGGAGGGCTGCACGGTGAGGCTGCTGATGCTCCACGAAGACCGTCGTGATCGCACGACCAGTGAAGGACGTCGAACGGGGCTTCCTATCGACGACGTCGAATCATTTCGATGGCGAGGGGATGCCGAGTCACCGATGCTGATTGAGAGTGAACGGCGTTTGATTACCTGGTACGGTATGCCTGCGTTTTCTGTTTCCGTGGACGGGGGAGAGGTGCCGGAGTTGTCGGGTATGCGGACAGGGTAAGACTTGAGGCGCCCCGAGCTGGTCGGAACGCTGGCTGAGTAGAAAGTGCTGCCACTGTCTCCATGATTGGAATGCATCACCTGAGAGTGTATCCTGACAACTCGTGACGTCACGACTATCAGAGCGAAGGATACAGAAACAAGCAGAATAGACAAGGACTGCTGCTAACTGCGCTCTCTTCTACGACGCACTCTGGAATGGAGGTATAGACGCACAGCCTCACTGTCGACTGTCCAATATCAAACGCGCGAGCCAACTGCGGTGTTGAAATCGGTGCCGACTCTTTTGCGGAGTTGCAATGAGGGCAAATTTGGCCCCAAATTGCAAGGCAACCGGAAAAACAGGTTATCTTGGCAAAGCTTGAAGGAGCGCTGGATACAAAGGTCACATCCTCCACTTACCTGCGGAGCACGTTGATAAGTCAATGACACACGCGCAATCACGCCGTCTCGCTCTCGACTCGGGCTGAACACGTGGTTCGCAGACGGAGAGATGCCTGGAACCAACGTGGAAGACACAACACACAAACGCAAGAGGTCACGTTCAATCGACCCACACAACCACACGGTCACGGTGTGTTAACCACCGCATTTACTTCTTGTATCGTTATATCACCTGTCGCAGAAGTACAATAGTAATAGTTTCAAAACCCGTGGGTAGGCATGTCTCGGGAGTAGGAGTTCAAACATGTGTGTTTTTCTATAGATGTCAATTACTATGCATTTTTAATAGAGAGCGCGGAAACAAGCACATTTCTTATCATAAGTAAGTTTTTTTTTTTTTTTTTTTTTTTTTTTTTTTTGGGGGGGGGGGGGTCACGTGTATAGCTACAGCCACGATGGATTTGATCGTTTGTTATTGTAAAATCTAGATAGGCCTATTTAGATCATAATAAATTCTTGGACCAAATATCGTGCATGCAGTTTCTATAAAGAATTATAGACTTTTCCTCTGACTAAACGTGTTCTCTGTTGGATTTGCTCTTTGTTGTAACGATCTTTGATTGCTACTTACTCTGCTTGCAAGCCTCATACGTATGAGACCACATGATTTCCTACAACTTCTCATTTCAGGGGTTTGATATGACTGATTTCATTCTAGGCCCCCTATTTCCACTTTGTGTTCACAAAAACAAGAAACAAACGTTTGTGATAATTCATTCCTAAATTGTCTCTGAAAACTGAAGTAGCCTAGATATTTCATTTAAACTTGTGTCAAATGAATTCTAGAGTTTAGGTCCCGTGAATCTAAACATTTTGGTAGCAGATAACATTCTATTCAAAGGTAGATGCAGTGAGTTTGACTTTGTCGGGTAATTGTGAACAGAACTAGTTTAGATAAATATTTCCGTTGATAGCTTTGCAATATCACTATGATTGAATTTATACATGAGATAGCTGTAATAAATGAAAATCATAAATCATAAATTTTGAGAATTTTTATGTTGGTGAAACAAAGGATTGGTTTGTGGATAAAAGTCGATGTCAAATAATACGGAGAACCTTCTCTTTTGATAAATAAATTATCTCAATCAAAAGTTTTATTGGGTTACCCCATACAGGACAAAAGTCCATAATGTTAATGAGGAAGAATCAAAGAAGAATAACGTTTGAAAATAACAGAACGAGGAAAATACCTTTTAGTTTATTCATAACTCCAGAATGTCTAGATATAAATATACTAGAAATTATCGAAATGTTTTTCCCAAGGTTGCAATAGCGAACCTTGAAATTTAGTGGAGTTCACTTGATCAAATACAAAATGATAATTGTCAAAACAAATTGTTATTGTCTGAAGAGTGGTAATGATGTTACATGTCATGGATTAGGCTCATGCATACGCATTGTATTCACTGCTTTTTTACTCGAGATTGACGTTACACGTATTCCCCTTGGAGGGAAGAATGCATCATACTGTTCACGTGAATACACATAGAAACAAACACTACAATGATTTTTATTCATTTACTTTTTAGTGTTATTCGGTAAAGTATGCATTGTTGGTTTTATACTATTGTACACTAATTCGTAATAATAATAATAATAATTGACAGTGCTTATATAGCGCATAACACATAGTGATAATGTCCCTATGCACTCAAAAAATGAAAAGATTGTAACAAGAACATATAATTCCAATTACAGTGATGGTACCGAGCTTCATTTTCGTACATACATTTTGTACTATACGCAACTTAATAGCTTGTACTTTTTATTATTTGCTTGTATGCTTTGTATCAGGGTATCGTCTTCTTTTCGATGGAGATAAAGCAATTGAATTGAGAATATTCAATGTGAATTATCTCCCAACGATATGAAGCCACTGTTACTTGTTCCTCGCTCCTACGCCATCGAGCGTCTGATGGAACAAACACATACGGATATGTTTGTCGTTCGTAAGTTGTATGACACACACAGGTATTATGCATATCAGCCATTATTATATACGAAGATTATTTCGTTCAGTTTATGAGCAGTTTTTATTATGTACATCATTCCCGTAATTATTTTAATAAACCATTATACTATATACTCATATATATACAAGCACTTTCATACACGCATATGTATACATTGTAATCATGTTTTTTTTCTTGCACATTAGTGCACTTACGTTATAATGAACACGGTGATAACGAAATTCCCGTTACAGCGATATAAAATAGTCATGTCCCAAACTAATCATCTATATTGTCTATAAATACTATACTGTTTGACTCCAACAAAATTTCGATACAGCGACAGGAAACTGCAGGTTCCATAAACTTTGTCACACCGGGATTCGCCCGTATCTATATATCTAACCACTCGTGCCTATGCAAACAAGTTCACACGCTCCTTTGGCTTATATGGTGAACTGATATTTAATGACGTGAAGCAAGTTTTATTTTCAATCGCTTCAGATGTCCACGTGGGAGCCAACAATGAACATAAGCAAAAGGATGCAATGCATCCAAAAAAAATCACTAGTAGTGAATATATATAAGGGCATCGTTTCCAGTTTAGCGTGTGATAAGACCAGCATGGAAAATTGCTAGCACGTCAGACTCCAATAGGTAATTTGGATTGGTCTCTGAAATACTAGTATCAATAAATAACCTATTCACGTCGGGATTCTGGACAGGAGGCGCATTTTTTCGGAGATTTCTTTTTCTATGGAAATTCAACGGATGGAATGAAACCAACAGAATTACGATAGTTTAATCCCAGCAAACAAACATAAGAAAGTCATGGATTTTTAAAGTTTCTTATCTGTGACTAAATGATTACAAAGGTGCACAAAAATATTGCGATGATGATTTTATGCTGTTTTGTTTTTCTGATGCATGCATGCATAAACTATTATGAAATCCCTTTTTAAGGCATTATTGCTTGATAACTGCATACTTCCATGTTCGATAATTTGATACTTTATATAATAATTCAATATGTAATTAGGTGAGTGTGTACACTTACATCATGTCTGTGTACATAAATATAGAGAAAGAGAGACAGAGAGAGAGATCCAAAAACTCATCGATACAACGAATACGCCTGATGACAGTTTGATCGGACCTTTACAAACTTTGAAACAGTGTATGCACATGGACCTATATACTTTTACTACACATAGACATTCATGGTTCGTTGATTAATTCATGCAGCAGCTGTTTCTGTCAAAAGCGCCACAAATCTCATTTCAAACATGCTTTCCTCCTTTGATTTCATCATCTCCGTCAACAGGCGGCGTGGATAAAAAACAAGACGGCGCTTTGAGAAATCTGGGACCCCGTTTACAGTAAGTGACAGGGCCAAATGCGGTACTAAATTGCGACCGGCGTCGCGCTCCCAATAATAGTCGTTTGTTTACAAGCAGAGCGCCACTACCACAAAATATTGAAAGGTTTGAATTAAAAGCCCGGGCCGAGCCCGGCACTGGAAACGGACAAAATTGCGGGACCGAGTACCGCAAAGATTGAGGCCGGGCTCGGCTGCGGCTCGGCCCGGCCCTGCATTGTAAACGGGGTCTAAAAGTTGCATGCACAGAAGATAATAACCCTCTTAAATCAAGGAAAATGCATGTGCAGTTGTAATGTATATCGGGAAGTCAATGCTCAAGCAATTTGATTTGAGTAATGCACGTACTTTACTCGAGAAAGCAAATTTTATGGCAATTTTATTGTGATTTGTAATCCAATTTTTCCCATTTTCGCACATTGTTTCATAGCAAACATGAACAGTAACTGTAGACAACATCATTATGTGTCTCACCATTAAGCAACATTACATGCGTGTCCGCAAGTGTCCACTTCAGTAATTATCAATTTTGAGACCTAAAATTTGTCATGTTTTCAGGTTTGCTGCCTCCATCATTGGTGTTCAAAATGAATGCAGTAGAGTCTGAATAGGCACCTCAGCCAAATAAGACCTAAATGAGGGAAACAGTTCTTCAGTGAAATGCACGATTACACAATCGTCATTGTCCAAAATATGAATGCCCTCATAAAGATGCACATAATCAGGTGGCAGTGGTGATGATTGGATCATGGACCTACTACACATATGGACTATGAACGAAGGTCTTTCTTTGATCCAACTTTCACCACCGCCACTTGATTATGTGCATCTTAATGAGTACATTCAGACCTTTGGACGATGACGATTGTGTAATCGTGCATAGATAGTCACTGTCAAAAAAACCGTTTCCCTCATTTTGGTCCTATTTGGATGAGGTGCCTTTTAAGATTCAACTGCCTTTGAATAAACACCAATGATGGGGAGTAGCAAACCTCAAACAGTAGTCTTTTAGATTTCTCAAAGCGCCGTCTTGTTTTTATCCATAGCTGGCTGTCGGTGGACAAGACTGGGTCAAAGCAGGAAAGCACGTTAAAAAATGTTTTTGTGACGCTTTTGATAGAAACAGGTGCACGAATTAATCAACGAGCCATGAATGTCCATGTGTATAGTAGGTCCATGATCCATGTGTGTAGTAGGTCCATGATGTATAGTTATAATATACGACAAACTTAAGACTATGTACATGCTACGTGTTGCTTACCGGCAAAGTCGCATTAAAGTGCAATTAGCATGATTACATGTCACAGGTTTAATGTAACATTATAGTCCCACTGCATTTCTAATGCTTCGCCTTAAACTCTTCACCAATAAAAGGTTATGAAAGGCAATCATCAATTTTCTGTTGTTTCACAACTCATATTCTTCACTTCACCAGGAATATAAAGATATCATAATAAAGTTCCTAGATAGTCTCATTACAAAATCACAACTCTCCTGGTCGAATTAAACAAGAAAGTTTCTCCATATTGTTTTCATGAGGAGTGACCTTCTTAGTTAATTGCCATAAATATGAGGAGGAACACAGACTATATATCACGAAGATACATCACGCCATGATCAGCCACTTCGTATGCAATTAGCAATATTATCGCTGGTGTTTTCACGAACCGGCACAGCCGGCCCCGGAGCCGCGAAAGTAAGTTTCGAGATAATCGCGTTTGAAGTTTTTGCCTTTGCAAAATCCATGATTGCGCCTATATTTCACGTCCAGTTACCTAAATATCACACTGCACGACAGATTAGGAGTTGTTCGTGTGTTTCATGTTCTTGGTTCATCGTGAAAAACAAAAGTTTCGTTGAAATATCGGGCAAAGTCCGTCGTGCCGGTTCGTGAAAACACAAAAACACGTAAACAACGCTTCCAATATTTTCACGAACCGGCACCGTCGGCCGTGCCGCTTCGATTCTTCGCGCATGGTGCGGATTTCATTTTTCACGAAGTGACACCATCGGCGCGCACGCGCTGCGCGTTAGGTTATCTTCATCATTTCTCATAGCCGCGCGCGCACATAATCGAGCGCGCGCATTAGCGATGCTCCTTTGTATACTAGTGATATGAATTGGGTATCAAGATTTTGTTTGATACTTTTTTTTTTCTTTCCCCCTTCTAAATCTCTCATCCATTCGCAGAAAGGCATTATTATTGAGTTGTTCTTCATTATATTACACATTGATCATTGCTCTCAGCTCATTGCATCGGTCTTTCTGCACATTATTTCGAATCATAATTTTCAAGATTCACTCTCTTCCTCGGAGCATTACTGTATCTCGTGCTATGTTGTTTTCGAATATGAAATGTAATCAGTTTGCTCTATTGCTTTGTGAATGTGTCATTCTTGTAAAGAAAATAATTCTGTGCTGGTAATACTCTCTTTCACTCTCTTTTCCACCCTTTCTTTCGCTTTCTTTCTCTCTCTCTCCCTCACACACACGCAAACACACACATACACACAAACAAACACAATCCCTCTCTCTATTTATTTCCTACACGTGACACCTTACAAAACTTTTTAAATTACATAAAAACTAAATGAGCTTTACTTGGGTATCTTTTCTCATTCATAGATTTATTACCACGTGTGTACACGAGTTTTAAATATGGCTTTTCAATAAACTATACGTGGATCATACTACTCATATAATGCAGATTCCAACTTGAATGAAGTTAGGTACAGTACATTACCTTTCATTTATTTTTCAGATGCAACGAAGGTTTCTGTTATGTTCTAACATTTATATCAAGCTCTGTATGTATCATCCACCTTGATGATATCTTTATTTCATGGCATTCGGGGTACTACAATATTTCATTTTTTTTTTTGTAGATTCAAAAATGTTATTCAGACGTATGAGACTAGACTGACTCTTGCCTTTAAAGCCCCAAAATCTTACAAAATAATGACCAAAATGTTCCACCTCCTTCCATATCCCATCACCTAACTTCAACCTGGTCAAATGCTGTTTACCAAACATTGACTTTATAATCAAACTAGAATTTGATGATATGAATACAAGTACATAATTACAAAGACACTAGCTGATTTGGTATGGATAACCTTCATCATATTAAAGGCAATACAATCTCGTAGACAGTGACTGATCTAATTGATGTTTAAATTGCTGTGACAGTTCACAAAGTGTATTATAAATCTTCTGCAAACAGTCTTGATCTTCCCTCATTTTGTAAAAGTTTGTAAGCACTCATATTATGCACAGTATGTGCCTGAAATTTTATTCATTACCATACCATGTTATTTTGCACGATATAAAAATCCTCATGTTTCCCTTTCTTTTCTCTCACTGCTAGAGGATACCATATACAAAGTTCCTTATCTAAGCTCAGTAAGAAGTGGCTATCAGATCTGCATTTACTCATTATTGTTTCAAAAGTAAAACCCACAAAAATATACAATATAAGAAGACATAGATAATGATGTCTAGGCCATAATTTCTGATGTGGACACAGACTGCAATAATATGGCTATGTATTGCAGTACATCTATCATCCAAGAAATCATTTTCTGTCAAAGTTTATTAGGCATTTTTTAGTTGCAGAGAGAGAGCAAGCAGAGGAAATGTAAGCATCCGATTTTTTATATCCCTCTTGCAGTCTACTAATACCTTTCTAACTTGCACAACTTGACTTGACTTGGTCCTGACTTTAGTTTATGTCTGCTGTGGGTGTCACAGGTGCTTGGGTAGGCATAATTCAAAAATACTGAAAATTGTTTATGGGTTTGGCCTAATGGTGGCTGGGCTAAGGGAGACAAAATGAATAGTGTGATGGGAGAGCTGGTTCATAAACAAAGTAAAAGAAGAGACATCAATATGGTATTTGACATTGCTATGGTTTTGTTGTGAAAAGCACTGTTTAAAGTCAGAGAGGGGAAGCATAATACAGTGGAAATTGAGGATGGCATCATTGTGACAAAGCAGTATAGAGAGACCCGTGGATTGATGGTTATCAAGAGTAATGTCAGTGAATAAGGTGACAGTGAGAGATACAGTATGTAGGATTAATGTCCCTTAATATCTCCTTGATTCTTTCACATACAATATTTTGAAAATTTGAGACTTTACTGATAAACGCACAACAGTACTTCATGGTTTCTTAATGTGACATGTTGATCTTGTCATTAATTACTTTGTGGATTGTCAGTCAAACAGATACAGAGATTACAAGCTATTCCAAACTCTGCTGCAAGAGTAGTGTCCAAATTAAAAAAAAATGAACAAAAATTTCACCAGTGCTAAGAAGCTTGCACTAGTTTCCAGTCAAAATTCATACACAGATCAAAATGTTGATATTAACTTTTGAATCCACACTATTTGAAAGAACTACTTTAAATAGAAAATACACCAGAGAGAAACCTTCGTTCAAAAGGTAGTGACTTACTTGTTATCCTGAATAAAAAAACAATGGCATACATTTGCTTGTAATGTCTCTACCATTACAGTCTAAACGTGAAAAAAGGTATCACTGTAATTGCAATTGTATGTTTTTGTTCAATCATTTCTATCCTTGAGCACAAATGGCATAATACAGAATGTTTCCATATGCTATATATTAAAGCACTGTTGATTATTATAATTATTACTATTTTTATTGTTATGATTATGATTATGATGATGATGATTATCATTATTATTATTATTATTATTATTATTATTATCATTATCATTATTAAAAATGATGTCCTACTTTATGACACCACTACCCCCCCCCCCATTTCTGCACACATACAAACCCAAAGTCATTAAATAGAAAATCAAAAAGAACATCGAAATAATGTTCTGCTAGAACCTGCCTGTCCATTCATAGAGCACACACTCTTGTGAAAAGTTTGATGCTGCTGTGTGGAGCAACTCTGTGATTGTGGTGAAATATTGCTATGATCTCCTTCCACAATGATCCCATGGCTTGGATTTTAGTGCAGATGTTCAGCTCAGCCACCCTAGTCATTTGTAGCTGTTTCGGGTTTCTCTTGGCTTTCTCCAGTAGACAGTTGTTATCTGCTTCTCTCCCTATGCAAAGAGGAACAATTGTTTTTCACAGACAATGTTACTTCTCCATTGCAGAGGAGAATGATGACATTTGATACAACAGTCATAATATACTTCTTAATTAATTTCACACATTTCTAAAACTACACCGATTTCCCTAAGAAAATAATTGTATGATAATGTTCCTTTCATATCAACACTTTGGTAATGTTTTACTCAAAAGTGCTAATACATCTTTTTTTTTATCATAAAGTTTAAATCAATGTGATAATGTGCATAACAAGACTGTAGTAGGATTACACCTAATTGTCCATTGACACTGGATTTTCTTAGTAATTGTCTATGACAAAATAAAACCAAATACTACATGAAAAGGTGTTATGCTGTTTATTGATCTTGCTCACCTTTAGCATGGTGCACAATGTAACCTTTGAGTGCAGTAAAAAGAGGATGCTACGCCAGACGAAATGGTGAATGAACATATTGTTGACTAGAATCAGGAGCAGAACTAAAGTAAAGAATAAAGAAAGCAGGACATCACAAGTGAAAATCAGTGACACAGTCAATTCCATGTAAGTAATGTCTCAGACATTTGACTTCTGAGTGAACAAAGAAAGAAACACATTGACATGAGTAAAACTATAAATGTATATTGAGACAGTTCATTTTCATCTTCTCTGCCAAGAATTTGTCATACAGTATGTGCCATTGACTTTTGCAAAGTTGATGGTATCTCATATCAGTACAGAGTGTGTAACTGTTCTTCCTCATCTCCCTTGCCCCCCCCCCCCCCAATAAAAAAATAAAAACACAACAATAATCAAACTAACAATAAAAAACTACAGTTACAACAGTCCTGAAAGATACATGACACTGAAGAAATGCACACTGCTACCACATCAAAATCAGACTGAGGGACAACATTGCCTTTATACCAAAATGCAACATGACTACAGATAATTAGATGTCAAAATGTTGGATTCCATGTTATGTCAGTGCTTCACATTCATAAAACTACAAATACAGTTGTAATTAAAGAAAGAGTAAGACAAAACAATTATTTCAGTATGTGGCAAATCATATTAGGAATATTATTATTATTAGTAGTGTGCCTGCACTGTCTATTACACACTGGTCTGTCTAATTTACTCTAAGTCCTTGACAGATAGCAATGTAACTTACGGTTCTTGTTCAAGCTTGAGATGATAGGAGAAATCTGCAGGAATGTGGTATGGAGTACAATACTGTAAAGTAGCCCATCATCGAAGAACAGCACTCATTTCATTCCAGTCTGCAAGTTGTTGGGTTGTCCACACAAATGCCTCAATATCTGTTTGTAATGGAAGATGAATAAAAGATGTCAGTCACATGAAACTCCATCACTACCAGTTCTGTAAGATCATAACATTGATGCACAGATTTGCAAAACATCACACTGCCCCCCCCCCCCCCCATCCCTTTCAGGTCTATATTCTACAGCTTACCAGAATCTGAAGTTTATGAATGTCTCTCTGGTTTAATTTTACAATTTGCCTAGCTCTGAATCCCTAGCCTCCATCCCCCCCTCAAAAAAAAAAAAAAAACCTCTGTGTTTCAAAGAACCATAGATTGTAGAAAATCAAAACAAACAAAATGAAAAATCGCAACCTAAGGCAAAAGTACTTGCCACGTATAGGCCAATTACGTCTACATTGAGGCTTTTTGGCTCATAATATAGCATGATAGAACAATTTAATAATTCATGTGCTGAGCATAAACGTTGCACAGGAGTTTTTTTGTTTTTTTTTTCTTGTTGTCTATCCATTATTCCAAATCAAATTTGCTGGTACGGTATTCTTGACAACATTATCAAACTCTTCATTGCTGTTGGTAACGCCTCAATTAGACAGGGAGGTGGGAAGAGGACCTCCCTGATTTAACGTTAGACTTTTAGCAGAAGTAACTCTAAAATCGTTTTTTTTTCATGGAGAATTCAAAGGTAATCAAAACAATTATTTTAGTATGTGGCAAATCATATTAGTGTGGCAAATCATATTAGTAATATTATTATTACCAGTAGTGTGCCTGCACTGTCTATTACACACTGGTCTGTCTAATTTACTCTAAATCCTTGACAGATAGCAATGTAACTTACAGGTCTTGTTCAAGCTTGAGATGATAGGAGAAATCTGCAGGAATGCGGTATGAAGTACAATACTGTAAAGTAGCCCATCATCGAAGGACAGCACTCATTTCATTCCAGTCTGCAAGTTGTTGGGTTGTCCACACAAAGGCCTCAATATCTGTTTGTAAAGGAAGATGAATGAAAGATGTCAGTCACATGAAACTCCATCACTACCAGTTCTGTAAGATCATAAAATTGATGCACAGATTTGCAAAACATCACACTGCCCCCCCCCCCCCCATCCCTTTCAGGTCTATTATTCTCCGGCTTACCAGAATCTGAAGTTTATGAACAATGAACATCTCTTTGGTTTAATTTTACAATTTGCCCAGCTCCGAATCCCCAGCCTCCACCCCCCCCCCCCCCGAAAAAAACCCTAGTGTTTCAAAGAACCATAGATTGTAGAAAATCAAAACAAACAAAACGAAAAATTGCAAACTAAGGCAAAAGTACTTGCCACGTATAGGCCAATTACGACCACATTGAGGCTTTTAGGCTCATAATATAGCATGATAGAACAATTTATGAATTCAGGTGCTGAGCATAAACGTTGCATTTTGCTTGTTGTCTATCCAAATCAAATTTGCTGTTACAGTATTCTCGACAACATTATCAAAGTCTCCATTGTTGTTGGTAACGCCTGAATTTAGACAGGGAGATGGGAAGAGGACCTCCCTGATTTAACGTTAGACTTTTAGCAGAAGTAACTCTAAAATCATTTTTTTTTTCATTGAGAATTCAAAGGTAGTCAGTGAAATAACATCACTTTTAGAGTAACCTAGACAGGTAACCTGGACAGGTCAAGAACACTATTAACATTGTAACACTGTTAACTATCTTAATTAGATGTTGAAGTTGTAGGCCTAGATATAGACTCCCTTAAATGGATCTAAATTCCTGGAAGATTCAGACATAATCAAGTAAGATAAGAGAGTTAAATCAGTCTACCTGCCACCTGGGAAGTAGGTCGTTGCATTACGTATTTGAGCTCGTAATACAGGAAACAATAAAACTTCACAATATATCACCAGTAAGTGCGTTTAAGATTCGATGCAGATGTGAGACGTGTTCATTTGACTTTAGTTCGAATCACTTTCCCTGCCTATTCTCCACTTACACCGAATAATAGATGTGGGACTGCACACGTAGATAACGAACCTAGGACACGACAGCGCCAAACGAAGTCAATGTGATCTGCAAGAATACATATTTACGCTGTTTTGATATTCTAATTCCTCATTCATAAATCTACATTCAAGAATGTGAAAAATGAACAATTAAAGTGTCAATACAGAGCGAAATGTAACTTTACCGATTTCATCTGTCTAGCTTCCGTTGCTCTGGGCGCAGCCATTTTAGACGCGCGCGTACGAGGACGTTTGGCAGATGAATGATTTATGATGACGTCCGGCGTATACGCACCGTCAACCCGCGATCGTGCCACTTCGTGAAAATCGTAGACCGACCAGTCGAAGTTTTCACGAAGTGACACGGTCGTTATTATTACGTAATTATTTGAGATTGAGGTTCAAAAATTTGTCAGGTTGTAGATCTCGGTATTTACTATCATAATATGCAAAAATCTTAAAATCGAAAATTTACTCGATTTTGGCCGGTCGTGCCACTTCGTGAAAACACCGACGTTATTGTAACTTGATCATGATACCAGCCGTGCATGCTCAACGCGATTTTTACAACGCGTCACTGTTTAGCCTTGTACAGAAGAGGATATGAAAACATCAGACCAGTAAACAACATTGATACTTACTTTAACCCCAAACATCTAATACTGTGTCTATCATTATTTTTATCATCCTAGATATGTGTCGAGCTCCCACATCTTCATCGATCCCTAAAATGATCAAATAAATATTGCACAGTTCTACAACCGAACAACAGAGGGCAGTACTCAACTACTTGAGAGGACTAGCTCTAAATCCACTCAAGATCTTTTAATAACCGACTGTCAAGCAACAATGATATTCGTAATCATTGAGAAAAAATAAAAACACTTACGAGAAAAAAAAACAGTGTAAAAAAAAAACACATCTTAGAATCTCAACCGACAAAATTCGTATTTTGTTTTGTACAGGTTATAAATGAATGCACTTATTTATAAACGCATAACCTTCGGTAAAGTTTTTTTTTTCTCTTTCTCATGTGCATTTGTGCTGCTGTTTTTAGTTTCGACTCATCCGGATGTATATTGGACATATCGTTAGAGCATATTCGGAGAAAACTTCCTCGAATGTTGGCCTTTTTTCGACATTTGCTTCCGTTGCAAATCATTAAAGTGCCCGATGAACAAGACCCTTCATCTTTTTCAGGTTCCAATAAAGCCATTCCCAAACCGCGAAAAAACAAAGAGCAAAACACTGCCTTTTAAAGACAATCTAATTCAAGACTTCTTATCAATATCATGTATGGCACAAGGATTTTGAGACATTGGTTGGCGAAAGAGATATGATAACTACACTAAACACGAGGTCTGATCTTTATCTCCGAGCCCTTCAAAGAGTATAAGAGCTCGTGCCAGGCTCTCCACACGATCCCGTCCGAGGCAACGGTGACTCCTGCTCCGTACAAGCCATTGAGGTTGACCGACTGGCAGGCGTTATACCACCACGCCCCTTTATGTGCGATTGAACACATCCAGCCAGCGAGATCGTTGTCTTGGTCCGAAGTCGAGAACTGCATTCCGTTGTGGTAATCCATGCTGTTTCCTGTACACCACATATTATATTATATTATATTATATTTGTCTATTTATTTATTTATTTATTTATTTATTTATTTATTTATTTATTTATTTGTTTATTTATCTATCTATCTATCTATCTATTTATTTATTCATTCATTTATTCATTTACTTACTTATCTATTTATTGGATAGAAATATTATTACAGCCTTTGTACGCCATTTCTTCTCCAATCCGTCTGTGCATGTTCTCCATAAAGGCCCCCTCCCTCCACAAAAGCGCCTTTTCATGGGTATTAAGCTTCAATTAGCCTATATTGTATCCTACGTTTTCTCGTCTTTTGCATATAAGACCCAGCAGACGATTGCCTTTAGATAATGAATAACTGTAATAATGATAAAGATATCAAAATGATAACCATGATAGTAATTAGCAGCACTCATATTTTGCGTTATTTATGTACCAGCTGTCTTACAAACTGCAGTTGCTTACAGGTGTGTGACCTATATGGTGTAGCGTACCTGCGTCTCCATAGTAACCAGATATCGTCAGACGATACTTGTCGCTCTCGTCTGCTACATCGAAAGTGGTGTAAACAGCGTATCTCGTTTCCCCAGCATGGTCCTCCAGATCGAAGCGGACCTCGTAGGATTTCTCGCTGACGATAGCGTGGATGTTGTCGTTACCGAGCCAGAACTCGCCCGTAGGGTCCCCGAATCCCGCTTTATAGCTTGCCCAGTCTAGGTTGAAGTCGACACTCCCATCTTTACGACGTTGAATCACCTTTAACGGTTTGAGAAAGAAAGAAACACACACACACACACACACACACACACACACACACACACACACACACACACACACACACAAGAAATATGTTGGTCAATGGTCCATAAATATGGGCTTTGGTATATATTGATGTCATAATTCTGATTGTAACCGCAACGGATAATGATGTCACACATAATTTATATTTACTTTTGGATTGAACGTGGAAAATAATGCTACAGTCTTACACGGCCGGATTTCGAACCGGGTCTATAAGAAATTAAAACCGTATCGACCCGGTTCGAGTTGTAGAGACCGGCATTGGCCCGCATCGTAACCTGTGTCAATTCCTGATGGATTCCGGGGGCTACGATACGGCTGTGAAAAAAATTTTGGTCATGTTCAAAATTTTCTCACGCACGGATTTCAATTCCGTCTTTATATCCGAATTGACCCGGTTCGAACCGCATTGACTCGAATCGACCCGCTGCAATTCGCAGCGTAAAACCGTATTGACCCTTGCCGTATACCACATTGCCTTCATGCAACGGATGATGACAAGGTTAACATCCGGGTCGGCACGGGTCGAAGCGGATTGAAACGGGTCAATAGGGGTCGAAAAGGATTCAGTTAGAGATTTAAAGCTGATTTTTCTATGGTTCGATACGGTTCCATACGGTTTTAATTCCTTACGGACCCGGTTCGAAATCCGAACGTGTTTGACTTTAGCATTAGGGTCACATGCACCGTATTGGCAAATCCCTGCACAAGAATTGTGCGGGGAGGAATGTAAACCAATGTGGACATCATTTATGGATAAAAACAAGTAGATAACGAATTATTTTCTGGCAGGGATGTAATTGAAGTGACAGAACTCATGACTTTTTCGGTGATAGATTACGTCGCTTTTCATCGACAGGTTTTGGCTTGGTATTCAGAGACGCTGCCACGGACGATCCCAAATTGATCATGTTGATATAATTTGTTAAACCCGAATGCAGTTAACTCATTGGGGTGTTTTTTTTTCTCTCTCTCTCTTCCTTCTTTGGATATGATCCACTCGCTCCCCTTAATTACCTTCTTTTCTTTACGTGGAATAAAAAAGGTCTTCCGAAGCTTCACGTATTTTTCAATGACCCGAGCAGTCGTTCGCATTATTATGGAGCCTCCCACAATGTATAAACACTAAAACCACTACACAACCTCAATTCTAATCACGTAAACTGGGGAGGTGCCAGGGTGGAAAGCCCATTCATGTCCGTCTAAAGTGTTAAAAAGAATAAAATGAAACAACTGAACTGTAGAACTGGAAAGGAATAGCGTTGGCGCCATGTTTTCAAGGGAAAAAAAGTGCTGCTGTTTCCTTTTCAATAACGATTATTTTGTGCACTTGCTTATACATCTCGTCAATTTTTGAAGTTTCTATATTTTGTATTCAATTGATGTGTTGTAAACGTATTTGAAGCAATGTTTAATATTAGGAATAAAACTTGATTTGAATTGAATTGCTGTGAAAGGAATATTAAATGACAAAGAGAGAATTGGGTGAAATATGGTAATTATTGAGTGGATTCACAGGTCTCGAGATCTCTTTCGATTTTGCACGATCTTCACTATATACCGTAATAATTCTTGTCAAAAATTCGTTAAGGTGAAATAATATCCTTCATATCAAATTATTGAGGGTTTATTGATACTTGACATATTTGAAAGAAATGTTGCATTTAGTGAAGTTACTGAAAAGGAATCTGAAGAGTTATAATATATATGTTTAGATAAATGATATGTATGTATCATATACATTTTTAAACCCATGAGAAAGATGAAAGGCAGTGACGTGAGCGCCTCTTCTGCTTTCGATAATTTTTATATGATTGCCATCGGTATGATTGTTTCGAGAAAACAGGTTTTACTTTAAAAGGCTTAGTATATAGTTCTTTCTCATTTTCCCCATTATGGTCGTAATGCTATTATGTTTCTTTGACTGTAAGTAAGTTCTCCTCCTATTCAAGTCAAACTGTTCACGTCAGAGTCGAGTCATCCTCTGAAAGACATTACATTGTATAACTAAAGTCTCTGGGTGTCTCACCATCCAGCCGCCCCCACCGGACGTCATATCGCAGAAGACGTCCAGGGAAGAACAGTTCACCAGGTAGATGGGAAACATACCCGACGTCTCAACTCCCTGTCCGTGGTTCCGGATTTCGCCGCAGTCCGTAAAGTTGTGGATGGCTATAAAATGACATCAATTCAATCATTGATACAGAGGCAATTAAGATTTGCAGACGGTTGCTTTCCACCCATCAAAGGCTTAATCATGTGGACAGAGTCTTAGAATTGAAGCAAGAGGGAAATTCAACGGCCTTCTCACTTCCAACTACGCCCGATTCAGCTAACTTAACGTAAAGACTTAGAAGGAGTTCATGTACTAAAGAGCTGTAATGTTACCAATATATGTCCTACTGAAAATGACACCAATATCTATTAGAATTATTACCAATTCATCGTACTTCTTTTTGATAAGCTCAAGGCGTATATTTGACCCCCATGTCACCCCCACTTTTTTCTCTCCTTGATACTTTATTGATTTTATTCAAATCATTCATGAATTAACTCATTCTGGGTGTAACATGAACAAAAAAAAAAAAGCTTACAAATGCAATTCAAAACACAGACAAATCAATTTGTCAACTTATAATGCAAATCATCTCTCTTCAACATAAATAACTCGATTATAAATCAACCCTACTGAAAATTTCTTCACGAGAAAGTATTGACATGTACCAAACTCATATCACTTGAATATATTGAATCATGTAACTCACTCTCACAAGGGCATATAAAAAAGAAAAAACAAAACAAAACAAATACATTATACAAATCTAGAATGAAAGTATTCATAAAAAAGCCCAACTAACCCCTTCCCTACCAACCAAAAACAAATTTACAGTATGTTCCCCCCCAAAAAAAAAAACAACAAACACACAAATACAATCAAATTTTCGCATTGATAAGACCCAACATGATTAAACTGTCTAAATGCTACTCTAGGGCCTTAAGACATAATATCTTAGCTCTATTTTGCAGAAAATCACATTCAGTTTGGTTAAGCGGACACTGAGAAATGTGAAAAGTTGTAAAGCATGTCATGAGTCTGATTCTTCAAAGTTTAGCACTTCGATGTTGTTGTTGTTGTTTTTTGTGTGTGTGTGAATTCAATCCTGCCAATAGACAAAACTTGGAGGGAAGAGATTCTAGACATCCTCTGTAAAATTCCTCATTTCTCTTTGACCACTGAAGCAAATCGAATGGGGTTTTCTGTAAGATGTGGGCAATGAGTTATAGTTTCATACCCTGAATTTGTATTTGGATTGATTCAGTATTTTTAAAGATACCATTGCGGAATGTCCCGTTTTTATTTTTATTTTTTGGGACATATACGGTACATCTATCCTAAATATTAAATCCTATCATTATCTTTCATACAATTTACAATTATCCTTCTTCAAATCAAATCCCCATCCCCACCAACCCCCGATAAAACCTAAACCACACCCACACCCACAACCACCAACCCGCATACACACACACAATCGCACCAAACACACTTTTTTTTCAGTAATCTTTTTATTAATTCCATTTCCTTTGAAAATATAACAGTTTCAAAAAAACACATGTCATATATATAACATTTGTCATAAATGTTCATGCATGTATGAAACATATTCCATGAAAACAAGAATAAACACACCAACACACATACGCTCGCGCACACACACACACACACACACACACACTCACGCACACTCACACGCAAAACGAAAAAGAATCGGCTCTCGCATCATGTCGATACTCAATACAATCTGATCGAAGGGATATTAATGAATTTGACAATGATTTAAAATTCGATGTATTATCTTACTCTCGCAAAGTTCTCCGGAGTACGGGTAGGGACAGAGGCAACGAAATCCCTCGACGGTTTCCACACATGTCCCGTTGTTTTGACACGTTGAGGGGGTGCAAACTGAATTGATTGCAAGAAATTTTGCCGGTGTTAACATCGTGATCACTCTCTTTATGAATGTCTAAAACAACCAAAATCAAACGAATGGCTCTTACTGTAAAATTTGATGTGAACTACCATATAACATCTAGTATAAATAATGCTTAGCTCGTCATCAATATCTAACACTGTCTATGAAATTGTCATTCTGATTATCATTATCTATCTTTTATGATTGTCATCGTCATCATCGATGTATACATTGTCCATGTATTTGCATTTCACTTTCATCTCATTTATTTGTTTTGTAACTTTTTTATGGACACAAATTTTACAAAAAAGCACATATTCAACATCTAAAACTATTAAGGGACATTTTGATGTTATGAACTATAACATTACACAGGCTTTTCAAAAATCAGTGAGCAATATAGATTGTATATTAGGATGTTTTTCTTAGTGTTTGATGGGGTTGCAGGGGTTGAATAAAAAAAGCAGAGTTTGAAAGCGTGACAACTCTTTGTTAGTTATTTGTATTTATTTGTACTTTTCAATTCCCAAGCAAACAGGAAATTGGATTTGAACGGTATATCATTTTTTTTTGCTTCATATTACACTTTCTTTTGTGACTTTATGAATTCAGTGATGTCGCTTTCCGGAAAGAAAGTGACAGGTTCGATTTTATCTAATTCTTTTTTCCCCCGACATGTTTGTTAAAGGGTGTGTACAGTTCTGGTTGAGTCGAGGATTGTAGCTGATAACATTTTGCGAGATATTCAGAAACCACTCTGTGAGATGTCAAAGAGCATGCAATTCTAAGGGGTATCAAAAGTTTATTTGACGAAAATCGGTTTTGAAATGGCTCAGATATTCAAAAACAAGGTGAAACAAAGAGATCTAAAAAAGACGTGGCCTGTCACCTTTTATTACTATCACTTTTTTTTTGATATCTCAGCCATTTGAAAACCAATTTTCATGAAATAAACGTTGAATCCTTTTTAAAATTACATGCCCTTTCATATTTCATTAGAGGTTTCTCATTATCTCACGTAGGAATGTTCAAAACATGAATCCTCACCTCAAACAGCACTGTACAGTCCCTTTAAAACATTCAGATCAGCAGTTGCAATTTTCCAAATTCATTTGCATACAGAGGGAGACAAATTCAGTGATTAAAAAAAACAAAAAAAACTTTCATAACACATTCTGTATACTCGTACTGAAGAATATCATCCCATCTCCCCTAGCTGTTATTATTCATAGTAAAACGAGACGAAACGAAACGAAGTATACTGTCATGACTATGGTGAAAGGAACCGATGTACCTGGTGCGGTGCAATGTAGCCCACGGGTAGACTCGGCAGACAGGATACCACTAGGCAGAGTTTTCTTCACCAGTCGAAGGGTGCCATGTACCCCATGGGGTATAGATGGACAAGGTTGATTTAATAAGTCTTCGCAGATGCCGTTCCCTGTGACATTTTTTTTTTCAATTACGAAAATATAATGACCATGATTCGAGACAATTCTTTGTAAGTACAGATGTATATACGATGTACTGTCAAAGTTTAGCTCTCAATTTTTTTTTTTGCTCATAAATTCGTTTCTTCGTGATCTGTTTTTTTTAATGTCAATCTGTACAATTATGTTTTTTTTTAATTTGATCACTATCATTGAATTACTTTCTCGATTCAATCCTATCGTATATATACGCTCACTCTATATGTTTGTGATCTATTTGCTTGATACTATAGATCAAAAATTTGAACTAACACCCATATAGAATGGCTTTCAAAGGGTTACATCACGTTTACGCCCTCGCTTCTTTCTTGCATAAGAAAGTTCATAATCAAATGCATTCCTTTTGTTCTTGCGGTTGTTCAATTTCAAAATCGTTTTCATCCTTATCCACCATTATCGTTGTGTTTAACATATTGTTGCAAAGCACACAGTGCTTCGACAAAGACACACACACACACGCAAAAAAATATGAACTCAATAATTGAATATACTTGAAGACACGTTCCATTTGCACGTATACTTAGGACCTATACATCTGTATCCATCATAAGCATATCGTCAACACAACATTTGCTTCCCGAAATGCTTTGGCCTCATTTTCTCCAAGGACTTAGGGTTAAGGATTAGGGTTATGATAGGGTTTTCGGGTTAGTTTGATATGAGGATTAGGGTTAGGGTTATGTTGGAGGGTAGAATTGATGTTTGACTCAGCGTGCAGATATTCATGGGAGCAATATCCATAGTCGCGTGAGCAAATGCCATAGAACCTATATTACATTGTATATCACATCGTATGTCCTTTCCAGAATAAACCAAATTGTGAATAGTAACAGACGGATTGATTGGGTGCATCATCAATAATTCACGAGACATGAAAACTCGTCACATTGAGGACGAGTTAGGTGATACGCTTGTGGTCATCAGATGACAGTCATCGGTGATCGACAAAGAAAAGAATGTGATATAGGCACCTTGAAGTTATATTGAGCGTGCATGCGAAACCGTTTCTGTAACCACTCGGCCACGGGTCATCCACGGAAATGGTAAGACAGAAAAACAACAACAATGTATAGATATAACGGGGGGAAAGTCAATGCCCACTCAACTAACGCGGCCGTGTGAACATCTATTGCATTGCTAGACGGAAAAGCGGCCTTGTAACGACTGAGGTCGCTATACCATTTCTGGCAACTTGGGAAAAATACGTCCCGCAGACATAAAACCTATAATCGGCTGGTTTTGATACCTTGCCTTTAATCACAATTTTCAGTGTAATGACGTCATCAAATTACAAAACAATGACATGGTCTTGAAAGAAAATTGTTCAAAGTACAACACCTCAGTCGTCGTCATTACATACTATGATCGGTTTGACAAAGTCAACCTGCAAAATTTTGCTGCAGTCGAAGCAATGTGGTCTCCAACACACAAAAAAGAGGGATATGGCGTGTGTGTGTGTCTGTGTGTGTGTATAGGTGCGTTTATATACGAACGTGATTTCTACATGGACGAATATGTAATACAAAATTGAAGAAAAAAAAACAGTAAAGTAGCTAAGTATTTTGTTTCGTGATCTTGTGAGGTTCGAACCCGCAACCTCACGTCTCTGAGACGTCGCCTTTAACCACTCGGCGACACGTCTCGACGGGAAAATATGGGGAACGTTATGGACTTGAAAGACAGTTGTTCAATATATAACACATTCATCATACGTTGTCAGTTTGCTATTGACATGACGATCTATCATATGAATATGAGGGAGGCATTAGTACCTGTATGAAATTATTATAGGCATGGTTATCAAATTGCCCTAAAATATCCTTATAATTGCCTTATTTTTACACACAGTTACGCTATCCCTTTAAACTCGTCACAGTTTAATTAGAATCATTAACATCATACATTAGTACCATATTCAGTTCCATAGCTGATCACGTTTGCTAATCAATTAAGAGTAATTGTCTAGAATGTGTCATATGGCCAACCTGTATACACACGTATATACACACACACAATGCTAAATGTATGTATCAAACATCTGTAACACAGCTTTGAACTAACTATAGGAATTATCGCTGCACTTATCATCCATACTTTTTATCACTATCTGAAACTCCACAAAAACCACTAATTGACAAATAATCATCAATACAGAAGACTGAATACCTTTTTTACAATGTATAGCTTGTTACATGTATAAATCAGCACAAAGTAACCACGACTACATTGTGTTACTGAATTGATATGAACAAATTTCATTTTGTTACAGTATACTGTATCAGTTTGAAAAGCCCAACCTGCAAAACTATAATTTTGCAGCAGACGAAGTAATGCAGTCTCCAACGCAAAACAAAGGTATACTGTGTGAGTGTGTGCGTATAGGTGTGTTTACATGCAAACGTGATTTCTACATGGACGAAGGTGTAGTACTCCATTGAAGAAAAAAAGTTAAAAAAAAATTATTATTTTCTTTCGTGCTCTTGTGAGGATCGAACCCGTACGTGTGCAACCTCACGTTTCTAAGACGACGCCTCTAACCACTCGGCCATACGTCTCGACGAGAAAATTAGAGGAACGTAAGCTTATGTACGTGAAAGATGAATCACGAATCGTTTGGTCCGCATTCCATTCTCATTTTCAGTTTTAAATTGCAAAATTGTCAACCTCATGAGGAGATTTCAAAGAATAAAATGCATGATTACTGCAGCTTATTGTCACATCTACAACATAAATAAGTTTCAGAGGAAATGAAGCAAAATCAGCTGAGATAAAGGTGCTTAAACGTTGTCAAGTCAATGCATGGTTTCTAAAAAAATCACCTCCCATAGACAATACACGTAAACTTGTCCGATTTTGCGTCTTTACCTTTAAACACAATTTAAAGCATGATGACGTCATCAAATTTCAAAACCATGACATGGACTTGAAAGGCAAATGTTCAAAGTACAACATATCTGAATTTGGGATAATATTGAGCTTAAACAACAGAGATACGAGCAAATGAATGTCAGAAACAGTACCTCAAAAAAATTAATTCCACTTTTTTGATTTCAGATGACGATATGATGACGTCATAATGTAATTATGGAAATAATGATACTTGAAACGTCAAGTCCAATTTATATGCTTTTGTAATATGCAATAAAAACATAGGGTCACCTGACGTTTTAAAGAGCTATGGCGAAATAAACAAAGACATGTTTTTTCACTATATTTGCACATAGACGCGCAGGCGAAATTTGAACTTTGACGCAAGTGCATTGCTTTGTTATTTGTAGGAATCGATTAGAAATCAATGGATATTGTTGCTCAAAGTATCAGGAATCCAAATCTGTCAAAAAAAGTGTATTTTCATGTTGCTGACGCGCTGTGCGCGCGAAAATGCGCGGACGGACGCGCACGCGCAAAATTGTTTGAAACGCATAAAATTGTCTGAAACTTCGAGATTTCCCATTGGAAAGTTGTTTTGAGCCTTTTAAAATTTTGACGCGCGCTTACGCGCACTTAATGATGTCCTAGGTAATTAGCATCAAAAGAAGTAAGATAGAACGTGACCTGAACTTTATGTCCACAAAAAATGATACAGAAATGACCTTTAGTTATGAAGTTATGATCGATCACGTAACATGGTCCAAAAATCACAAAATGGCGCCTAGACGACGTCATAGATATGTTACTGTCATGAAAACCTTATTGTGGCTAGATATTGTCATGAGACATGTTCCCTGAAAATGTCATGTTATTCCGTAATGTCATTCTTGAGATATTGATGACACAAAATTGTCCAGAAAGAAAGAAGAATAAAAAGAAATAAAGAGAGATTTTGACAATCACAATAGGTGATACGCTGATAGCGTATCACCTAATTATAGATAGCGAGCATACGACCCTATAGAATCAGATGGTCGTCCCTACAGAATTTGAGAGAAAGCCATGCCATTGTGTCCGAGTCAGACTACATTGTAATTAGTTCGTACATGCTAATCTCGTCAATTCGACCTTGTCAGAGTGACATTGACGATACACACAAACATGTTGCAAGAAATAATGAGGGTTTAAAAAATATGAATGATATCACTGGGTACTATCATGATGATATGACAGTATTATACAGACTGATATTATATGGGCTGTGGTACGAGTCTCCAAATCTCTTGACGTTTTAGAAAAAGAGCACTTTCCAAACCAGCCGAACGGAGAGAAACTCGCCCCCCCCCCCAAAAAAAAAAAAAAAAAAAAAAACCGGAATAATTTTAATACTGATAAATATACCACGCATTGTATTCGTGCAAGTTCGTGATTTCACTATGAAAAGCAATTATGAATCATTCTATACAATGTCGAGTGTAATGTTTGGGTCTTCAGTGTATACAATATCAACGAGACATGAAAACTCGTCACATTGAGGACGAGTTAGGTGATACGCTTGTGGTCATCAGATGACAGTCATCTGTGATCGACAAAGAAAAGAATGTGATATAGGCACCTTGAAGTTATATTGAGCGTGCATGCGAAACCGTTTCTGTAACCACTCGGCCACGGGTCATCCACGGAAATGGTAAGACAGAAAAACAACAACAATGTATAGATATAACGGGGGGAAAGTCAATGCCCACTCAACTAACGCGGCCGTGTGAACATCTATTGCATTGCTAGACGGAAAAGCGGCCTTGTAACGACTGAGGTCGCTATACCATTTCTGGCAACTTGGGAAAAATACGTCCCGCAGACATAAAACCTATAATCGGCTGGTTTTGATACCTTGCCTTTAATCACAATTTTCAGTGTAATGACGTCATCAAATTACAAAACAATGACATGGTCTTGAAAGAAAATTGTTCAAAGTACAACACCTCAGTCGTCGTCATTACATACTATGATCGGTTTGACAAAGTCAACCTGCAAAATGTTGCTGCAGTCGAAGCAATGTGGTCTCCAACACACAAAAAAGAGGGATATGGCGTGTGTGTGTGTGTCTGTGTGTGTGTATAGGTGCGTTTATATACGAACGTGATTTCTACATGGACGAATATGTAATACAAAATTGAAGAAAAAAAAACAGTAAAGTAGCTAATTATTTTGTTTCGTGATCTTGTGGGGTTCGAACCCGCAACCTCACGTCTCTGAGACGTCGCCTTTAACCACTCGGCGACACGTCTCGACGGGAAAATATGGGGAACGTTATGGACTTGAAAGACAGTTGTTCAATATATAACACATTCATCGTACGTTGTCAGTTTGCTATTGACATGACGATCTATCATTTGAATATGAGGCAGGCATTAGTACCTGTATGAAATTATTATAGGCATGGTTATCAAATTGCCCTAAAATATCCTTATAATTGCCTTATTTTTACACACAGTTACGCTATCCCTTTAAACTCGTCACAGTTTAATCAGAATCATTAACATCATACATTAGTACCATATTCAGTTCCATAGCTGATCACGTTTGCTAATCAATTAAGAGTAATTGTCTAGCATGTGTCATATGGCCAACCTGTATACACACGTATATACACACACACAATGCTAAATGTATGTATCAAACATCTGTAACACAGCTTTGAACTAACTATAGGAATTATCGCTGCACTTATCATCCATACTTTTTATCACTATCTGAAACTCCACAAAAACCACTAATTGACAAATAATCATCAATACAGAAGACTGAATACCTTTTTTACAATGTATAGCTTGTTACATGTATAAATCAGCACAAAGTAACCACGACTACATTGTGTTACTGAATTAATATGAACAAATTTCATGTTGTGACAGTATACTATATCAGTTTGAAAAGCCCAACCTGCAAAACTATAATTTTGCAGCAGTCGAAGTAATGCAGTCTCCAACGCAAAACAAAGGTATACTGTGTGAGTGTGTGCGTATAGGTGTGTTTACATGCAAACGTGATTTCTACATGGACGAAGGTGTAGTACTCTATTGAAGAAAAAAAGTAAAAAAAATATATTATTTTCTTTCGTGCTCTTGTGAGGATCGAACCCGTACGTGTGCAACCTCACGTTTCTAAGACGACGCCTCTAACCACTCGACCATACGTCTCGACGAGAAAATTAGAGGAACGTAAGCTTATGTACGTGAAAGATGAATCAGGAATCGTTTGGTCCGCATTCCATTCTCATTTTCAGTTTTAAATTGCAAAATTGTCAACCTCATGAGGAGATTTCAAAGAATAAAATGCATGATTACTGCAGCTTATTGTCACAGCTACAACATAAATAAGTTTCAGAGGAAATGAAGCAAAATCAGCTGAGATAAAGGTGCTTAAACGTTGTCAAGTCAATGCATGGTTTCTAAAAAAATCACCTCCCATAGACATAACACGTAAACTTGTCCGATTTTGCGTCTTTACCTTTAAACACAATTTAAAGCATGATGACGTCATCAAATTTCAAAACCATGACATGGACTTGAAAGGCAAATGTTCAAAGTACAACATATCTGAATTTGGGATAATATTGAGCTTAAACAACAGAGATACGAGCAAATGAATGTCAGAAACAGTACCTCAAAAAAATTAATTCCACTTTTTTGATTTCAGATGACGATATGATGACGTCATAATGTAATTATGGAAATAATGATACTTGAAACGTCATGTCCAATTTATATGCTTTTGTAATATGCAATAAAAACATAGGGTCACCTGACGTTTTAAAGAGCTATGGCGAAATAAACAAAGACATGTTTTTTCACTATATTTGCACATAGACGCGCACGCGAAATTTGAACTTTGACGCAAGTGCATTGCTTTGTTATTTGTAGGAATCGATTAGAAATCAATGGATATTGTTGCTCAAAGTATCAGGAATCCAAATCTGTCAAAAAAGTGTATTTTCATGTTGCTGACGCGCTGTGCGCGCGAAAATGCGCGGACGGACGCGCACGCGCAAAATTGTTTGAAACGCATAAAATTGTCTGAAACTTCGAAATTTCCCATTGGAAAGTTGTTTTGAGCCTTTTAAAATTTTGACGCGCGCTTACGCGCACTTAATGATGTCCTAGGTAATTAGCATCAAAAGAAGTAAGATAGAACGTGACCTGAACTTTATGTCCACAAAAAATGATACAGAAATGACCTTTAGTTATGAAGTTATGATCGATCATGTAACATGGTCCAAAAATCACAAAATGGCGCCTAGACGACGTCATAGATATGTTACTGTCATGAAAACCTTATTGTGGCTAGATATTGTCATGAGACATGTTCCCTGAAAATGTCATGTTATTCCGTAATGTCATTCTTGAGATATTGATGACACAAAATTGTCCAGAAAGAAAGAAGAACGAGATATGAAACTCGTCACGCTGACGAGTTAGGTGATACGCTTGGGGTCATCAGGTGTCGGTCATCTGTGATCGACAAAGAAAAGAATGTGATATAGGCACCTTGAAGTTATATTGAGCGTGCATGCAAAACCGTTTCTCTAACCACTCGGCCACGGGACATCCCCGGAAATGGTAAGGGAAAAAAGAAATGTATAGATATTACAGGGGGAAAAGTCAATGCCCACTCAACAATCGTGGCCGCGTGAACATGTATTGCATTGCTAGACGGAAATGCGGCCTTGTAACGACTGATGTCGCTATGCCATTTCTGGCAACTTGGGAAAAATACGCGCCGTAGACATAAAGCCTATAATCGGCTGGTTTTGATACCTTGCCTTTAATCACAATTTTCAATGTGATGACGTCATCAAAGTACAAAACATTGACATGGTCTTGAAAGACAATTGTTCAAAGTACAACACCTCAGTCGTCGTCATTACATACTATGATCGGTTTGACAAAGTCAGCCTGCAAAATTTTGCAGCAGTCGAAGCAATGTGGTCTCCAACACAAAAAAGAGGGATATGGTGTGTGTCTGTGTGTCTGTGTGTGTGTATAGGTGCGTTTATATACGAACGTGATTTCTACATGGACGAATATGTAATACAAAATTGAAAAAAAAAGTAAAATAGCTAAGTATTTTGTTTCGTGATCTTGTGGGGTTCGAACCCGCAACTTCACGTCTCTGAGACGTCGCCTTTAACCACTCGGCCATACGTCTCGGCGAGAAAATATGAGGAACGTAAACTTATGTATGTGAAAGCTGAATCGGGAATCGTTTTGTCCACATTCCATTCTCATTTTCAGTTTTAAACTGCAAAATTGTCAACCTGATGATGAGATTTCAAAAAATAAAATGCATGATTACTGAAGCTTATTGTCTCAGCTACAACATACTTAAGTTTCAGAGGAAATGAAGCAAAATCAGCTGAGATAAATGTGCTTAAACGTTGTCAAGTCAATGCATGGTTTAAAAAAAATCACCTCCCATAGACATTACACGTAAACTTGTCCGATTTTGCATCTTTACCTTTAATCACAATTTAAGGTATGATGACGTCATCAAATTTCAAAACCATGACTTGGACTTGAAAGGCAATTGTTCAAAGTACAACATATCTGAATTTGGGATAATATTGAGCTTAAACAACAGAGATACGAGCAAATGAATGTCAGAAACAGTACCTCAAAAAAATTAATTCCACTTTTTTGATTTCAGATGATGATATGATGACGTCATAATGTAATTATGGAAATATTAATACTTGAAACGTTATTTCCAATTCATATGTTTTTGTAATATGCAATAAAAACATAGGGTAACCAGACGTTTTAAAGAGCTATGGCGAAATAAACAAAGACATGTTTTTCGCTATATTTGCACAAAGACGCGCACACGAAATTTCAACTTTGACGCCAACGCATTCCTTTGTTATAGGTCAAAATTGATCGGAAATCAATGGATATTGTTACTTAATGTATCAGGAATCCAAATCTGTCAAAAAATGTGCATTTTCAGTTTGCTTACGCGCACTACGCGCGAAAATGTGCGGACGGACGCGAACGCGCGAAACGCTTAAAATTGTCTGAAACTTCGAGATTTCCCATTGGTAAGTTGTTTTGAGCCTTTTAAAAGTTTGACGCGCGCGTACGCGCGCGTAATAATGTCTTAGGTAATTAGCATTAAAATGTATGATAGAGCGTGACCTGAACTTAATGTCCGCCGAAAATGATACAGAAATGACCTTTAGATATGAAGTTATGATCGATCATGTAACATGGTCCGAAAATCACAAAATGGCGCCTAGATGACGTCATAGATATGTTACTGTCATGAAAACCTTATTGTGGCTAGATTTTGTCATGAGACATGTTCCCTGAAAATGTCATGTTATTCCGTAATGTCATTCTTGAGATATTGATGACACAAAATTGTCCAGAAAGAAAGAAGAATAACGAGATATGAAACTCGTCACGCTGACGAGTTAGGTGATACGCTTGGGGTCATCAGGTGTCGGTCATCTGTGATCGACAAAGAAAAGAATGTGATATAGGCACCTTGAAGTTATATTGAGCGTGCATGCAAAACCGTTTCTCTAACCACTCGGCCACGGGACATCCCCGGAAATGGTAAGGGAAAAAAGAAATGTATAGATATTACAGGGGGAAAAGTCAATGCCCACTCAACAATCGTGGCCGCGTGAACATGTATTGCATTGCTAGACAGAAATGCGGCCTTGTAACGACTGATGTCGCTATGCCATTTCTGGCAACTTGGGAAAAATACGCGCCGTAGACATAAAGCCTATAATCGGCTCGTTTTGATACCTTGCCTTTAATCACAATTTTCAATCTGATGACGTCATCAAAGTACAAAACAATGACATGGTCTTGAAAGACAATTGTTCAAAGTACAACACCTCCGTCGTCGTCATTACATACTATGATCGGTTTGACAAAGTCAGCCTGCAAAATTTTGCAGCAGTCGAAGCAATGTGGTCTCCAACACAAAAAAGAGGGATATGGTGTGTGTCTGTGTGTCTGTGTGTGTGTATAGGTGCGTTTATATACGAACGTGATTTCTACATGAACGAATATGTGATACAAAATTGAAAAAAAAAGTAAAATAGCTAAGTATTTTGTTTCGTGATCTTGTGGGGTTCGAACCCGCAACTTCACGTCTCTGAGACGTCGCCTTTAACCACTCGGCCATACGTCTCGGTGAGAAAATATGAGGAACGTAAACTTATGTATGTGAAAGCTGAATCGGGAATCGTTTTGTCCACATTCCATTCTCATTTTCAGTTTTAAACTGCAAAATTGTCAACCTGATGATGAGATTTCAAAAAATAAAATGCATGATTACTGAAGCTTATTGTCTCAGCTACAACATACTTAAGTTTCAGAGGAAATGAAGCAAAATCAGCTGAGATAAATGTGCTTAAACGTTGTCAAGTCAATGCATGGTTTTAAAAAAAATCACCTCCCATAGACATTACACGTAAACTTGTCCGATTTTGCATCTTTACCTTTAATCACAATTTAAGGTATGATGACGTCATCAAATTTCAAAACCATGACTTGGACTTGAAAGGCAATTGTTCAAAGTACAACATATCTGAATTTGGGATAATATTGAGCTTAAACAACAGAGATACGAGCAAATGAATGTCAGAAACAGTACCTCAAAAAAATTAATTCCACTTTTTTGATTTCAGATGATGATATGATGACGTCATAATGTATTTAGGGAAATATTGGTACTTGAAACGTTATTTTCAATTCATATGCTTTTGTAATATGCAATAAAAACATAGGGTCACCTGACGTTTTAAAGAGCTATGGCGAAATAAACAAAGACATGTTTTTCGCTATATTTCTACATAGACGCGCACAAGAAATTTCAACTTTGACGCCAGCGCATTCCTTTGTTATAAGTCGAAATTGATCGGAAATCAATGGATATTGTTACTTAATGTATCAGGAATCCAAATCTGTCAAGAAATGTGCATTTTCATGTTGCTTACGCGCACTGCGCGCGGAAATGCGCGGACGGACGCGAACGCGCGGAACGCTTAAAATTGTCTGAAACTTCGAGATTTCCCATTGGGAAGTCGTTTTAAGCATTTAAAAACTTTGACGCGCGCTTACGCGCGCGTAATGATGTCCTAGGTAATTAGCATTAAAAAGTAAGATAGAGCGTGACCTGAACTTTATGTCCACCGAATATGATACAGAAATGTCCTTTAGTTATGAAGTTATGATCGATCATGTAACATGTCCGAAAATCACAAAATGGCGCCTAGATGACGTCATAGATACGTTACTGTCATGAAAACCTTATTGTGGCTAGATATTGACATGAGACATGTTGACTGAAAATGTCATGTTATTCCGTCATGTCAATGTTGAGATATTCACGACACAAAATGTGCCAGAAAGAAAGAAGAATAAAAAGAAAGAAAGGAAGATTTTGACAAACACAATAGGTGATACGCTAAAAGCGTATCACCTAAAAAGAAACGAGATATGAAACTCGTCACGCTGACGAGTTAGGTGATACGCTTGGGGTCATCAGGTGTCGGTCATCTGTGATCGACAAAGAAAAGAATGTGATATAGGCACCTTGAAGTTATATTGAGCGTGCATGCAAAACCGTTTCTCTAACCACTCGGCCACGGGACATCCCCGGAAATGGTAAGGCAAAAAAGAAATGTATAGATATTACAGGGGAAAAAGTCAATGCCCACTCAACAATCGTGGCCGCGTGAACATGTATTGCATTGCTAGACGGAAATGCGGCCTTGTAACGACTGATGTCGCTATGCCATTTCTGGCAACTTGGGAAAAATACGCGCCGTAGACATAAAGCCTATAATCGGCTGGTTTTGATACCTTGCCTTTAATCACAATTTTCAGTGTGATGACGTCATCAAAGTACAGAACAATGACATGGTCTTGAAAGACAATTGTTCAAAGTACAACACCTCCGTCGTCATTACATACTATGATCGGTTTGACAAAGTCAGCCTGCAAAATTTTGCAGCAGTCGAAGCAATGTGGTCTCCAACACAAAAAAGAGGGATATGGTGTGTGTCTGTGTGTCTGTGTGTGTGTATAGGTGCGTTTATATACGAACGTGATTTCTACATGGACGAATATGTAATACAAAATTGAAGAAAAAAAGTAAAATAGCTAAGTATTTTGTTTCGTGATCTTGTGGGGTTCGAACCCGCAACCTCACGTCTCTGAGACGTCGCCTTTAACCACTCGGCCATACGTCTCGGCGAGAAAATATGAGGAACGTAAACTTATGTATGTGAAAGCTGAATCGGGAATCGTTTTGTCCACATTCCATTCTCATTTTCAGTTTTAAACTGCAAAATTGTCAACCTGATGATGAGATTTCAAAAAATAAAATGCATGATTACTGAAGCTTATTGTCTCAGCTACAACATACTTAAGTTTCAGAGGAAATGGAGCAAAATCAGCTGAGATAAAGGTGCTTAAACGTTGTCAAGTCAATGCATGGTTTTAAAAAAAATCACCTCCCATAGACATAACACGTAAACTTGTCCGATTTTGCATCTTTACCTTTAATCACAATTTAAGGTATGATGACGTCATCAAATTTCAAAACCATGACTTGGACTTAAAAGGCAAATGTTCAAAGTACAACATATCTGAATTTGGGATAATATTGAGCTTAAACAACAGAGATACGAGCAAATGAATGTCAGAAACAGTACCTCAAAAAATTAATTCCACTTTTTTGATTTCAGATGATGATATGATGACGTCATAATGTATTTAGGGAAATATTGATACTTGAAACGTTATTTTCAATTCATATGCTTTTGTAATATGCAATAAAAACATAGGGTCACCTGACGTTTTAAAGAGCTATGGCGAAATAAACAAAGACATGTTTTTCGCTATATTTCCACATAGACGCGCACACGAAATTTCAACTTTGACGCCAACGCATTCCTTTGTTATAGGTCAAAATTGATCGGAAATCAATGGATATTGTTACTTAATGTATCAGGAATCCAAATCTGTCAAAAAATGTGCATTTTCATGTTGCTTACGCGCACTGCGCGCGGAAATGCGCGGACGGACGCGAACGCGCGGAACGCTTAAAATTGTCTGAAACTTCGAGATTTCCCATTGGGAAGTCGTTTTAAGCATTTAAAAACTTTGACGCGCGCTAATGCGCGCGTAATGATGTCCTAGGTAATTAGCATTAAAAAGTAAGATAGAGTGTGACCTGAACTTTATGTCCAACGAAAATGATACAGAAATGACCTTTAGTTATGAAGTTATGATCGATCATGTAACATGGTCCGAAAATCACAAAATGGCGCCTAGATGACGTCATAGATATGTAACTGTCATGAAAACCTTATTGTGGCTAGATATTGTCATGAGACATGTTGACTGAAAATGTCATGTTATTCCGTCATGTCAATGTTGAGATATTCACGACACAAAATGTGCCAGAAAGAAAGAAGAATAAAAAGAAAGAAAGGAAGATTTTGACAAACACAATAGGTGATACGCTAAAAGCGTATCACCTAATAAAGAGAGATTTTGACAATCACAATAGGTGATACGCTGATAGCGTATCACCTAATAAAAAGAAACGAGATATGAAACTCGTCACGCTGACGAGTTAGGTGATACGCTTGGGGTCATCAGGTGTCGGTCATCTGTGATTGACAAAGAAAAGAATGTGATATAGGCACCTTGAAGTTATATTGAGCGTGCATGCAAAACCGTTTCTCTAACCAATCGGCCACGGGACATCCCCGGAAATGGTAAGGCAAAAAAGAAATGTATGGATATTACAGGGGGAAAAAGTCAATGCCCACTCAACAATCGTGGCCGCGTGAACATGTATTGCATTGCTAGACGGAAATGCGGCCTTGTAACGACTGATGTCGCTATGCCATTTCTGGCAACTTGGGAAAAATACGCGCCGTAGACATAAAGCCTATAATCGGCTGGTTTTGATACCTTGCCTTTAATCACAATTTTCAGTGTGATGACGTCATCAAAGTACAAAACAATAACATGGTCTTGAAAGACAAATGTTCAAAGTACAACACCTCAGTCGTCGTCATTACATACTATGATCGGTTTGACAAAGTCAACCTGCAAAATGTTGCTGCAGTCGAAGCAATGTGGTCTCCAACACACAAAAAAGAGGGATATGGCGTGTGTCTGTGTGTCTGTGTGTGTGTATAGGTGCGTTTATATACGAACGTGATTTCTACATGGACGAATATGTAATACAAAATTGAAGAAAAAAAGTAAAATAGCTAAGTATTTTGTTTCGTGATCTTGTGGGGTTCGAACCCGCAACCTCACGTCTCTGAGACGTCGCCTTTAACCACTCGGCCATACGTCTCGGCGAGAAAATATGAGGAACGTAAACTTATGTATGTGAAAGCTGAATCGGGAATCGTTTTGTCCACATTCCATTCTCATTTTCAGTTTTAAACTGCAAAATTGTCAACCTGATGATGAGATTTCAAAAAATGAAATGCATGATTACTGAAGCTTATTGTCTCAGCTACAACATACTTAAGTTTCAGAGGAAATGAAGCAAAATCAGCTGAGATAAAGGTGCTTAAACGTTGTGAAGTCAATGCATGGTTTTAAAAAAAATCACCTCCCATAGACATAACACGTAAACTTGTCCGATTTTGCATCTTTACCTTTAATCACAATTTAAGGTATGATGACGTCATCAAATTTCAAAACCATGACTTGGACTTAAAAGGCAAATGTTCAAAGTACAACATATCTGAATTTGGGATAATATTGAGCTTAAACAACAGAGATACGAGCAAATGAATGTCAGAAACAGTACCTCAAAAAAATTAATTCCACTTTTTTGATTTCAGATGATGATATGATGACGTCATAATATATTTAGGGAAATATTGATACTTGAAACGTTATTTTCAATTCATATGCTTTTGTAATATGCAATAAAAACATAGGGTCACCTGACGTTTTAAAGAGCTATGGCGAAATAAACAAAGACATGTTTTTCGCTATATTTCCACATAGACGCGAACACGAAATTTCAACTTTGACGCCAACGCATTCCTTTGTTATAGGTCAAAATTGATCGGAAATCAATGGATATTGTTACTTAATGTATCAGGAATCCAAATCTGTCAAAAAATGTGCATTTTCAGTTTGCTTACGCGCACTACGCGCGAAAATGTGCGGACGGACGCCAACGCGCGAAACGCTTAAAATTGTCTGAAACTTCGAGATTTCCCATTGGTAAGTTGTTTTGAGCCTTTTAAAAGTTTGACGCGCGCGTACGCGCGCGTAATAATGTCTTAGGTAATTAGCATTAAAATGTATGATAGAGCGTGACCTGAACTTAATGTCCGCCGAAAATGATACAGACATGACCTTTAGATATGAAGTTATGATCGATCATGTAACATGGTCCGAAAATCACAAAATGGCGCCTAGATGACGTCATAGATATGTTACTGTCATGAAAACCTTATTGTGGCTAGATTTTGTCATGAGACATGTTCCCTGAAAATGTCATGTTATTCCGTAATGTCATTCTTGAGATATTGATGACACAAAATTGTCCAGAAAGAAAGAAGAATAAAAAGAAACGAGACATGAAAACTCGTCACATTGAGGACGAGTTAGGTGATACGCTTGTGGTCATCAGATGACAGTCATCTGTGATCGACAAAGAAAAGAATGTGATATAGGCACCTTGAAGTTATATTGAGCGTGCATGCGAAACCGTTTCTGTAACCACTCGGCCACGGGTCATCCACGGAAATGGTAAGACAAAAAAAAAAAAAAACAATGTATAGATATAACAGGGGGAAAGTCAATGCCCACTCAACTAACGTGGCCGTGTGAACATCTATTGCATTGCTAGACGGAAAAGCGGCCATGTAACGACTGAGGTCGCTATGCCATTTCTGGCAACTTGGGAAAAATACGTCCCGCAGACATAAAACCTATAATCGGCTGGTTTTGATACCTTGCCTTTAATCACAATTTTCAGTGTAATGACGTCATCAAATTACAAAACAATGACATCGTCTTGAAAGACAATTGTTCAAAGTACAACACCTCAGTCGTCGTCATTACATACTATGATCGGTTTGACAAAGTCAACCTGCAAAATGTTGCTGCAGTCGAAGCAATGTGGTCTCCAACACACAAAAAAGAGGGATATGGCGTGTGTGTGTGTCTGTGTGTGTGTATAGGTGCGTTTATATACGAACGTGATTTCTACATGGACGAATATATAATACAAATTGAAGAAAAAAAAGTAAAATAAAAAAAAAATTGTTTCGTGATCTTGTGGGGTTCGAACCCGCAACCTCACGTCTCTGAGACGGCGCCTTTAACCACTCGGCCATACGTCTCGACGAGAAAATATGGGGAACGTAAACTTATGTATATGAAAGATACATGAGGAATCGTTTTGTCCACATTCCATTTTCATTTTCAGTTTTAAACTGCAAAATTGTCAATCTGATGAGGAGATTTCAAAGAATAAAATGCATGATTACTGCAGCTTATTGTCTCAGCTACAACATACTAAAGTTTCAGAGGAAATGAAGCAAAATCAGCTGAGATAAAGGTGCTTAAACGTTGTTAAGTCAATGCATGCTTTTAAAAAAAATCACCTCCCATAGACATAACACGTAAACTTGTCCGATTTTGCATCTTTACTTTTAATCACAATTTAAAGTATGATGACGTCATCAAATTTCAAAACCATGACATGGACTTGAAAGGCAAATGTTTAAAGGACAACATATGTGAATTTGGGATAATATTGAGCTTAAACAACAGAGATACGAGCAAATGAATGTCAGAAACAGTACCTCAAAAAAATCAATTCCACTTTTTTTATTCAAAATGACGATATGATCACTTCATCGCGTTTTCCTGGCAATATTGATACTAGGAATGTTATTTACAATTCATATGCTTTTGTAATATGCAATAGAAATATCGGGTCAACGGACGATTTAAAGAGCTATGGCGAAATAAACAAAGACATGTTTTTTCACTATATTTGCAGAAAGACGCGCGCGCGGAATTTCAACTTTGACGCCAGTGCATTCCTTTGTTATAGGTCAACATCGATCGGAAATCAGTGGATATTGTTACTCAAAGTATCAGGAATCCAAATCAGTCAAAAAAATTGCATTTTCATGTTGGTTACGCCCTCTGCGCGTGAAATTGCGCGGACGGACGCGCACGCGAGAAAATGTTTGAAACGCTTAAAATTGTCTGAAACTTCGAGATTTCCCATTGGGAAGTCGTTTTGAGCCTTTTAAAATTTTGACGCGCGCGTAGGCGCGCGTAATGAAGACCTGGGTAACTAGCGTTAAAAAGTAAGATAGAGCGTGACCTGAACTTTATGTCCACCGAAAATGATGCAGAAATGACATCTAGTTATGAAGTTATGATCGATCATGTGACAAGGTCCGAAAATCACAAAATGGCGCCTAGATGACGTCATAGATATGTTACTGTCATGAAAACCTTATTGTGGCTAGATATTGTTATGAGACATGTTGACTGAAAATTTCATGTCATTCCGTAATGTCATTGTTGAGATATTGACGACACAAAATTGTCCAGAAAGAAAGAAGAATAAAAAACGAGATATGAAACTCGTCACGCTGACGAGTTAGGTGATACGCTTGGGGTCATCAGGTGTCGGTCATCTGTGATCGACAAAGAAAAGAATGTGATATAGGCACCTTGAAGTTATATTGAGCGTGCATGCAAAACCGTTTCTCTAACCACTCGGCCACGGGACATCCCCGGAAATGGTAAGGCAAAAAAGAAATGTATAGATATTACAGGGGGAAAAAGTCAATGCCCACTCAACAATCGTGGCCGCGTGAACATGTATTGCATTGCTAGACGGAAATGCGGCCTTGTAACGACTGATGTCGCTATGCCATTTCTGGCAACTTGGGAAAAATACGCGCCGTAGACATAAAGCCTATAATCGGCTGGTTTTGATACCTTGCCTTTAATCACAATTTTCAGTGTGATGACGTCATCAAATTTCAAAACCATGAATTGAACTTAAAAGGCAAATGTTCAAAGTACAACATATCTGAATTTGGGATAATATTGAGCTTAAACAACAGAGATACGAGCAAATGAATGTCAGAAACAGTACCTCAAAAAATTAATTCCACTTTTTTGATTTCAGATGATGATATGATGACGTCATAATGTATTTAGGGAAATATTGATACTTGAAACGTTGTTTTCAATTCATATGCTTTTGTAATATGCAATAAAAACATAGGGTCACCTGACGTTTTAAAGAGCTATGGCGAAATAAACAAAGACATGTTTTTCGCTATATTTCCACATAGACGCGCACACGAAATTTCAACTTTGACGCCAGCGCATTCCTTTGTTATAGGTCAAAATTGATCGGAAATCAATGGATATTGTTACTTAATGTATCAGGAATCCAAATCTGTCAAAAAATGTGCATTTTCATGTTGCTTACGCGCACTGCGCGCGGAAATGCGCGGACGGACGCGAACGCGCGGAACGCTTAAAATTGTCTGAAACTTCGAGATTTCCCATTGGGAAGTCGTTTTAAGCATTTAAAAACTTTGACACGCGCTAATGCGCGCGTTATGATGTCCTAGGTAATTAGCATTAAAAAGTAAGATAGAGTGTGACCTAAACTTTATGTCCAACGAAAATGATACAGAAATGACCTTTAGTTATGAAGTTATGATCGATCATGTAACATGGTCCGAAAATCACAAAATGGCGCCTAGATGACGTCATAGATATGTAACTGTCATGAAAACCTTATTGTGGCTAGATATTGTCATGAGACATGTTGACTGAAAATGTCATGTTATTCCGTCATGTCAATGTTGAGATATTCACGACACAAAATGTGCCAGAAAGAAAGAAGAATAAAAAGAAAGAAAGGAAGATTTTGACAAACACAATAGGTGATACGCTAAAAGCGTATCACCTAAAAATAAAGAGAGATTTTGACAATCACAATAGGTGATACGCTGATAGCGTATCACCTAATAAAGAGAGATTTTGACAATCACAATAGGTGATACGCTGATAGCGTATCACCTAATAAAGAGAGATTTTGACAATCACAATAGGTGATACGCTGATAGCGTATCACCTAATTATTGATCAACGCATCAGAATGGCAGTATCACAGTGAGGCCTTACTTATAGTGAGTATCGTGCATGGAGCTTGTAGAATAAAAGGGTCCGGCATGGATTATTCCATTCTTCATTCAGATCATTATTCTTGATCCTTACTCAAATGTGTAAATATGTCAAGATGCTTCAACACGAACACTCCTCTTGGCCGAAGTGTATACACATAGAGAGATATCTATTATAAGCCTATATCTGACAATGCTCGGGCAATATCATGGCATGTTGGGAAGGTTTGTGTGGATGTTTGTGTGTATGTGTGTGTGTGTGTGTGCGTGTGTGCGTGTGTGTGTGTGTAAAACAACAATAACAAGGACAACAGCAGCAGTAATGATAATATAGTGATAATAATGTAATAATGAAAATGCTAATAATAATAGCAACGATAAGAGTAATATTAACAATGATGATAATGATAATAATGATGATACTATCAACAACTAAAATAAAAACAACAGCAGCAACAAATACTAGTATAGAACTGCCAACGCTGAAGAGCCAAACACCGTAACTATATTGTAATACCAATGAAAGATTCGATTTATAACTTACCGTGAACGTTCACAAGGATGCAGGAGAGCAAAATAGTCGCCACTGTCTGTGTGAAAATACAAAAGGGAAAAATGCGCAAAAGTTATAATATGGAGGACACTGTATAATAATGTTCTGACAACCCCGTTTCATATGCTATGTAACAGATGAGCCCAAAAGTGTTAAAACGGGGATGAAAATAATGAATTTGATTTTTTTTTTCTCTCCATTATTGCGGCCGATCAACTATCAAATGTAAACGCGTTCTCTCTTTATAACGCACATTGTTTATGGTATCTTATAAAATCGCTACATACCTTGTTGAATTTTTCGGCCAGGAAAGCGAATCAACCATATATTGTCCTCATTTTTTTTTCATTAACCAGAAACTTCTTTTATCATTCACATAGATAAAGCAACACCGATGGACCACGAAAGACCTGCATTAACAGAGTCTGATACTTCGTTTGATTACTATACAAAGTTTAACTGAAAAAAAAAATCAAACTAATTTCTATCGAGGCGAACATTTCGACGGAAGAGAACGAGCATTCAACAACAGTCAATCCAGGCATGACTGCTCACGAGATAGTTGAAAAATTTCTGAATGTTCGTCAGTTAATCATTTTTTCACCGTTTTGAATATCCGCCCTGCTATTTATCCGCATTGTACTGCACTTTGATATCAATGTGAATTAATTCACTAACAATATCACGTTTCCTCAGATATAGTATAGATTTTGAGCGGCATCAGGATATAGAAATAAAGCAGCCTAGTCGCAGCAAGGATACTATACCTGTGTAGTTGCCATCGTGTAGAATAAAGGAACGCTGATCTCCTACGCAGAGTACGGCACGAGTGACAGAGTGAGAGGAGTGAACTGACTATTATGCACCGGATTACTTTTAAAACGAGCAAAATGCCCTCAATACAATATAGTGTTTGGGGTAACTTCAGAGCGCGCATCGCTACGGTAGATGCCCATTAGTTTGATAATTATCTCGCGCTGAATGAACTTCAGATAAAATTGAAAAGAGTAAAGACAGAAATTAATCCTCTGCCCGTGGGCGACCATGCATTCTTATCATACGCATTGGGACGTGGCCACCTTTGTTGTAATCCCATCTGTAGATTAATTAGATTTGTTTTCTAATCGACAAACGGATGTATAGGGGAGAGATAGCTTTTTGTTGTTGATTGATAAGGGCTGACGCGCATCAAATATTTTGAAAAATAGTTCTTGGCGCCATCAATGCACGCTTTTCTTTGGTCTCCATGCGGACAACGGCCTTCGAAACGTTTGATTAAGGCAATTTAACACACATCAGTGAACACCGAATACACGTACACTTTGTTCACGTGTGTGCAAGGGGATAGGGTCAACTAATTCTCAAAATATCTCAATCGATGTCTTTGAGTCCATGTACTTCGATAACACATTCGTTGACTTATCCTCAGCAAATTTAAAAATTAAAGAATTAAGAAAAAAATAATAAATGATTACAAGGGGCCTTACTAAGTGTCAGAGCAACTTCACACACACACACACACACACACACACACACACACACACACACATTCTCTCTCTCTCTCTCTCTCTCCCCCCCCTCCTCTATATCTGCCGTCCTTGTGTGTGTGATTAAAATGATATGTATGAGGATGGTCTTTAAGTTTTGACGGCTTCAGAGACATCAAATTTATTTGATTAATATTTCTGATACCGATCATAAGAGTATCAATAATGAGAGCGTAACGGTGAAGACGTTATAATGTCAATGATGGTGATAAATCTTTGTATCAATGACGACATCAATAAGAAATTTTTCCATTTAAACTCATCATACACAAACTAATACATTCCAGGCAAACCGCTCTTTAATATGTTATGTCGTTCAGTGATCAGTATTATTGGGATATAATGTATCCTTTTAAAAGTTAAACCATATGTATTCACTATGTTCCAATATTATACAAGCATGCAGTCATATATCTATATTTTTACAGTGAACTTTGTTTGTGGTGCATGCGATGCAGTTTTGTTTTATCTTATCGATAGGAATTTGATGTCCATGACCGAATTATTGTGTGTTCATGTTTGGCAGGATTCAAGTATTTAAGACTGAAATACCCTTGAATCATCATTTCCACATGGCACTTAGCGTGATCCTCTACGCATGGAGATTTGAAAAGGAAAAGCATTGTATGTAGTCAAAACATAAGATTCATATTTGAATAAATCCACACAGATTTAAAAATGATATATACATATAATGAAATAATAAAATTGTTTTATCACATTCTCCATCATGTTTTCGCATTATGACTTTAGCTCAACTTTGATTTATACAGGCCTTTGTGTTTATACTGAGACACCAACATATCCCGGTGAAGTTTCATCTTATTTTATATTTTGTATATATATTTTTTATTGTATATACTTTTTCTATGTTCTTCTTCTTCGGGTTACTCCTCAACCAAACGAGGAGGAAATGGGGAGTGCGCGATATTGCTCTGTTAGTCCTTTTAGCTGTTATTTGTGAGAACTATAAAACTGAACTGAAATTGAAATTGAGAAAAATGAGTGGCTCTTAGCACATCAAAGTTACATATACATGTATGGACATCCAGTTGCAATGTTAACATTGCTTTGGAACTTCACCTCGAGACTATAATGTAGACACAGTGGCGGAGGGGGGGGGGGCGAGCCCCCCTTTATTATTATTTTTTTGTTAAAACAACAGAAATTTAAAAAAAATGGAGGGGGCGCGTGTACCCCCACCCCACCCATTTACGGAATTCCTGGATCCGCCCCTGAGACACTTTGAAGTAGCACTTTCTCGAGGCCTTTTTAAAGTTCAGTGCAAAAAGCATGCAAACTAGTAAATTAATGCACACAATACAATTAGATGCGTATGAGCAATCTTGCAGGCAAATGAAATGTGCTCATCAGTGACCTTTTCATGTAAATTAGCAAAATGGACGGTCCCATTGCCCGATCAATAAAACTATAACTTAATTCTATTAGCGTGGGTGGTATCAATGACAAAAGGTCAATATCGTTGATTAATATGAAGATAATTAATACCGAGGCTATGGTGTCTACGTACTGATGAAGTACAAACACTTAAAAAATAAAGGAAAACCCATCCTTGCATTGAAAAGTGGTGACAAAAACAACCAACGAGTTAGTGCACTATTATAATGGGACGAAGACTTTGCGCGCTAAGTGCTAATTAAGTTAAACAACTTGGCCGTTTTTGTCATCTGACAATTAAAATTAATGCACGTGTATAAGGGAACAAAGGAATAGACCTTACGTGTTCCTAACGGATTTTATGGAGATACAAAAGACACCCAACAACCAGGGAGAGAGGGGGAGCGCGTTCACTTAACCAACCTTGTTCCAGTCAAATTTGTATCTTCCTTTCTCATGTTATTCTCATACACAAAGTGTATGAGAGCTCATTGTATTACAGCAGTCAATTTACATATTATATGATGATTATATATATATGTATATATATTTGTATGTATATATATATATATATATATATATATATATATATATACGCAAACAGAAGAAAACTGACCAGAAATGAATACAAATTATTAGTGGAAAAATGAGCAAAGAAAATGGGATTCCATCGGGATTTGAACCCGAGACCTCCGGATTGCTAGCCCGGTGCTCTACCGACTGAGCTACAGAAAGCCCTAGTTCTGTGTCAAGAAACTTTTCGAGAACATTTGAATGTGCCAAATGCTCCATCGAAAAATGTTTTCGCGGGAGGGAGTAGGTTTGACTGTCACACGCTTGACACATTATGCATATCATAACAAATGCGATTGTCACTTTACCTATAATAGAAAGTCCTGCATCTTGTGGCATTGCACGTGAGAATGCACACTCTGTCCAGAATCTTATTTTCCGTGAGATAAAAATGTGTTTATATCTTACTAAGATATCGTAAAGTTATTACTCTATACTCCCTTTGAAAGAGTATTGACAAAAATTTGGGAGTTTCATGCATTCCTGTGAATATAATATTATCTAGTATGAACGTACTCTGAAATTTATTCAAAAGTTTCCTCTTTTCCTTCCTAAAAGCCTTAAATACTAGTTTTGGTGTTTTGGGCACGTGCGGATGAGTTTGCTTTGTTTCTGTTTTCATTTCTAAAGACTCCGTGCTCTTCAAGTGCACATTCGTCTGTTTGGCAAGTGCAACTCTTTGTCAAATGAAATTACACTGATAAAGAATGTCTTTTTCTAGAGTATTGCACACAAATACACACTCAAGCACACTCATGCACACACACACACACATACACACACACATGCACTCTCATGGAATTACATGACGTATACGACACCCTCCTGTCACATATCTTTAGAGAGAGATTTCGTCATGGAATTGTGGTACAGGGTCGTCACCATAAAAAAGGAACTTTTATAGGTCTTGAGTTCAATAAAGTCCATGCACCTGATTTATAGTGCATCCTGAGCTTACACAATATGTTTTACTTATTCCCCCTTCTGCTAGGATTTTGAAATTGATAGAGTGACTGGCAGTGCTATATGGTAAAAGCAGTGCCATCACTGAACAGTGTGCTCAGCAACCTCATCGTCGCCACTAGCATCCGACTTAGCCAGAGTCCATAATTATCTTTTGTTCGGCAGCAATTTTCCATTTCGCGTTAAATATTACATCAGGTTATATCAGGAGGATGGGAGTTATCAACTTCGAGGGGCGCGGGTGGGTCTCCATGGCGACTGGAAATGAGGATGCAATGTATACTGTTTGAGCGGAGCCGTGGTCAACAATCCAGTATGGCTGGTCTCTAAGGAGAGTATCAAGGATGAATAAACATTAAACGCAAGGAGAGAAAAGGATTTAATGACTTCCACAAGCATCACAAGACAAAAGAGAAACTCCGGTTACCACAAAAAAAAAAGAAAAAAAAAAAAGAACTTGTGTAATGTTCAAAACAGTGTATACCCTGTTCAAAGCATACTGAGGTGTATATCCATTGGCAATCTCAGTCATGGTCATGAACGGTCATATCACATTTAACTTATTTATTGCACACAGGAAATGCGGGAAGGTTACCCCATAATTTATATGCTTTCAAGAAATGAAAAATTAAAAGAAAAGGGTGTTGATGGCTTTTATGCCGTCGGAACGATTATGTACAAACGTGCAGAACATGTGTCGGTTTGAATGACAAAGAATTAAAATTTAAAGGCGCGAATCGAATTGCCATAATGCATTTTCCTCGACGTCTCACGGTCTGCATAATGCCAACTGGATCCATACACAGCAACATAAAAATAATGCCGGCAAAATAAATGGTGAATGTGTTCGTAATGATTTAATCATCTGCATTATACCATCCCTCTATCGGCTATTGTTAGAACTCAAGGTTAATGTTGGTAGATTTATCATCACGTGTTTTACCAGCCTCCTTTGAAGACTTTATTTCCCATCTGCCCTCGCAGGTCTTTCAAGAAACTAATCGACAATTCTTGATTCTACTCTTTACGGCACGAAGTGACATTGCTTTACAGAATCAGTATTGAACTGGTATATAAAACCAAGGGCAACATCATGGAAGAGATTATCAGAACACTATACAATGTAGCTTAAGCATAAAACAAACACATACTCATCCATTCCTAGAATGAAGTCATAGATCAACGCGCATTAGTTTCTGTATATATATATATATATATATATATATATATATATATACACATAATAGTAGCCTATATATATGTTATGTTTATATACTTTTTTTTTCAATATTCAGTTGGTTAACTGTACTAACAAGAGTGGCCTTGCTCACAATATGTACGGATAGAAATGACATACAATACAAATCAACCACAACTACTCCAATACAAAAAATAAAGTACTGCACTTCATTTACCCCCCCCCCCCCCCACAACACACACACACACACACACACACACACACACACACACACACACACACACACACACACACACACACACACATACACACACAAACATATCATTGTTAGTATACGATGCCTTCAGACTTCGGACTTCACTATCAGTCTTTCATTAAAAAAAAGATAATGAATTCATATGGACTTAATGACATACACTACATGTACAAAACAAAATAATGTAAACACACAAATCAATTGAGTTTAACATATTTTCTATACGGATACCTCTACGCATGCCTCTTTAACCTATAGAGTATCAATCATGCTGAGTATCCTGCATGATTTCTTGAAAACAAACAATTTCACTGCGCATTTCGAAAAATATACATGTAATTATGTTATATCATAATATACAGAGTTACAATGGAAAACATACTATATAATCATTCATCTGTATCATTTTAAGATGTTTAAATCAAACCTGCCGAAAAAAAAAATAAGTAGCAAAAATATGATCATGTGAAAATTTTGATTTAAACATCTTCAAAACTATTTTTTGTTTTGTAAGGAGTGCAGCATCTTTGAAAAGATTTTATTTTTCTCTATATATTTGATAATGCATGACCTCACTTACAAAAAGTTGAAAATGGTGTTTATCTGTCTTTACATTCAAACTCTTGATATATGAAATGAGACCATTTTCATTATAACATCAAAAGTTATCTTGCCGCGTATTTGTAATTATTTCCATATACAAAATGTCATACTCCAGTAGTTGTAAGTCAGTTATTCAACCAATATCAACTAAACAAATGTAATTTCAGCTCTTCTATATGGGAAAATTCATCTAAGGCAAACTATTAAGAGAAAGGTATAATGGCACGAATTAATAATTTTGAAACAAGGATAATATTCCCTGCAACCGGTAGCCCGCACCTTTTTATAACGAAAAGCTCGTGCGGCTAGTTGGCTACATGCATGTCTCCTCCATTTTCGCAACTTTAGTTTCAATTCCATTTCATTTGCTTTTGTGATGCGTAGTATTGTTAAGTTCACGTATTTTTCTTTGTTACTACATTGTATTGATGTTGTGTTATTTTGTGTATGAAAATATTGTTGGAAATGAAATAAATGAAATGAAATGAAAGAAGCATTATACAGATCTATATCTATATAAATAAATAGAAGCAAACAAAAGAAAAATAAAATAACAGAAAACTTATGTCGGGGGATCTGTGTGAAAGGCAATATTCTCATCGATGTGTATTACAGAGAACCAGTGGAACTCACGTTGATATTTTGAGTAGGAGACATTGTGTTGACGTGTGTGTGATCATGATTTTATGCGCTGGAAGTCTACAATGTTTGATTCACTCTTTTCCTTGAGCAAATCTGGCAGATGGAACGTGTGTCCCTCAGACGTTGAATTTTTTTATACATCACCCCATGTTCTGTAATCTTTTTTTTTTTTCGAACTCACACTGCCTAGCTGGCAGACTATTATGTGTTCATACCGAGTGCAATTCACGAGTGCGAGACGCAGTTCGTATAAAAGGGAAGGCATAGTTTCAGTTGCGATGGGGATTCAGTTTTTAGATTTTTATATAAGGAAACAATTTACTAAATATTTTTAAGAGCATACAATTTTAAGAAGAATTTACAATATATCTGATGAAAATCGGGTTTGATTTTTTTTATTCATGTTCCATATTCCACATTTCATACAAGCTTTATATTCCATTTGATTTGAAGCAGAAAAATGTTTTTCACACAATGGTCAGTTTGAACCAATAATGCACAAATCTATGTATAAGGACATTTATAATTGACGTGTAATATGAGGAACCCACTAAAAAGCAAAGTTTGTAGGATGTGGGCTCCAAAAATATAACGTAGGGTTTTAGTACAGTTAATCAATGTCAGAAGTGACGTAACATGCAAAATACATGCAAGATATTATTATTATTATTATTATTATTACTATTATTTATAGTGCGCTTTTCCCACAAGGCCCAAAGCGCTTACAATCAATTCAAAACATGTACGACAGTATGTATAATTGGATAAATGTTATATATACAGCTACGAACTAGTTGCTACTGAAAAGATGTGTTTTCAAGACTTTTTTGAACACACTGACTGATGGAGACTGTCTAACGGTAAGTGGTAAATTGTTCCAGTGCTTTGAAGCAGACACAGTAAATGTCCTATCACCGGCTAAGGTGCGAGTAACAGAGTATGTGAGACGAAGCGGATCACTAGATGACCTCAAATTTCTAGTAGGTGTATATAAAGTCAAACAGGCGTCTAAATATTTCGGAGCTTGATCGTTAAGGATTTTATAAACAAACAAAACTAATTTGAAAATTATCCGTTGCTTCAAAGGAAGCCAGTGCAACGACTTCAGAAGTGGCTGAGATGGGTAGTCCCTAGAAACCTGAAACACTAATCGGGCTGCCCAATTTTGAAGTCGCTGCACACGATCCAGTTGAGTTGAAGGAATGGAAGAGAGAAGCCCGTTACAATAATCTATACGGGATAGAACTAAAGAACGCACTGCGTTATGACATGCAGATTGATCAATAAATCTCCTAATCCTAGCAATATTTCTTAAATAAAATGTAACAGTACTACAAATTTGAGAAATATGTTGAGACATTGACATTCGACAATCAAAAATAACACCAAGATTTCTTATTGTTTCTGAGGGGCTAATTAGTGTGCAACCAACATTGAGCTGAATGTTTGAAAGACCGCGCAGATTGTGGGCTGAAGCTGCTACAAAAAACTCAGTCTTCGAATCATTCAGTTTCAACTTATTTGCTACCATCCATTTCTTAATATCTAAAATACACATTTCAAGTTTAGTGATGGCATTAAAAGAAGCTCCTGGAGTCTTCGGGTCATAAGAAATATATAACTGTATATCATCAGCATAAAAATGATAATTAACATCATAATGTTGGGCTATCTCGCCAACTGGAAGAGTATAAATTGAGTATCCTATGGGTCCTACTATTGATATCGAGAATATTACAAAGTTTATGGGATGTACAAAGTATAGTATGATTAACTTATGGTATAAATGCTAAGAAAAATAGCAAGTTGATCAAACTATAATGAAGTCATCCGAGCGAGGCGTCGTTTCAGTATACACATTTTTTTTTTTCCAAGTGATTACGGCAAAATAATTAAACATAGAATTTTAGAAAATTGGCTTTGAGATTTTTCTTAAAGGAGCTTAAAGAACTTGAGTGCAACCGAACCGAATCTAACTCATTCCAGAAAGAAGAATTGGCCGAGATAGCCCAAAGCAAAGAAGTCCGAATAAAATGTGGGACCCATGCCCCTTTTATCAGAGCCACTTTGTTTTGACTTTGTTTTTTGATATCTCAGTCACTTCAAAACCAATTTTTATCAAAAACTTTGAATCCTTGTAGAATTGTATATGCTCTTATGTATTTCATGAGTGGTTTCTAATCATCCCTCAAAATAAAAGCTAAAATCTGAATCCTGGCATCTTAGATCCAAAACTATTACCATCCCTTTGCATCTTCTGGTTTATTATGGTATATACCCCTTGTGTGCGTACTCTCTAAACAAATCGAGTGAAAATATTCACTCTTAAAAGAGTGAATACAAAAAAAGAGTGGATTTAGAGTGAAATTGGAGTGAATTTTGAGTGAAAATATTCATTTTCACTCGTTTTAGAGTGACCTCAGGGATCACTCCAAAATCTTCGAGTGATCCTAGAGGTCACTTCAAAATGAGTGAAATTGAACATTTCACTCAAAATTCACTCCAATTTCACTCTAAATCCACTCTTTTTTGTATTCACTCTTTTAAGAGTGAATATTTTCACTCGATTTTTTTTTAGAGAGATTATAGAGTTCAATGGACACATAAAATCCCGATAACGTTATTCAAATTGCACAAATTTCCTGGCACAGAAAGGGTTGACGATTGCCATCAATCAGACAGAATGAAACAAGGGCAAACGTAACACTAATAGTAATGTAGAATTTAGTATAGACCTGTATGCAATTTGAGATAGTTGATACCGCGTTTTTACTTGTCGGATGCTGATAACGACAAAGCAGATTATGCATGGTCGACAGAAATTTACTATCCGCGGGGAAAAGTGAGCGGGCTCTGAGTCGATTTACCATTTCAATCGCTTCATGAATTAAGGGAATGAAGGGCCCTTGGAGGGGGGGGGGGGGGAGAATTTTCGCTTCTAAATCCTCTCCATTCCTATGCGTTATGGCATGATTTTTATTTTCTTATTGTGATTAGCAAAGCCAATTGCTTCAGTTCTGCGTTTTCAAATTTACGGGCTGTTTTGTTACTGCTTTTATTATCTATTTACTACTTTTTATCTTCTTTTCGGTACAGGTTTATTTCAGTAAAGCGGACTGGAGTTGGCCAGCACTATCATGTACCCATCAACACGGTCACGAGACTCTTTCGGCACTTTCATCCTTAAAAAGAAAAGAAAAAAAAATAGCAAAACAAAATCAACAATACGCAACAACATGTGGGACCTATTTCACGATTTAATCGCATACTCGTGAAATAGGCCCCAAATAACAAACACTCAGATGGACAAATTCTCAGCCACAATCTAAAGGCCCGGTCCCACTGGCCGATGGACACAAAACGTATGCAGAAAGGACACAGCGGACGAGCAAAATTTCGGGGGTGGCTCCATCCGCTTTCATCCGCTCCAGAAATTGACAAAATTTGCGAAAATTGGCGAAAACAGAACGGAAAAAGAACGGACGTGGGTAGTATGTAACGGGGATGTTAAACGGATGTTCATCGGAAGCCTAGCGGATGAAAACGGATGGAAGTGGATGACAGCTCCGAGGGGGCTACCGGGAATAATTGCGAAACGGACGCATAGCGGAAAGAGTGGATGCAGAGCGGATGAAGCGGATGCATCACGTACGCCTAACGGAAACAAACGCTTTGTCCGTTCTGAATACTTTATATACGAGATGCATACGCTTACATCCTTTCTATTTCCGTGCTATTAACGATGTAGAGACGTTCCATCTTTCCTCCCTCTTTCCGTTTTCAGCTGCAGCGGATGTGAGTTGCGAGGATGCCCAGAGGATGCAGAGAGGATACAGCGGACGTTTAACGGATGAAAACGGACATACAACGTTTGTTGCTCGTATATGTCGCGGATTTACATCGTATATGGCGGAAAGTTCATCCGTTCTAAAAGTTTTAAGCAGCGTAAAACTTTTTGCGCGGATGAAATCATGATGGACGGATGCTCGATGGATAGAGCGTATGAAACACGTATGCGATGAGTACACAGCGGATGCGTAGCGTTTTCCAACGGATGGCAAGATCTTTTTTACGTTTTACATCATCTTTGCATCCGTAAGTGCAGTGGGACCGGGCCTTTATATTTGATGCATGTATTATTGTTCCATTGGTTATAGTAAGATGAAAAAGAACAGGTGCCAAACGATCACTAGGCCTATCTACTATTACTGCGGTGACTTGAAACCAAAGAGATTTTCCCCAGTGGTGGGGAGGAGAAAAATCTCTTTGCTTGAAACAAACTTGAAACGCAGAGGGCGCAGCGTATCACACATGATCCATGTACGATTGCCCAACTACTATTGGATGCGATGTACCGTACTCTACGGTACATGTACGTCCGTCAGAAAAATCAAGATGGCTCTCACTGGTAGTGCCCGACTGCTTCGGAAGGTGAGGAAAATGCCTTCGTTCATTTTATTATGACAGGTTATGAAATAACTATTGTTGAAGTGAATTGTTCCTCGATCTTTTTTTTTTGTTTCTTTCACCTTTTCAGGTCGCAAGTGGCTCTTTCGCGAGGAAGTTTTTCGGCACCTCGTCTCGGGCTTCAGCTGAGGTAAATTTACGTATGTTGCAGCGAAGTTACGAGTAGCCTTGTAACAATGTACGGAATAACCCATATGAAACCTGCAAGACTTGTTATCCCGTACCGTAGTCCACAATCCACACGCATTACGTAACGTCTTTCTTTCTAAATTTTACTAGACATGTTCATATAATGGGCAAATGTATGGTAGCACCCCCCCCCCCCCGTTTTATGTCCCAATATGTCAGATAAGAAGCCCACTGCACTGTGAAGAGACAGATGCCATCGTTTGAGAATGCCATAAATGGCATAATATTAAAAATAAAGGCAACAAAAAGTGTGTTCTAAACACTAACGTAAAAGATATGTCTGTCGCTGTATAAAATCCAGACAGGCTGCGCTTTGCACTTCGTCTGCGGGTCTGGTTGGGCTAATATTTAGTAGGGTTGGGGGTACCACGTATCGACACCCTAAGGATCTGTAGCTTGTTTATTCTAAAAATATAATACAAATCCGCCTAATTCTTACCTCAAATATGCCATAAATACTGCAGTTTTGAATGTCGTGACCGTCTCGTTGATTATGAATCTCCGTTTTAAAATAGCGCAATTTTAGTGCGTGCGTTCCGTTTTCTTCGCGCAGCTAAAAAGGGAACCTTGCGATCGACACCCCCTCTCCTCCATAGGTATACACGTGAATTTCACAGCATAGGTATACACGTGAATTTCACAGGCCATAGGTAATACACGTGAATTTCACAGCCATGCGTCGTTACTGATCGGATGTGTAATTTTTAGCTTGGTTTGTTTGAGTTTGATTTTCGTTTCTTCGTTTTTATTGTTTTTATAGCTAATGACACTTAATCCCGCGCGTACTTTTTTGTTCTATACGCAAACAGCCATGATACGCAGGGTGTCGATGGGAAGGTGCCCTGTCGATAGGTGGTGCCCCAACCATATATTCAATAAAAGTGTAACAGTTAGACCCTAATGTTAGTTACTGGTACTCGTACATAGTGGTATAGTGGTAGACAAATGAAACAATGTGATATCCTAGGGCTAGACTTTGTATTTTAGCCATTTGTATACTCAATGGTTTCTAGCTTATTTCGTCTAGTCTATGCTTGCTACTTTTGTAGAAGTATAATTTATATTTAATGTTTTGTCTGTGCATATTGTCCTAAACTGTATAGGCCTACAGATAGCATATGCATCATATTTGTAGGATGGTGTTGGTATGTTGTACATAGCTACCTGCCACAAAAGTGGAAGGAAATTCATTGATAGGATAGATTGTGCAATCCATGCCAAAGTTCCAGGTCCCATTGCATAAAAGACATTCCCATTAATTAGAATTACAAGTTGGATTTTGTCTTTACCATGACATTTGTCACTCCAGCAAGAGTTGTTAATCATAGCAAAGCATGTTTTATGAAATGCAGCCCAGGATGTTAACCTCCCACCTACCCTGCACAGATAACAGTCCGAGATGCGCTCAATGCTGCCCTGGATGAGGAAATCGCCAGGGATGAGAGGGTGCTTCTGATGGGGGAGGAGGTGGCCCTCTACGATGGAGCTTACAAGGTCTCCAAGGGTCTCCATGCCAAGTGGGGGGACAAGAGAGTGATCGACACGCCCATCACAGAGATGGGCTTTGCTGGAATTGCTACAGGTGCCGCCATGGTAAGCTGCCCCCTTTTAAAGCTCCTCTGCCTCTCTTATTTCAGTACATCTGATTTTTTTTTCTTCATGAAGTGAATCCTGTGCATTCAACTTTAGGGACAGTGTAGCACTCTTGGTAGGAAAATTTTCTGACATGCTCTGTACTCCAATGTAAATCAGTCATGTTATGATATCATTAGATTATTGCAAGGACTTACAGTGTAGTATAGCCCTTTGCATTACTACCTGCAATTTGTATTCCTTCTAGAGGATTGCCCCAGCATGACCAAATTGATTGCATTGTTATTTGTACTTATGTGTACTGTTTGCTGGAAGCGAATGTCATTGAACTGAACTGAACTTAGTAAGGAATTTTTCTATTCTATTTTCAGTTTTCTCAGTTCAGCTTTATTCATACAAGAGTTGGTCTTTATTTTGTCAATAATGTAATTGCTGTAATCAACAAGACAATAAGCCTTTCATGGTGTATTCTAGATGGGTTTGAAACAACTAAATGTACTCTGAATCTGTCTGAATGATGATATTAATTGATCAAGAACTCAGCAGCTCAAAGAATGATTTCATTAAAGTTATAACTGTGATTAGATGTTTGCTAGCCATATTCCTTTCTTACATAGGCTGGCCTGAGACCTGTATGTGAGTTTATGACGTTCAACTTTGCAATGCAAGCCATCGATCAGGTTATAAACTCGGCTGGCAAGACCTTCTACATGTCGGCAGGAGCAGTGAGTATGCTTTTCAAATGCTCCTCAGTCTGTGTAGTTGCATTACACAGAGTTTCGATCCCATGCTTCCATTCGTATCACATTGAAAACATCATGCAGAAAGACACTTTACTTTCCTTCTTTTTCACACACCTTCCTGTCATATACATACTAGTACTTGTATATAATTTTCTGAAATGGTATATTGTGCTACAGAAAAGTATAGAAATGAATGAATGTGAGAGGTGAAGTATTATAAGAGTGTTTTTTTTTTTCAAAGACAACAGAATGAGATAGCATCCTTGTAGTTTTGTGTGTTTCTGTTTGTTTGGTTGGTTCTTGCAATGATCATATTATGTATGTTACAATATGGACTAGTAAATCCTTCCCAATTGTCTTTGTTACATATATTGCAGAGCTACCAAGTCTCACGCATTGTGAGTGAGACTCAATCATTTAGGGTCTGTCTCTCGATCTCACGCATGACACCCATTTTTCTCACGCATTGGGAGCATAGTTTAAAGGATTAAAGTGAGAGTTGCAATTGAAGGCATATTTCCCTTTTGTCTTTCAAAATAAGTAAAAAATAGTCATTTAAGTATGCACCAGCTTGCACCATTAAGAGCTAAAAATTGAAAAAGCTCCCTACCGTGGGAGGGCGGACACCCCCTTCCCACACCTTCCCCTTGCTCAGTTGCTTCCGCTCCCTTGCTCACGCGAATGCGCGCGCCCCAAGATGCTGAGTCATGAAAATCTCACTCATAAACATTTTTTGAACTTGGCATCTATGATATTGACAAAAAGTGTAGGCCCCACACCAGACCACATGCAATGAGTAGAAAGAGGAGGAGGTTTTGGCTTTGGATTCTTCAGTTGGTGATAAAGAAAACATAGAGGCACAATTTTTGTTTGTACATGTACGTGTGGATGTGTTTTCTTGCTTGTTTCATCCTAATATTTGTCGAAATTGATGCACAATGTGCCTGCCATCGTCACACAGGTGCCAGTACCCATTGTATTCAGAGGGCCAAACGGTGCAGCAGCCGGTGTAGCAGCCCAGCACTCCCAGTGTTTTGCCGCCTGGTATGGCCATGTGCCAGGCCTCAAGGTCATCAGCCCTTTTTCGTCCGAAGACTGCAAGGGGCTCCTCAAGGCAGCCATTAGAGATGATAATCCAGGTATAATGAAATTCTTTAGTACTTTCTTTCTTTCTTTTTTTTTGTGTGGAAACAACTGCATTTTCATGGCAATGTTTTCCTGGTAATAAGTTGATTTATTTGGTGCTACTATAGGGTTTCTGGTAATTGTAGCCTTGATGTGAATATTATTGTTCCTTTTGGTTATACATATCATTCCATTGTTCTCCTTCATCACAGGAAATTTTGAGTAAATCAATGACTGCTATGGTTTGACTTTATTCAGTGACTAAGACAGCTATATTCTGACAAGTGATGACTGTGACCAACAAAGGATAGAATGGGGTGTCTTCATCAATCATCATAGTGAGCCTGCAAGAGAACATATTCATATATACCAAAAACACTTGTGTGTAAGGCACACCTTGATGTCAGATATCCAATGGAAAAAACAAAACAAAAACAAAACAAAGCAGAGACCCAGGTGCTTGCATTTGTGTATACAAAAAGGTAAGGTGCACCCCAACTCTCAATATTTTTCTGGACAAAAAGAGTGTTTATGGTATTTCCCACAGATAGGCTTGTAGAAAGGGAATGCAATCTAGTCCTGTTCTTATATATATAATATATATATTTATAATTCCCCTCTCAGTTGTATTCTTGGAGAATGAGCTGCTGTACGGCAGGCCGTTTGAGATGTCGGAGGAGGCCATGCGAGACGACTTTGTGCTCCCCATCGGGAAGGCCAAGATAGAGAGAGAAGGAACCCATGTGACACTAGTAGCCCACAGCATGGGAGTGCTGCGCTCCCTGGAGGCTGCCGATGTTTTGGCTGAAGAAGGAATCTCGTGTGAGGTGCGTATTTGCCTATAGTAAATAGTTGTATTTGGCTTGGTCTTGTATCGGGCCCTGTAGCTATTTTTTACCATCTTTGCAGTTCATTAAGTACTGGTACTACTGACTCCTCATGTGCAGCCAATGCAGACAGATGTACAATTATAAGAAAAGTAATTTCTGCATGCTGTGTATCAGCTAGTGTGTCCAGTATAAGTCACTCCTTTGTCTTTTTTTAGTTTTTTTTTTGGGCAAATGTTTGTCTGGCATATCATCTACAATAGTGCACCATACAATAGAGATAAAAAACAATCGCAAAGAGTGCAGAGCTTGTAATTCGTCACATTCAGGGGCCCGTTGCATAAATGTTACAATTATGGTAACTTTGCCATCCGATGGTAACTTCCATGGAATTCTTGATTTTGATTGGCTGTTGAGTGTTGTTGCCATGGTAGTTACTATTGGATGGCAAAGTTACCATAATTGTAACTTTTATGCAACGGGCCCCAGATTATTTTCATCACAAGCATTCATCATACTAGTCCCAAACACCCGTTCTTACATCTGTTCTTACCTATTCAGGGCTTGACACTATTTTTTTTTTCGCTGATGGCCCATTAGGGCTACTGAAATCTTTTAATCTGAAATGTGGGTGGCCCAAAAAGATATGTGGTGGTCCAAAACAAAAGCAAATACAGAAATCCATTTTGAATTTTGATTGCCCAATCATGCTTCCAAAAGATAACCTATTTTATGATTTGATGGCCCAGCATAAACTTTTAGTGGCTCTGGGCTTAGTTTCAGCCCTGTTATAGTTTGTATAGTCAAGTTCTGTATTGTTTTATTGTTTCTTAATAATGTATTGTAATTTAACCTGTCCATGTGATGAAGTTTCCATTGGAAGTTGCATAATAACAGCAACTCAGAACCTGATTTCCAGCTAATTTGTCTCAAATTACATACAGATTTTCTAACTCTATAGTGGGGCTTTAAGTTATTGCCCTGAATAGGGCCATCCTCTGTTTATCTATGTCTGGAAAATTAGACTTTGACCCCTGGCTAAATGTTGCTGAGTGATAATAGAGCTATCTGTGAAGAACCTTTGTGTGGTGTGTGCAGTGTTTGTCATGTCATGAATTATTTCTGTAGAATAGACTTGGTATCTTGTCTCCCTAGATCAAAAATTCATCATAGATTAATTTTGCTGTCCTGAGAAGTAAAAATGGATACAGTTTGTGACATATGGCTGTACAATTTTGCATCGGTCTTCAGTGTCAAATCTCAAGATGAAATACACCAAGTAACAAATGAATACAGTGTATTTTGAAGTTTGTCTTTATTCTCATAGAGTAATGCGTTAACAAATGCCTACATAAAGTAATTTTTTTTCTCTTATATTGTTAAATTGTCTATGAATATTGCTGTACAAATGCAGCAAATACTGTTATGTGCCTATCACGTTTCAAAGTACTAAGCACAAAACTAATAATGTATTAAGGATTGTTGTTGTAAAGAACAATTTAGAACCTTTTTTTTTTGTAATTCATGTCAGTTTTTGTGTGTCAGCACAGTGAAGTTTGTTCACAATGACATTGAAGTCTGTAATAATTTAAGTTTATGTGTCTTTGGCTGTGTTTCTCTGTTGTCCAGGTGATCAACATGAGGACCATTCGGCCAATGGATGAAGTGACCATCCTAAATTCAGTAAAGAAAACCAACCATCTTGTCACTGTTGAGGGCGGCTGGCCGCAGTTTGGTGTGGGTGCAGAAATCATTGCCAAGGTTATGGAGAGTGAGTATGACACTACACCAATTTCTGATTTACATAAGTTGACTACAGGTAGTATATAATTTGCATTTTCCTCTTTTTTTTTGCATATCAGACTAGAGTGAAGAAAAGAAATTGGGAAAGCACAGTCCTATAAAATGTAAATTTTGTAGTAATATCTAAATTTGAAAAGAATGCAGGAAAAGAAACTACCTTATATGATCTTCTGTGGGTAAATTGTTGGAAAAAAATTGACCTTGTACTTCTTGTACTGTAAAAGCTGTTATTTTTGCACACAGATATTTTTGTGAATGAAGTCACAGACTCTTGCAATTTGACACTGAGTCTATTGTATTAAAGTGCACTGTAATACCTGTCGGTTCACTGTGCTATTGATTTTCGGATGTTGTTAAAGGGTCTGTACAGTACTGGTTGAGGTGGGGATTCATGTTTTGAACATGCCTAAGTGAGATAATGAAAAACCTCTTATTAAATATGAAAGAGCATGTCATTTTAAGAAGGATTCAACGTTTATTTGATGAAATTGGTTTCCAAATGGCTGAGACATCCAAAAAAAGTGATAATAATAAAAGGCGACAGGCCACGCCTTTTATTAAGATCTCTTTGTTTCACTTTGTTTTTGGATATCTCAGCCATTTCAAAACCGATTTTCATCAAATAAACTTTTGATACCCCTTAGGATTGCATGCTCTTTGACATCTCATAGAGTGGTTTCTGAATATCTCGCAAAACGCTTAAAGCTAAATCCTCACCTCAACCAGAACTGTACACACCCTTTAAATTCGTAGCTCAACAGTGATTTGCGAAATTTGTGTAAATGCAAATGATACATGTACATGTACAAACCTCACCTCAACCAGAACTGTACACACCCTTTAAATTCGTAGCTCAACAGTGATTTGCGAAATTTGTGTAAATGCAAATGATACATGTACATGTACAAACAAAATAACAGCTTTCACAGTAATGTACAATTTTTATATGAAACATAAATTGTACGCTGTGCTTCTCAAAGTCATCTGTAATCATCCTAACCAATAACTTTATTCATTAGAGCAGAAGCTCATCTGTATTGCAAATTCATGTGAAATTGATGTTGAACTTTATTCACGCTTTTCATGTAGGCGATGCTTTTGACTATCTGGATGCACCTGTTGTTCGAGTCACTGGCTCTGATGTGCCCATGCCCTATGCAGCATCACTGGAGCAGGCTAGTCTTCCTCAAGTCAACAATATTGTTAATTCTGTCAAGAGAATTCTAAACGTAGGAGCTGCACAGGGTCAGATGAAAAGTTAACACATTTTCTCTAGCACGTGAATATCTTTTTCTAGAGCATTTAAACTAAACAACCAGAATAAAACTGATCTATTTCTGGGATTTTGTGAGTCGGTTGCGGTACAGTCACACCTTTTCTGTGCTTATTTTCACTTCTTTGCTCTGATACATATAGGCAATATTGGTATGTGAGAACATGGTATTTTATATGCCAGTATTCCTATTTCATCATGGTGGCAAATTGTATGGCATGCACAAAACAGCTGGTGGAATATATTTTTATTTATTTCTGTGTTTGGCTACAATTGTACAATTAATTATACAAAATGTTATACATTGTAGTTGGTCATCTCAGCGTAACATTGTACCACAAATTACTTTGAGCATAATCTGTCGTGTGAAAGGGGTGATAGGAACAGTGTTAGCAACATTGTCATGCAGAAATGTGATGGTGGTGTTTTCTGATGGAGGCAAACACATTTACATGTACTGTATGATTGTGGGAAACAGACATGCAATTTGCAAACTTATTAAAAACAAAATCTCCATCTGAAAAACGGGCCAAGAAATGGAAATAAGTGTTAATGAGGTCATGTAGAATGCAGAACGTAAATTTCTCTGTATGAGGTATCCCACATTATGTTTCATGATAGTTGTATAGATATCATGGGCCCATAATGGTGTGCTACGCCGACCTGTCATGACAATTCTTAAACTGCCTGTGTGTATTCATCGCAGCTAGAAAAGCATGAGTTGTCAGAGGTACTAAGATACCGGTAGTTTAATCTAAACTACGTGTATTGTCATGACTACCCTCTTGTTAAAGTTTCCCTGGTACATTCTGCCAATGCCGAACCACTGACTCTCATCAAACCACATCCTCAAGTCGTAAAGGGATCGTATAGTTTTGGTTGAGACCTAATTCAGGTTTCTAACATTTTTAGGTGAGATAATGAGAAACCTCTTATGAAATATGAAAGTGCATGTAATTCCATGAGGAATTCAACAGTTGATGAAAATCGGTTTTGAACTGAATGGTTGAGATATCCAAAACAGAGCAATTCTAATAAAGTGTGGGACCCACCTTTTATTACGATCGCTTTGTTTTACTTTGTTTTTGGATGTTTCAGTCATTCCAAACCCGATTTTCATCAAATAAACTTTGAATTCCTCTTAAAATGGTATTTCATAAGTGTTTGCTTGGTATCGCGCAAAAAGTTAAAAGCCAAATTTTCATCTCCACCAATACTGTACCATCCCTTTAAGCAAAAGGTAAATCCTATGTGAAGATACAGATATAAACTGCAGTAAATTTTATGCCTCTTTATTTTGATAAAGTGTGATAACAGGCTTTAATAACAGGGCATTTGTCACATGATGTCTCTCTATTTGCTTTCACATGAGTATTTTACCGGGTATTGTTTGATGAGTACTTTGAACTGCATTATATGTCTCACTTTGTTTTTAGGTAATGCATTGCTTTTGAAAATATTGTATTTCCAAACTTATAGACTTGTATTTCTTCTTTTTTTTCATTGTTGTCGTTGTATATTTGTGGTACAAGATTACCCTTAAAGTGTGAAAAAAAATAGATATATTATAGATGCTACTACTAATTACCTGCTGATCCACTGAATGAAGCGAATTTTGCAATGGTGTCCAGTGTTTCTCCCAGGCATGCTGACAAGTAATATGCTGGAATATAAGAGTTTGAATAAAAATTTATGATGCAGTACAGTGGCACGTGAATTGTCGCCCTCAGTGCTGCCTCAATTTTATCTCTCTGTAGAGGAACTGAATCGGGATATTGCTGTTTTTCTTGTACACAATATTTGAGTACCGGTATACTTAGGTAAAGACTAAATGAAAGCTTCTAGGCTTATGATGTAGGGTTTATTCTTCATATCTTGATTAGGTACACACTGATGTAGTACAGTATTTACACTGTCTTTGTCACAAATAATTATATTTGTTGTAAAAAAGGCAATATTTACTGTATTCGCCATACTTTTAGCGAGTCTAAAATTTTGCAAATCTGGACTTCCCGACGATTTCACGTCTGATTAAATTTGCGATCGTGGAGTACAGTACTGAATGGAGAAATGTATGCGTACATGTCACATTCATGTCGGGATCAGAGTCAATATTTTTGTGTGTCTTTAAATTCACGAATAGCACCTGACTTACGAAATTCGCGAAAATAAAAACCTCGCAAAATATTCAATGTATACGGTATGTGAATACATTAGATTTTGTACGTACATGTATTTCAAGAGATTAAATATAGTTAAAATACATTTGTACGTATTTCAAGACAGATTTTTTATATTCCTTGTCCTTGTGACCACACTCATGATGAAACAAATTGGAGTACAGAGTGAGGTGGAAATCTCAGTCAGAGGAACAGTTCCAGCAGGATTGAGTTCAGTCATAGAAAATTGAGTACCCAAGTATTGTACTATACCATGGTCTTCAAGTCATCAGTATGGACTCCACATGATGGATGCTGTTTATTTTGTTTGTTTGTTTGTTTGTTTGTTTGTTTTTGTGTTTCTGTTTTTTTCTTTTAATCCAGCTCATACTGTGGAAAGTACAATGTATTTGTACAGAAAGATGCCAACATATGGGATTGGTGAATGAGGTTTTAGTAGTGCTGTACAACATCTATTGAGCTTAACAAGCTCAGTTGTAGGCTGGTGCTACAGACGAAAAGAACTTGATTGATGAACCATTTTCCTGTTGTGGCAAGAGTGATTATTTGTGTTGTCAAAGACCCCTATCTTCCTTTTTATTAATTTTCATGTTCTTCCCATCTTCTATCTCTTTCTCTGTGTGGCTCTCCTTTTGCATATCTGTTCATTAAACTGACGTCAGATGACCTTTGAATTGAGTGCATCGCTACATAAAAATTCGTTGGAAATTATCACTTGAAAGTCACACATTGATTCTTATCTCACGAGCTTTATAATATTGCAAGTAGGCCCTACATTATTATGTTCTTTACATTTTTGCTTATGAGAAAATACGGAAAAGCCATTATCACTCATTGTAGTAATTCCTCATAAGATTCAGCACAATATAGCAATAACGGGGTAGCAATATTGACACTAATGACAGGTAGGCGTAATAACGATGATTTGTTTAAATCCAACATAAACAACGGCGACATTCTGCCGGCGCGGCCTAGGTTTTGAGCCACGAGAGAGAGCGCCAACGCCGTCTCGTTTCTGTGAGTGGTTGTACCGTAGATGGCGCTATCGAAACACACTGCACAGTGCCATCCGATGAACGGTCAAAACACAGAATGATCTTGATATACTCTCCACTGTAAAAGTGAATATTAAGTGATAGTAAGGGTGTTTCACTTGCTTTTATTCCGTGGAATATCGACATCAGGTTGCGTGAATGCGCGAAAATTTCACACGGCGAAAATTTCCACTTTTGCAGTTACACTTGTAGTAGGTTAGGTTTCTTACATATTGAAAAAGACATTCGAGATATTATATATATATATATATATATATATATATATATATATATATATATATATATATATATATATATATACATACATACATACTTTATTTGTTTTTTGTTTTTTCAGGTAGAGATCAGTGGATGATACCAAAAGGATTTGTAGACCAGGCCACTCAGGCCTGCACCAATCAGTGACTACCGTTCAAACGGGAGAAAGACTTCCCATTGAACCCACGTTCGATGCCGTTCGATATTTGAAGTATGAACCAAACTGGTTCTGTCTCAGATAGGAAGACAATCGAGTCGATTATCTCATTGCATAATGACCAGCCATCTCTGTATTATGGGAGAAAAGTAGGCACTAATTACTTTTAGACCATATACTTAATGATACAGAAAAAAGGGATACGCGTATATAGGCCCGAAATATAGCGCAAACACTAAATTTCAAAGCAAAATCAAATTTACGACTGCGTGGGCATGATAATATGGGCACTTTATATCTGGCGTGATAATCCAGAACTCAAACGACATTATACCGTACTCAAATAGGCCTACGATCACAGGTTTATCGAAATCCGGAAAAGTGATAAAATCTGCTTTCCATGCAGAGGGCCAACCTACACAGTTCAGGCCTACGGGCTCTAGGCCTATATGATAAAACTCTATATGCATTGATTCTAGACGGGATCAATTGACTAGGCGTATTAAACGTTTTATCGTACCGGTAAGGGGATTTCCACTTTATTCAATGAATAAACAAGGCCATGATAGACCAATGTTACAACCGAGGGCATAGATGTCAAGTTAAAAAAAAAAAATTATGAGTGAGATTTTCATAACTCAGCATCTCGGCGCGCGCGCATGTGCGTGAGCGAGGGAGCGAAGCGATTGAGCGAGGGGAGGGGGTGTCCGCCCTCCCACAGTAGGGAGCTTTTTCACAAGCTGGTGCATACTTAAAGTGACTTATTTTTACTTATTTTGAAAGACAAAAGGGAAATATGCCTTCAATTGCAACTCTCACTTTAATCCTTTAAACTATGCTCCCAATGCGTGAGAAAAATGGGTGTCATGCGTGAGATCGTGAGACAGACTCTAAATGCTTGAGTCTCACTCACAATGCGTGAGACTTGGTAGCTCTGCGAGGGCCTAGGCTTCCAATCTTCAGATTGATGACAACTGAAATCGAACATCAAAGGCACTCTGAATCAGTGCATCCATAGGAACGTGTAAGAAATGACTGCAAAGTGACATCAAAAACTGCTGATACACATAGGCCTATACCCTTATTTGAGTGTTTCGAATGCATGTTTTGGGCTTTGACGATTAATTTCTTGGAAAATAAAATGTCTTCTCTTATTAGTGTTAATTATAATGTAGGCCTATACCATTTTATAGAATGCTGTCCATCAATGTCACGAACCCTTTCCGTTTACTGAACATAATCGATCTCTCCATCTATAGGTTCAACTTCTATTAGCTACATTTGAGGTCTAGACCTATAATAAAAGTTGATCGACCCCATGGCTGTGACCGAAAATATGCTTACTTGAAATAGTGAAACCCGAGAAACACCGGGCGTTCACTATACAGACATCGGGGCCCTATACTTCGGCAAACAATTCTGACAAAGAAAAATGTGAAGGATGAGCTGAGATGAACAATACACGTAGTACAGGACCTACAGTCTAAATCTGACCAAGGCGGTATACCTCCTTGATCTGACCAAGGAGGTACTTGCCTAGTACCTCCTTGATCTGACCCTCTCGATCTGTCGATCCGGGGGCCGAGGATCTAGAAAATATGAATGAACAATTAAAACCTGCTAGCTAGATCCAGCTGGGGTCTATATAAATTCGGCGGCAGGGCGGATACAAGAATTCCGTAAATAAAGGGGAGGCGCCTTTACAAAAGTATAAAAAAGGGGGGGGGGGGGGAGCGCACGCGCTCCCCTCCCCACTTTTTTTTTTACCTCCCCCAAGGGAGGAGGTTATGTTTTCGTTACCGTTGGTTCGTTGGTTTGTTTGTTTGTCCGTGTGCAAAATAACTCAAAATTAAAGTATTTGGATGAAACTTACAGGAAAGGTTGAGAATGACACAAGTTATATATGATTACATTTTGGTAGTGATCCGAGAATTTTTGGGGAATTTATGACGGATTTTTGATATTTTGGCAGGTAGGGTCAATGAACTTGGGAGTTCAAGCAGCTAGCACATTTTTTTGAGGTTTTCAAACTGCCAGCCACATAACTATCTTTGGTTTCTGCTGGGGCGAGGCGCGCCGCGCGCAGCTGAGGGTTTATGACGTAACAAAGGCTTCTATTATTGGGAAATCGGGCGATTTTTCAGCATCACTGATCTCTGTCTATGGAAGAGCCCAATGAGCTTTTCCCCAGTGGTGAAGAGGAGAAAAATCTTTTTGGAAAGAGGAAGATCATCGATGGAGAATATTGGGCTGCTTGGCGGAGGTCTGCGCTCTCAGAGTGGTTTTCTAGTTTCTTTTTATTTCTTTTGTTTTAACGAAAAATCAAACAGGGGGCGCGCGCCCCGGGTGCGCCCCCCTCTGGATCCGCCACTGCTAATTATTTAATACATACCGGCAATTGATATTTCTTACACTGGCAATTCGGTTCATTCCGCAGCATAATTTCACCAGTTTTAGATTAGATTCTCTCATTGGAATACTATACTAACTCAGTGTATGACGTTATCCAAACGTTGGTCCAGGTTACACAGACCGCTTTACCATGCACCTGCGGTATGGCCAAGATGAAAATAACTCGGACTCGTCGGGCATGCGAGATAAAATTGCGAATATTCACAGTAAACGACTACCGGTACTTAATTTCTCAAACAGATCAAACGGTTTGATCTCAGCTTAAATACATTTATTAAACGTCTGCACATATTTTCACTACAGTAATCAAACTGCAGATTTCCCTAATCACGCAAACCACTTCATAGCTACTCAGCACCAAACACCTTCTTCCGAAATTGTGTGATCAGTAGACAGTAATGAACATGGAGGTCTATTAAAGTTAATTCGATTACACCAGGAGCGAGAACAATGAGACAAAATGTCACGCTCATACTGATCTCGTGTTGAGCAAGTTTATTCAAAACTCCTTTCAATTTATTCTCGGCAGGCATTTCCGCAATCGATAGACGTTTTCTTGACGAGCGTTTAATAGTAGAAGCAAAGGCAGATATACTGTATACGCGATATATTTAGAGTACTCATCAGTACACACAACCAGTAGCATTGTTCAATGGCGCAAACTACCGAATTGCTGTTTAAATGCAATCCATTTTCTGTACACGTACAACTACTAAGTATATGGCGTGGCGTATTGAGCTGTGCGTGTACTTGTTGTATGGATGGAGACTGTATTGTGCGCAGGCATCTGTACTGTGATGTAGCGCATACTACTTGTACACCACCGACCGACGACGACGACGTATGTATCCGGCCTGTCCCTCTGCGACAGATACGGCGACCCGTCACTCATATCTCAATGGCCGCCATCATGAGCAAGAGAGCTATGGCTACACAGTTCGTGCGAACGGAATTTGCCGATTGTAAACACCGATACCGCAAACTTTGGCGTTGATAATTGAGCCGTATGCGACTTCTCTTATATTGTGATTACACGGAAATTTATCTGAAGACATCGTACTTGTTTTCTGTTTGAGGTAAATTGCTGGAATTTTATGTAGTTTTGATTAAATGAGCATTGTTTCAGTACGTATCGGAGACTCTTGTGAGCGTGTGTGGGTCTACGGGATTCGTGTGTGTCTGTAGTCCCGTAGAAGAGTGGGTGCTCCTGAATGCGGAATTATGAATGTGTATAATGAACGTATGGGTCTAAGGCGGCAACAGCACAGGGAGCGGTGCAGTGCATTTCATGATCACTTTGATGGATATCGCACAGCCCAGGTGTTTCTCGTTTTTACATTATTATACCAGAACGAGACCTGTGATTCCAATTTTTTATTAGTGCCTCATTCTAAATGCTTTATATTTTGGATCAAGATACACAGAAGTGAGCACATAAATCTCTATTTTTGTTAGCTTTTCTCCTGCTGATGCTCCATCATTTTCATCAATCATGTTTTCTTCAAACTACACAGCCCCCTGTCGCTGTACACAACTTCAAGTGTTGCTTCATGGCGTCTGGTCAACTCCAGGCTGGTTTCTTCAAAGTGTGTTGGCTTGCTCTTCTTCCTTGAATGTCTCTGATTTAAAAAAAAAAAAGTTAAGATAAAGCCGGTTGAATTCTTTTCTCACAGAATTTTAATGCATCGACGTGGGTGTAGACCCACTCTATATGGACCATGGTATATCTCCAATCCAGGCAATAGGTTGACCGAAAGATCGGTCTGTATCTGTCCGTCAGGAATGTTCCGCGGAGACTGTGTCTGGCTTCACGGATCCCCTCCGTATACAGACCGAAGTCAATGATTCCGGCTCCTGTGTGGAGCAGTCGCGCACAGATCAAACGTTACGATTTACAAAACCAAATTTCAGACAGCTTTTTACATTCAAACAAGTTTGACATGACATGACACATTATGCAGCAATATTTGGGGTAAATTTCTCACATTGTGCAATCGAAATACAGTAACGCGGTTATATAAACGCTGAAATTTTATCCACATCGCAACATTGCTGTTCGCTAGCTGTAAGTCGCCATTTTGAATCTGTAAGCCAATCACATGCGAGGAACGTGTTTTAGTAGAAAAAACACGTAGAAACTACCTCGCATGTGATTGGCTAATAGATTCATACTGTATGTTTCTGCACTTTGAACGTGACGACGCTGGTTGATGTGTGTTTTACTTTGAAAATTCTACCAAAATGTTGGACTATTCATTAATCTGGTGAGTGTAGTGTATTCTTGAAAAGTTGATTTCACTATACACCAAGCTTAAAGGGAATGTAAAACCAAAGAACAATGTGAATTGAGTGAAAGCAGCAACATTAGTAGAACACATCAGTGAAAGTTTGAGGAAAATTGGACATTCAATGCAAAAGTTATGAATTTTTAAAGTTTTGGTGTTGGAACCGCTGGATGAGGAGACTTCTAGAGGTTATGACGTATGAGTGGACAACAATATAAAGGAAATATAAAGAAAATTCAACAAAAAATCATTTTTCATGAAGATTACAAATTCCATCAACTTGATACTACATATACGGTGGAAATTATCCCCATTGCTTTCTGAAAGCGGTTAATCAAGTGCTCTTCCATAATGCTGGAAAAGTGAATTTTTGTTGAATTTTCTGTACATTTTCTTTGTATTGTCCTCTCATACGTCATAACCTCTAGTAGTCTCGTCATCCAGCGGTTCCAACACCAAAACTTTAAAAATTCATAACTTTTGCATCGATTGTCCTATTTTCCCCAAACTTTCACTGATGTGTTTTTCTAATGTTGCTGCCTTCACTCAATCCACATTGCTCTTTGAGTTTACGTTCCCTTTAACTTTGCCGACCTAAGGCCGTGAATTAGACGCAATCGAGAAGGGTGAGGTACCTCGCCCAATTTTCCATAGAGACAGTGGTTAAAGGACAAGTTCACCTTCATAAACATAAGGATTGAGAGAATGCAGCAATATTAGCAGGGTTCGAAATTGGCGATGGTCCGCTGGCCATTGGCCACCCAAAATCATGTCGGACTAGCTAAAAATCATAAAATTCTGAAGTAACTTCTGTGTCAAAATTGATTCTAAGTATTAGTCCGCCTGGCTAGTTAAAAAAAAAGTTAAGTGCGACCCCTGATTACAACCCCGTAGAACACATCAGTGAAAGTTTGAGGAAAATTGGACAATCGATGCAAAAATTATGAATTTTTAAAATTTTTGTGTTGGAACCGCTGGATGAGGAGACTACTACAGCTTGTGAGTCATATGCGTACAACAGTATAAAGAAAATGTAAAGAAAATTCAACATATTTTCACTTTTTTTGCATAATAAAAGAGCACTTGACTTGCCTCTTTCTAAAGGCAGGGGGAATAATATTACCCATAACATTTGTCGGTAACGAGTCAGGGGAATGTGTGCTTTTTTCAAAAGATGAAATTTTGTGAAATTCTCTTTATATTTTCCTTACATTGTTGTACGCATGTGACATCTAAGTTATTCACACACTGCAGTAGTCTTCTCATCCAGCGGTTACTGCACAAAAACTTCAAAAATTCATAACTTTTGAACGGATTGTCCGATTTTCGTCAAACTTTCAATGATGTGTTCTACTAATATTGCTACATTCTCTCAATCCTTATGTTAATGAAGGTGAACTTGTCCTTTAAGAACATCCGCACAGCTCAGCAATGGGTACTAATACCTTCCGTCTGTCTACGGAGGAGAGCGTTAATGGCAAAAAATAAAAGACTCCTCCGGACAGACGGATCTTTCTGTCTGGGCAATAGGGAGCCTATCTGTGTCGTTATGACATAGGAATAGGTATGGCAACAACCCTGTTTTTCTATCAATAGATAAATATCATATCTCACAATTTGCCTGAAATTTTACTCACATGTAATGAAATTTTACTCACATGTAATGAAATTCTACTCTGAGTCTGTATTCACAGGCCCGCAATGCGATTTGCAGTACACACTCCGAGATAATTGCTTTGAATGTGTGGGTTGTTATTTTGATGCACTCGGTTGCGCCGTAATTTTGAAACCAACACCCCTACCCTCCATTGACAATACGTGTGAAATGAATGTAAAACCGCTTTTCCTATAGGGCCTACACTATTGACTCACGCTGTACCACGTATAATGCATTCATAATCTACGGTATCATTGTTTTGCTGTTGATCTTGTTTATTATCGGGTTTTTCAGTAATATTTTGACATCTTCAAATCCTTAGTGAAGAATGCAAAACCACTGCGCATAGTCTCATGCGTGAAAGTTCATTTTTTTACGCGCAATGCTATATAGAGGGGTGGTGGTTCCAATACATGGACAGTGTCGATGTGTTGGACACCTACTATATAATGTTGAGTGTAAAGTTTGCTACTCATCAACCATTAGATTGACCACCGTCGCGCAATGGCTTCTCGCATTAATGAAATGGAAAGTATGTGTGGGACGGGGCGCAATATGCTTGAGCACTGGAACATAAACACAAATCATGAGAAAATAGGAGGGTACAGGCAGATCTAAATAACCTGAGCTTGAGAAAACGGGAGGGAAAAGAATTGAAGAAAATCCTCATTAAGTTAGTAAAATACACTATACACTGTAGGCCCTACATGTACAACATGTACATTGTAGACCGTTTAATTGATGTTAACACTTATTTGTCATTCACTACATGGTGTAGATTTACATGCTTTTTCAATGGAGAACAGGCAATCAATTCAGATGATGAGCTTACAGCGGCGCACAGTAAAAATGTCACTTGCGTTTGTCGCTGAGAATTCTGCGCATATTATGAAGAAGCCATGCACACACCCAAAAAAAAAATAAAGTAAAGAAAGAAAGATGACAAAATCACAAGCAATCTCAGGATGAAAAAAGAATTTCAGATGTTCTGTTCATCAACAAACTGGATGGCAAAATTTGATGTAATTATGGCTTGTGCTTTTCTGAACAGAATGTCTCCACGAATATTTTTGACACTGAGAGTGCCTGGAAAAAAGGGTTGTGTGTTGGAAGTGGGTTAAAAAAAGTTTATTCTGTGTAAGCCCAAGTACTTGTAACCTTTATATTATGGTGCTTGTTTTTGTATTATTCATCATACATGTTACGGACCAGCAGAAATGAAATAGAATTAGCCAAAAGAATTGCCTAAGCCTGTACTCTACGTAGCATAGACTTTGGTGTGAGAAAATGTCATCAATATTTCAGGAGGGAGAAAGACTTCAGTAAATATCTACTGGTTGGACCTAATTTAGCAAAATGTGACTTGTACTCATACATTGTAAATTACATGTACAATGTACATATTCTACGACATCTTTGGTCATTTCGTAATAACAGAAAAGTGATGTTTCAGATTTTTGTTTTTCTTTGTGCATACATGTATTATGTACAATGTATATAAGGTACATAGTTTGCCAAGCAGTATTCTTATAATCTGTTATCTCAATAATGTTACGACCAAAATCACTCTGAGAATGATCGCACAAAAGAAACAATCAACTGATGTTCAGGCGGTTTATTAACAGTGATATTGTGGGTACAGACTGGTAATCGGTTTCACATCAGTACAATAATGATCAATAGAAACAAATATAGTCAGTAATGGAATCACTTACGTACGCATTACACGCAATATCCCTGGAAATGTCCAAATACGATGCTCGATGCACAAACGAATGATCCGCGATGCACCGATGAATGATTCCTCTGACGTAACTCCAGAGGCACAGGTTACGATAGTCCACGGTATAGATCCGGGGTAAAATCCACGATATACGTCCACGGCGAAACGTGCAGAGTCCAAATGTTGTGACGACCACATCCAGTTGATGCGTTGAATGATGATTCACTTAATATTGTTCAGCTAGGAATCCCGCCCGTCACAGCTTTTCCGTAGCAATGTCCATTGACATAAAAACATGGAGTCTATCTCCAGTGTGGGCAAATTAATTCTCTGCAGGCAAAATGTCTCCCAGGCCTTATCTCCACAAACATAACAGGTCAGCAGGTAACACAGGACTGACTATAACAAGTCGCTTCAGAGCCAGAAGTGACGTAACTCTCAGAGCAGAGGTGTTGGGTACTCTGCCTACTGCAGAATTTCTCTAGCTTATATACTATCTATTCACCCCTTCTAGCACATTCTATAACTCTCTCCAACCTACTAGCCAGTCCAAGTTCCAGGAAACCTGGATGACTCACTGCCTAACTATGTACAAAACATCATTACCAAGAATAACTACCAATCACATTGGGCTACAGGGACAGTGCCTCACTCAGCCAAATATGTTAGCACTTCCCAGAACATTCTGGAATGGGTGAAATCAATCTAAATTGAGTGAGCTATAGGGCAATTCCGCAGTTAGAGGGACATGACCATAAAATTTCAATTTGGTTTTTTCCTTGATTTTTGTGTTTGACTTCAGAAAGAACACATTGATAATTCAGGAAAAACTATTTTTCAGGGTATCTTGATAGTTTTAGGTATTGAATTCACCAATTTTGAACAAGTAATCTTTCAGATTGAATTTCATCAGCAAAATCTCCATAATGGCAAAGAAGATAGCTAGTCAAGTTAAATGCCATTTTCTAGCCACAAATATTGAATTCATAGAGGCAATGCAGTGCTTTCATAGATAGATTAGGTAAAATCAACTTACATGTCTTCGAAATGCAAACATGTGTGCATTTCCCCAACCATTGGACAGTCATGTAACGTTACTAACCAAAAAGTGAAATTATTTACCTCCAGAGAGTATAAAGTGTATATGAATGATACTATTTCAATTTTTCCTGCTGTGTCCAATGACTAACTGAAATATAAAATTAAGTATTACTAATCATTATAGAAGTTAGAAATAACAGCAGTCAAAATGTGTAACGTTACTAACCACGTAAGGTTACTAACCACAGCCTGAGTGTATTGTAACGTTACTAACCATGAAATAAGTGAATAAGACTCCAATGGACAGGTCCTGGTCTGGCAAAATTTTGCCTGATGATAGAGCCAGATGTCAACTACAAGATTACGTGGTCATACAGTAAAAAGATATTGGCTTTTTTTTTTAGTAAATTAATTATGCAAATTTACGCATGAAATCATATTTTCACCTATAACTCCATAAAAAAGACTGAAGGATTGCTAAATTTTTGTGTAAGAGTTCCTCAAGACACATCAAACAATTTTCTGGCAAAAAAAATAGCAAAATCAAAATCAGTTTCTTTTGTTTTTTATTGTTTTGTTAATTTCTTATGTATTTTAATGTTTTTTTACGTTTTATTTTCTATTGGTTTTTTTGCCAAAATTTGTTGCAGGCACTGTTTGAAGCTTTATTATATCTACATTACAATTGATTAATTTCACTGGTCAAAGGGAAAAAACACAATTTGCATTGGATTTGCACACGATATCATGAATTTGAGCTGTTTTCAGGTCGACATGCATTTATGCAAAACATTACATAACTGCAGAATGGTGTACCCAGACGTCGCAAATTTGGTCTCAAAATATGCAGGAGACTTCAATGAAAAAAGTCGTGAGACGATGCCGCAAAATCTTTGCGCGTTGCGGAATCGTGGCGGGAAATGTTGGGGGGAGGGGGGGTCTACAGCATTCGCATTACTACAGAAGACTCACAAGGTGCACATTGAGCGATTTTTTTTTTTTTTTTTTTTAACCACTTCCCATGGGAAGGGGCAATTGATGGAATCTGTGGGCCAGCAGAGCATTTTGTGTGGAAAGTAGTGTTAAAAACAAATGAGGCCATCACTTCAAATTTTCTGTCCCAATTTGAAATTATCATACAATGGTTTGTCGGGGTTAATTACGCTTCAGGTACAGCGAACAGACTTTTGTTTTCAGAACAATGCGGAGATTAGACATTCAAACTGGTCTAAAAGAAAAAAAAATACATGTCTCTAGACTTGAATAAACATGAATTCAACTAATACGCTGTAATATTTGAGTTACTGTCATATGACTTAAACTACTTTCACAATAATATAAACCATTGCATTATGCTGGATTCCTATTGTGCAATGACTACGCACACCACAATTGGCCATACACTGTACATACTACATACCGGTACATTAGTTTTTGCTCTTTGATTTCTTTCCCCTATATTAAAGGTACTCTTGGTAAGGAACACATTAACTGTTTTGCTCAATAAAACAGGCTGCTTTTGTGAATTACTGTGAGTCATGATGAATAGTGATTGGCAAAGTTATGAAACTGTGGATATCACTTGACCTAGTCTTTAAAAATGGTACTTTTTTTTAGTTTGTAATTTGCAAACTTTTTTTCTAGTCTTTTTTAACATGTACAAGTACAATGGTACTATACTGGATGAGTTTGATGATTGAAATAAGAGTTTCATGTCTTATCTGATGTTTCTTAGCTTTAACTTTGCATTCTCATGGAGAAACATGCAATGATTTGAGTTAACACACAATTTTGTAATCACTGGACAAACCGTAACGTTACTAACCGTAACGTTACTAACCATGATTTTTGTACTTAATTTTCAAACAAAGTTATAATGAGAAAGGATATTTGGGGTAGATATTGCCCTTAAAGCTAGAAATGAAAAATAAGTGTTGATATATTTCAAGCTATACCAGTTTTAGCAAACCTTTTGTTCAAAGATGCTCATCAATTTTATATGTCCTTTTTTTGTAACGTTACTAACCGGCATTAAAAGCAGACCTTTCTTCTAAAATAATTCATGAAATGATTTCATTGTTTGCTCTGTTCTAGGTCTACACTAGAATGATCTCTGGTGACATTAATGAGACTTCACATCCACAGATAGAGAAATGAGTCTAATCTAAATCATGAGAATGTCTCTAAAATGTAACGTTACTAACCGCGGAATTGCCCTATAATGTATTTCCTGCTACATGCATGTACTGTATAGCTACATTGCATACCACCTAGAAAATTCTCCACTGATCTGGTCAGCCTGTATGTACTATATCTATACCATGTAGAATGTTCTCCATGAATCTGGTCAACCTGTGTACATACACATTAAAACAGCCTGGATGCATACAGTACATCATACATATGTACATAACTACTAGTGTGTACATTTGTGACAATAAGAAGTGCAGATGTGATGTTTTTTGTGTGCATAAATTAAAGAGAAGTCATTATTTTGTAGATCTACATTCACTTCCATCTTGAACCACTCTGTGAATTGTAAATGTCAAAATATGCATAATGTATTTTCCAGAAACGAGATTTTCATGCTTTCACTTGTTTTCTTCAATTATTCTCTTTTTTTATTATGCAGGATTATTCCTCATCCTTATGCCATTGCCCATTACTGCTGACAACTCGATTCAAATGATTTGGCATAAGCTGTCTTGGGTGTCTCATTACAACAACACTTGAATTTAATGAAACTGCATTACATTCTGATTGGGTGAGTGCCTACAGTAGCAAAAACATGCTTATTGTGTCTTGCAAGACAGATGGATGTTGATGTCATGCAATGCTAGTTCAAGTCATTTACAATGTAGTCTGTCAGATTCTGCTGTGAAATACAAATTGTAGCTACTGTATAAATGCCATGCACCTACAGGTATGTTGCGAGGTTTTAATTTTCACGAATTTTGTGAGTTGGGTGCTATTCAAAGATTTAAAAACGATACATGCAAAAAAAATATATCGATTCATCTCTGATCTTGACATGAATGTGATGTACACGCATACATTTTACAGATTCCCAGTATGTGACACATTCAACTTAGTGATAGACATATTAAAGATAGTACAAAATACACATAGACTAGTAAAACAATTTGCAAATTACGTTTTCTCCCACTCTTCTTCCCTCAAGATTTATTCAGAAAGTACAGCATACATGTTCATGCATATCGTAGAGTGATCTTGTGCTGTAATGGTGTTTATTGAATTTCAATAGAGAGCTATTGTTAGCTGTGCATGTTTTCTCCTGACTATTTTCAGGTACATGCATGGTGATTTATATTTCAATGTAATGTAAAATGTTTATGTAATTGCTACTTCTCAGAGATGGAATATATCTAGGATTATTGGACTTTTGGTGTTGTTTGAGTTTACTACAAGTAATTCTGCATAAATTGGATCTGTTGAGACCACAAAAAAGAATAGTTTGAATTACAAAATTCGACTTAAGAGGTAGCAAATGTAGGTAGTACATTTTTGCACGATTTGGTCTTTAAAAAAATGATTCTACAGTGGGAAAGTTAGACTTACAAAAACTAGTACATTTCCACTTAAATGCAGATTTAACTGCATCATGAAATGCCATGGAGATCTACACTGTACAGTGTACACAAATTGTTGAAGAAGTGTTCACAAATTTATTCGACAAGGTTTGTTTTCCCCAAGGTTTCATAAGTTTGTAAAGTCTCAAGTTGTGATATTCATAGTAAGAGATTGTTTGCTCAGCAACCATTTGAAAGGATTTTGTTGCAGTGATTCACTCCTAAGGGCCAAGAGGCAAATGGCTGGATAGCTGCCACAGTCTACATGTACATGTACATACAGTGTACTTTCCATTGATTTCCTCCTTTGCATGATCAATAGGTTGTGCATCTCTTTTATGTATTTGCCTGCTTTATACTTTTATTGTTATTATTTTTTTTTTAACATTAAAAAATGATTGTCCTTTTTTTTTAATTCCACGTTAGACTTCTCTGCGCATGCTTGCTGGCATGTACACAGTACAAACTACATGTACGTTCAAAAGTGTATGCACCTGTACAAAGTACTTCTGTGTGCTGTCACAATATTATGTGTACAGTATACTGTACCTGCCAAATGGAAAAAGCTGCTCATCTGAGCAGAGCCATTCACAAGGCATGAATTTTCGAAAGCTAATGCATTAGTGCTTTTTTTGTATCCCTCACCAAGGTGACAGACACAGTAGGTACAATGTAGTTGCCACACACTGAAGAGTATTCAAAGATGAATGCTGTGCTTGCTTTCAACTGTGCGAAAGAAAGATTGAATCTATATTGTATTGTGTACTCTCTTTGTAAGCCTCAATAGGTACACTGTACATTTACAAGAGTTTATGAAATTGAAGGTGACACTATCGCAAATAAAGTTGTTTGAATGAAAGGAATTAAAGGTTGGAGATACGGGGTCAGTGAGAATGTGCATTTTGTGTCTGTCTGTGTGTGTGTGGGTGGGTGTGTTTACATTTAAATACTCCTGTATGTAAAATAAGTTTGTGTGAAGGTGAAGTGCTTGTACTGGTTTATTACTGGTATTATAATGAAACTCTTTCATAGCCTCCCTTGCCGTAGAGAGGTAGTTGTACATGTAGTGTATAGCCACACCCTATAACAGGCTTCTATCTTAAAGCTTAATTTTTCAAATATGTTATCTGATGTAATTTAGATCACATCAAATTTATTTATTTGTGTGTTTGTTTTCACTTCAACAGGTCCGAGGGATTTTGATTTAATCATATGAACAAGTAACATCAAACATAGCTGTACAAACGTACATGTACACAGTAGTAGCTGAATGCCAATAGAAAACTCGCATGCCAGAATTGCCCAATAGTTATTATAGTTCCAGTTGCTACATACAAGATATCAGATTTTAGTGCACATTATCCAACACTTGCCTTTTTTTTATCATGTTGCACATGTTAAGATGATGGACAAATTGCTAATAGAAGCAACATTTGGATTCGGAATGTAAATAATGAACATTATATTTTGGATAAAAAATTTATCCTCTAGTGAGTGGTTAAAAGAGCTTCACGTGATTATGGGTACACTGTATTTTCAGCAATGTCAGAATGTTGCCATGTTTGATACGACATGAAGTACTATTTGCAAAATTATGTCACAAAGCGATCCTGAAATTGTGCACAGCTTTGTACCATCACACTGTGAAATGTAACTTCTCTTTTTTTTTCCACAAAACAATTGTGACATCGCACACTGCGTTGTACCGTCCGTCTGTGAAATGTAACAATTTCTAACAAAACAATTGTGATGTCACAAAGCAAGTTTGACATTGTACACTGCTTCATACTGTCACTCTGTAAAATGTAACAATTTGTAACAAAACATATGTGACATCACAAGGCAATTCTGACATTGCTCACTGCTTCGTATTGTCACTCTGTGAAATGCAACATTTTTAAAGAACGAAACAATTGTACCATCACAAGGCAGTTCGGACATCTTGTGTTACTTCTTCAGGTCACCGTAGAGCCCCTCACAACATCGTATCCACGACTTCTCGCCTCACATTTTTTTCCATTTCCCCCCTTCTTTTATTTAAATTTTTGATCCAGAATATTAAACAAATATACTTTGCCTAATTTTGAGTTCCTAGTTAGAACTACAAGCTGTATAGGCCTCGGTGCCCCCAAAAGAGCTACTGAGTAATCACTTCGGGGCTGTGCTCCTCAGTAAATAGTTTTTTTGGAGTCACCTCTGCCTCTAGTTTTAATCAGAAACTCTCATGGCAAAGTATATTATGTATTCTATGGGACAGTTAGGTGAGTACTATTTACTACTAACATGCTCAATGCACACTAGCACGAAGATATTCTGCAAATTGTACATGGAAAGTCTTTTTCAAATTACCTTCACTATATGGCTTGAAGTAAACTGGCATTGCCATTGAGTAATCCAAGGTGTACATGTATACAGATGAGCCCCCAAAAGAATGAAGAGCACACATATTCATCCTCCCCATTATGAGTACCATTATTTTTTCTTTATTTTTTTTTAAAATGTAATACCATGGCATTCCATGTTTAAGTTGGAGCTATTACAGTGAGAGCATAAAGAAATAAACAGAGAAGTTCTGTTTTAAGAATGAGAGTTATGGGATTTCCAGCTTCACGTTTTCACCAAACTGATATTGGTAGCGACCACATACCAAGTATTTGATGAGGCATTGGTGTCATCACCCTATCTCTCATTGATTTATTAATATTGTATTTACGGAAATCGTGTTTATAAGCAATATGGTGATTTGTATGAACTATAATCTCCCCTCCCCCCTTGACAATCATTGGTCATTACTGCAAGACAAATTGAAGCAGAGAATACAATTTGTCATTTTTAGTACATTTCAAAATTAGAATTTAGTGAAGATTTATGCAGGACAGGAGACTGGCAGCAAAACCATATTGTTATTATTATTATTATTATTATTATTATAGAACGCCAAAAAGGTCCAGATGAGAGTGATCTCGATATCAAATGCAATCCAATGGTACCATTTTTGGAATATGTTGATGAGTATAAACCCCTGTACAAGATGATAATCTTGAAGAGCCTGAGACACACGCCTGCCCCCATGAAGCATACATACATGTATTATTATTATTATTATTATCATTATTGTTGTTGTTGTTATTGTTGTTATTATTATTATTATCATTATCATTATTATTATCATATTATTAATGTATTATTATTATTATTATTATCACCATCATCATCATCATTAAAGTTTCATAGAGACATACACATAAAATAAAACAAAAATTGCTAACTTTGTATTATACATGCAATTTTTATGACCCTTTCACTGTTGTTTGCTTTATTCTGCTCTTTTTATTATAGCCAAGTAGACATTCAGTGAAAATGCATGTACACTAATACAACCAAAGTTAAAGATAATAAAAAGTTTTGGTACCTCAAAAGCTTCCCTGAATTTCCTTGTCTTGGTTTGTGTTTCAGGTTAAAGTATGTTGTCTGTGAGAATTACTTGCCCCAAAGTGCTCTCATGTCTTAGTAATCATGCAATAATGGTTTCGTACCAGAGCCGACGCTGTACAGCGTCGATAAATATTGTACGAAACCACTGACTGCGACCAGCAGCGTGCAGCCCATTGTACGCATAGCTAACTGCGACCAGCAGCCCCATACGCATAGCGTAATGGGGCTTCGCATTGTAGCATTCAGGATCATGACAGAATTAGTATCGCGGGTAAATGTCAACTTAAAATCCAAAAATTTCTTTGATTTGAAGACTTACCAATTAAGTTGAAGTATTGAAAAACAGGCTTCGAACAACGTTTGGTTCTGCCAATAGTCCCTTTCTGTTCGAATTGATGACTGAATGTGACTCGGTCGAGAGGACCTTGGGAGAGCTACATACACTGGATACCATGGCCAGCGCATGCGCACATAAACATCTTATCCGTTCATGGATTTGAAATTTGTGTGCATGTGATGTGTTCACATGCACTGGCTGTAGTATTCAGTGTACTGTATGTAGCTCTCCTAAGGTCCTGTCGACTGAGTCACGTTCAGTCATCAATTCGAACAGAAAGGGACTATAGGCAGAACCAAACGTTGCCCGAAGACTGTTTTCAATACTTCAACTTAATTGGTAAGTCTTCAAATTGAAGAATTTATGGGATTTTAAGTTGACATTTACCCTGCGATACTAAATCTGTCATGATCCTGAATGCTACAATGCGAAGCCCGATTACGCTATGCGTATGGGACTGCTGGTCGCTATTTGTATGGGGCTGCTGATCGCAGTTAATTGCATGATTACTAAGACATGAGAGCACTTTGGGGCGAGTAAGTCTCACAGTGTTAGTTATATGAAAGGTACTTTAACCTGAAACACAAACTAAGACAAGGAAATTCAAGGACACTTTTGAGGTACCAAAACTTTTTATTATCTTTAATGTGTACATGTATGTGTACACGAACATGTACAGTATGCATTCTAGCCTAGAAGGTTTGTAGAGGTTGAATAACAACTGTTTGCTAAAGCTTGTTATCATGTACACTGTACCTTTGAGAAAAGGAATATACTGTTTGTATAAAAACACTGTAGCAGAGAAGTACAGTATGGTTTTTATTTCTGATGAAGTTCAGAGTGCAATATTTTATAATGTATGTACAACGTTTGTATATGTTATAAATATATATGACAGAGGAATTTTGTGGTGTGGTAATGGTTGTATTATGTTTAAATTTGTTTGTGGTGAAAATGTAAACATGTACAGTACATACAGTATGATGTCTATAAAATCCACCATCGTACTACATTGTATTTCCACCCACCTGGACATTCAGAGAATTCTGAGAGCAGAGATTGGTTTGAGCTGATTTGTTGCATCATGTTCAGCAATCATAGAATAGTTTTAATTGTTTTTTTACATTGTATATTTTGCTGAAATAAATGTGATGAAGGGTTTTCATAGGAGCCCAAGCTCTACTGCAAAAGGAATTGTACAATAGAATGTAAATCAAATTTGGCAGGTACTGTACATAATCATGCAGCCAGAGCAGATGATAAATACAGAAGCATTACATTTTTGAATAACCAGTCCATAAGAGAAATATGGGCACTGCAGCAGAGAGATACGGAGAGAGAATGAGAGAGAGAAGTGGAGAGGGAGGGAGGCACATGACATCAGTAGTCAGACAGATGGTGAAGGGGAGAGAGAGGAGGGTTTTTTATCAGGTTTTTTTTTTTTTTTTGGTTGCTTTTAAAGGGATTGTACAGTACTGGTTAAGGTAAGGGATTCATGTTTTGAACATTTGTAAGTGAGATAATGAGAAACCTTTTTATGAAATATGAAAGAACATGTAATTTTAAGAAGGATTCAACGTTTATTTGATGAAAGTTGGTTTTGAAATGGCTGAGATATCCAAAAAAGTGATAATAATAAAAGGCGACAGGCCACAACTTTATTAAGATCTCTTTGTTTCACCTTGTTTTTGGATATCTCAGCCATTTCAAAACCGATTTTCATCAAATAAACTTTTGATACCCCTTGGAATTGCATGCTCTTTGACATCTCATGGAGTGGTTTCTGAATATCTCGCAAAATGTTCAAAGCTAAATCCTCACCTCGACCAGAACTGTACACACCCTTTAAAGGATATTGGTCGCATGACAGGTATAGTTCTATCAAGGTATGACTGAACAAAGTATAGACTATATGTACAAAAGTATGTTTTTTTATTTAGCTTGAAAAAGGAGCATGCATACCAATCTGTGTGTATTTATGCACTGCATAATGTGTTGCTGGTACATGTAGCACTTTTGCATGATAGATAATTCCATAAATAAATGTGACACAATTCATTCTAAATAACATATAGTATCTCTGAGACTACATGTCCATACAGTGTATACTTATGATGCTGTACATGCAAAAGAAACTGAATCTAAACACTGTCATGTTTCAAATACTAAACCCATAAACCCTGTGGTTATAATAGTGTTTGTCTGATATTTGTCTGATTTTTGTTTTGAGTTTTACTGCCTACACTGGCATTTTCAATCAGGTTGACTTTCTTTTAGGTGTATTGATAATGTCTAACAGAATCAAAATCAATTTATGCAGTTTTGCAATTGCAAAATATTCTTACTGTTCTGCAGACAATGTAATCTGCATGTTTATTTGTAAGTGTTTCTGATGGTTCATGCCTATAATTCTATCGATGTCCTGTATCTCATAATAAATATCATCTCAGTCTAAGCTTCAATGCTCATAAATGTGTACATTGTTCACTCGTAATGCCGTATTGTGATGGAAAAGAAACCAAAACCAAGTTAAATGTTTGTAATACTAAACCTGTAAACTTTGTGGTTATAATGTCTCAGATAATATTGTGATTTTTACCACACTTGCATTACTAGCTGCAATTTCATTCAAGGCAACTGTTAACTTTTACGCGTGCTCACCCCATACCAGGGTCAGATTCATTGTTTATGCAGCTTTGTAACTGTAGGCATTCTTAATGTGCCATGTATGCTGCTGTGCATGTTTGCACAATACACATAAAATGTCGCGCCCTCCTGTATGTGGCTCACTCTCTGCACAAGGGCACTGATTATGCCGCGACGATGTGAACAACATGTACATTAGTATGCTCCGCCGCCATCCTGTGTTCAGCTCCAGTGTGAGCATACAGTGCGAGTCATTCTCTGTCCTATGTCGTTGTGCATTGTAATTGGAATGTGTGATTCTGCTGCAGTGTATGGAGTGCCTCTGCTTGGAGTGCACTGTGCGTGTACCAGACATGCACAGTGTACAGTACATGCACTGTGTATGCCATTTCATTGCTCAACACAATGTCCCTAATATGTATTCTCCCTGTTCTTGTTATGCAGGAGCAAATCAAACCAGTGTTTGCCATGTGTGCCTTTTGCGGCACAAACCGCCAGACATTTTCAATATCACCCGGCACAACACTCTTACTGCTACTCAGATGTAGGATAGCCATTTTCCAGTCTTCGTTATGAGCCAGCCACTGTTTGACCCTTCACCTCTCATCACGGATCGTCACAATGTAGTCATGGCTGCAGGAACTGAGTGAGTGGTTTTCAGTAGCCTCTGTTTACTTAAGCTTCTTACGCTAAGTCTAAGACTGCCTTGAGATACAAATGTATGCAAGAAGTAAGAGCTAGATGCATCAGGACTGTGATGTACGGTGTACTTCACTTTTAGTCTTAGTGCATTATCCATCCAGTATATGTACTTTATAGTGTATTAGTTGGAGAATTTGTAAATAACTGGGTTCATAATTGTGAAACTTGTAGGGTGTAGTCTCTTATCAAAGGCCTTCAAAGCATTAAAAGTGTACCCTGCCTTGTGTGTGGAAAGACTGCTTTTACGGTGGCACCAGATTAATTAAGGCAAAGATTATTTTAATTTGAAGGAGGAAACAAGATGTAATGCTGTTGTTGATATTAATTTAAAGATAATATTATTGCTAGAGCAAGCTGTCACAAAGGTAGTACAAAAATATTTAAGGTTCTAAATTGCTGTTTTAAAATACATGGCTGAAGTTGGCACAAAGTTTTCACGTAGACATATATCTGATTACGTGCAGAGGGACTTTGTGGTTTGTTGATTTTACATGTATGTCGTTTTGGGGTTTTCTTTAGTTAAAAGAAATTACATAGAATCACATGCAGTTTTCTTTTGACAGGTGAGTCCATAGATATGGTAGAAAAGGGGGAAACTAAAAAGGATGCATATGTTTTTAATGAACACAAGTTGCTTTGATTCTAATGTGTCATGAAATGGAACTCTCCTCAGGCAGTATTGAAGCCATTATAGGTTGTCAGTAGATAATACTTTACTGAATATTTTGATATGTGAAACTCACCAATTTTTCCCAGTAACCCTATGTGTCACGACAATGTCAGATGGCACAAAGTGGTTAATGATGGCTACTTTATCAATGTCATTTTTTTTTTCTATGCAGCTATACTGGTACTTATGACAAGATGTATAATAGAATCTTTCTATTATTGCTCTTTCAATGTAATGCTTGCAAAATTTAGGCTAAGATTTGGGGGATTGGATGTATCACACTGATTATGTTCTTTAATTTCTGTTTGCTTTTAACACTATTTCAAAAAGTCATTATCCTTTTGTCTTTAGGGAAAATGAGTCCCATGGTAGATCACAGAGGAGCAATATTTTATGACCAGTGTTCATTCAGCAACCTCTTTGTGATTCACATTGAAATATTTGTGCCGAAAATTTATATTCTCTCCAAAACTGCCTGTAATCGAAACAAGCCAATACTTGTATTGATGAAACTCATCTCATGTCATCTGTTCATGAATTACTTCTGCATAACGTTAATGACTTTAAAAGCCATACGATCTACTTCTTTTAAAGGATACTTGAGTAATCATAATGATAGTTCTGTTTGATTTCCAGTCTTTAGATATCTATTGTGGTTTAATTTCTCAATGAGAAATCATCTACCAAGGGTACTACAAGAGTGGCAACACCATGCAGAAAAATATCTGAGTTACGCTGTATATATTGACTTATCTGGTTTTGTGTAGCTCACAACGTTCTTTGGATAAAAAGCAGTACTGTATAAAAGCAATGGGGTATTGTCTGGATTCGAAGGTGAAAATGGCATTTCTCTGCTTGATTTAAGTAGTTGTACTTGAATTACTCTCTGTGCACAGAAGTGTCATATCCTCCTCCCCCAATCAATCAATCTGCTCAATCAAAACTTATTTCAAAGGGGAGGAAATAAAGTACGGTATCCCAAAACTTTCAAAAGTACAAATGTATGTGTACAGGTTACATTGGATACATACATTGTACACAATCTGTACACATACATGATATAATGTGTACATGATTTTTAGTTACTGTATACAAAGTAGCTAAATCAAACAAACAGTGTTATGTTGTACTACTGCTCATCATAGGGATTTTGAGTTGTTAATGTATACATGCTGCTAAATCAAACATACAAATGAGCTAATTGATATACATGTACAAGTAGATGATTTTGTGCTCTGTAAGTTTGTGCCAGAAATACATGTATTGCAGTTGTGTTGTACTAACCAGAAACTGCTCATCATAGGGATTTTGATGTGCACTAAAGATACGGTGTAGGAACCAAAAACAAATGCCCCCTAAAAGAATTAACAAAACAAAAACCAACCAGCACACAAAATGAAAACATTTCCATGTGCTCTGAATAAGCAAAAAATAAAGGTATCGTCACATTGATGTGATGACAACATTTGTTTCATTTGATGCTTTTTACCTCTTTATGGCAATCATCACTGATTGTTGTTTTTTTATGTTTGTGTTTGCATTAGTGGAATGATTTTGAAGTTTATGCAGCAGATGATGAAATTCATCTGTGAAATTGATTGTGCCATGTGACAGACCTTCCAACCGTTCTGAATTTGGAGGAAAAAATCTGAATTTTGACCTTTCCTAGGTTTTACTGTATTTCAGTAGGAATTTTATCTTGATAATTTTGCTCTACACTCCTATGGAAACTGTTCTTTCTTTCCTACTTTTGAGCCAAATCATCAATGTTTTTCAGTCAGAAAGGTTGGGAGGTCTGCATGAGATTGTTCTTCAGAAAAAAAAAAAACCCACTCATACAACTGTAGTGCATCTACTCTAAATTGCCCTTGTAATATCAATGCCCAGAAGCAAATTTTGGTGTCTTAAATCATTAAAGGAAAGGATAGCATGTGAGCAGCATGCCCACACCATGCACAGATGGAGTCATGCCTGAAATCAAGAGGATCATCTCTCTTTGTTTTTGATATTGCCTCCCCCCCCCCCAAAAAAAAGCCCCCTCTGTTTATAGTGACATTAGAACAGTCCCGAGATCTCTCAAAGATTGCGATTCTGCACTAATGAGGAATCACTGCTTGCACATATCATGCAGTCTTTGTTATTGTACAGGCATAGCAGCTCTCGTTCTCCTTGAATTTCACTCAACTCTCATGCCTTTGCCTTTGAACCCCCCCAGCATCGTTGAAGCTGTGGATGACCCTGGAGATGCAAAGACACACAGCCTCCCAACCCAAAACACCCACACATCAGTGCCGGTGTATCGCGGACTACCTTATCAGGTGAGCTGGGTATGAACGCGGCAGTATGACTCAGTGCTCCTGTCGAGTGTGTAGCCACGTGATCTCTTTGGAGCACTCTGGTTTTACAACGGTACAACCGTCTATTTTCGTGCACGAACCATCTTAATTTGGAAGTCATTCACTTTCTGTATCGGGCATAAAATCTAACCACAGTAAGCTGGGAGAATAGTATAGAAGTGTAAACCAGTGACAGTGAGATAGAGGCATGTCATGGTAGTTTTGCTTTCTTTTTAATGGGGCTGTGCCTTTATGTAAATTCTGCCAAGTACAGATTATACATGTAACTCTGGATGTGTGAAAAAGATTTTTTTTTTTTTGCCTCAAATGTCTTTTAGATGTTCCTATTTCAAGTTAGTTTTTCTTTTCTTTTCTTATGTATCCATGGGTAATAGTTTCATTAGTTCATGTAGTTACATTCAAAGGCAAGATACATTGGATGTTGCTTTGTTTGTGTATTTTGTTTCTTAGCCACAAGATGCTCTTTATCTATTTCATTGCCTACATGCTGATTGTGTTGACATGGTTCAAGTAGTGAAAGAAAAAACAAAACATGGATACAGAATGTTTAGATCGACCAAAGAATGCCAGGAATACAAAGGATCAAATAGTGAGATATTGTTTCATCAGCCATTCATGGTTATAGTCCAGTTGCATTCATAAATAATTTAAAATACATGTAACCGTAAAAGTAGTTATTTTTGTGCAAGTAATTCTTCAGCTGGGGGAGATGAATGTCGCGTGTTTATAATACTGCGGAATCAAGACATTTATTAGTGGAACGTATTGTGTGCAAAAATATTTGTTTTTACTTCTGCCCGGATTTCTAGTCGTGAAAAATGCACAAAAATTTCCACCCAGGGAGAATTTCCACTTTTCCAGAACTGTAAGGTAGACCCTGAGAAAATGTGCAGGAAAAACAAGAAAAAGAAAACTTTTCAAAAAAATAAATGTTCCAGCTACATTGTCTTGTACTGTACATCAGTTCTTATTAGCCAGCAGAGGTACAGTATCCGTCACAATAAAGTTTCACTTCTAACGTTAGCTAACGGAGATTATCGTTAGCTAACGTTAGCTAACGGAGCCGCCGGGAAGTCAGCTAACGTTAGCTATCGATAACTAACGTTAGCTGACTAACGTTAGCTATCGATAGCTAACGTTAGCTATCGATATCAACTAACGTTTGCTCATAATGTAGGAGTAGTGAGGGCTAACGTTAGACGGAGAATTTCGTCTGTTCGGAGTTTTATTTTACTGTTCAGTATTACGGTCCTCCTCCGAGCTCCGGAGATCGGGACACACGGAAGGCCGACATAATTTACAACGCTGCGTAGCGGGATGCACCACTGTCCCTACACTGACTATACGGACGTGATAGATCGGCAAAATTAATCTTATTACATTGTATGTATTATCTCATAAACACATCGGCAATCACGCTCACCGACTGTTCGAAAAAGCGAAGATTTGGGTGTAGTTTTCATGGAAAACACAGCTACCAGCTCGCGCTCGTCGACACTGTTTGCAAACTCACGATGCATACAGATACAGTACAATAAATCGTACACTCAACGATCTATCTTGACAGTGAAATGTTCATAATGTATAACGTGTTGAGTGCAGGAAATCCCCTTCCCACATACTTCCACCTACCTGTACCAAGTACTAGCTCTGCCAACAGCATGTGTGTGTCGTGTAGTCACGCGCACGTGCGGCGCTTCTGAACTAGTAACTGATCGGTTTCCGTGCTAGAGCATCCCACCTGTTGTACAATGTACTTAGCCTTCAGTTTGTATCATTATGTAATTTGGAGGGGGTTCCGTGAAGCCAGACGTACCAGTGATGCCCACGGAAAATATCCCCAACGATAATAATACTGATACAATGTCAATGTATTTCGGTAGCCCAGCGACCTCCGTGATATAAAGTAGTGTTCCGTGTACTGAAAAACATTATCAACGTTTGTATAGGACTAATTTTTTCCCCATAATCTGTTATTGATTCCATATTCAAAACAATTTCACAACAAATCAAATCACATGTATTACAAAATCCACGATTTAGCATGACATAATTATAATGAAATCAAAACAAGCTGTACTTTCAGCAGAAACAGTACATTTGTAAAGAATGTACAATGCACCAGAGAAAGAAAACATCATACACTGCTTACTTACTTTCGTTAACATCAAATCGAACTGTACTTTCAGCATGACAGTACAATGTTAGGCCTAATGTTAGAACTAATGTGAGGCCTAACCGATACTTGGGGTGAAAAGCGGCGGTTCGCCGGGCAGACCGATCGAGTGTATCGCCATTTTATTAGGTGATCCGAGTATTAAATTTTTTTTTTTGGACGTTTCCCTGTCTTTTTTTTTATTTCGATGTCGTTTCCGATCTTCATTGTGAGATCGGCAAGCATTTATGTTTAGCTAAGGCATTTTTTCTCTCTCTCTCTGCTGAGAAGATATCGAAGCGTGGATGAGCGTCGGTCCCGTAATTTTGAAATGAATTCTATACCTCTCAATGTGCACCAACACTTTATTTTTTCTCTCTTTACGATCGCCAAGCTATTAAAAGTGTTTATACTGAGTATTTACAGGACATTATTTGCAGGTTTTCCGAAGAAATATAATTATAACAGTATGACATTTATTTATGCGCGCGGGTACCGGGTGTAACTTGACAGTAAACGTGCCTAGCATGTTCAATACGCTGTTAATCTTGCAGTTTATTTATATGCTACGGTAGAATGACTGAATATTATAAAGGCTCACTTTTAATTGCAAATAGTTATGTTTACACCTATACCGAGAAAAAAAAAAACTTTCATTTTCCTTTTTCTATTAAACAGTAAACGGCATGTATGAAATACAAAAACCAAATCAGCTAACGTTAGAGAGACAAAACTACATGTCTACCGGGTAGCCAGCGAGTTTTTCTCTGTGTAGGCCGAATTCAGTGGGTTTTATTCTGCAATTGCATTCGCTACGAGGTTTTGGTATCATACATTAAAGTAGAAAAATAACAAAATTCAAATGTTGATAGTTGTAAAATATTTCATTATGCATGCTACATGCAATTGACACGCTTCATCGTGCTTGAGACTGGAGAATACGGTTGTGTTGCCATTATTTTCGATTCTATAAGTTCCGTGCACATCGCGTTCGATACGCGGATGAAGTGCAAAGATTGTGAACATTGGTCTTAGATTGATATTTGTACTTACTTATAACTCCACACGTTCAAACCTTCATCGACATAATGATTCATTATAGCATCACTTTAATTTCATTTTGTCTTCTTCTCTTAAACTCAGTTAATGGCAATGCCATGTAAGAAAAGCAAAAACTAACGTTAGCTAACGTTAGCTAACGTTAGCTAACGTTATTCTCTACTCTCAGGCAGTTCTGCACTAACGTTAGCAAACGTTAATTTTGATACTGAAGCATGTCAATTCGTTCTAGAGCATATAATGAAATATTCTTACAAGTATCAACATTCGCATTTTGCGATTTTGTCTACTTCTATGCATGATACCAAAACATTTTGAAGCAAATGTAATTGCAGAATACAGACCATTGATACCAAAGAGAAAATTCGCTGGGTATCCGGTAGAGACGTGCAGTTCTGGTCCCACTAATCTAACGTTAGCTATACAACTAACGTTAGCCATTGTGGTTTTTGTTTTTCATACATGCAATTAACTATGTTTAAGAGAAAAGGCAAAATGAAATTAAAGGGATCGTAATATTCTCTTAATGAACGTTTGAACGTGAGTAATTTATATTTGTGTACAAAATTAATATAAGACCAAAGTTCACAATCTTTACGCTTCATCTTCGTGTCCAACACGATATTCACGGAACCTCGCAAAAATTATGGCAACTCAATCCGTATTCTCTACTCTCAAGCACTAACGTAATAGCTAATGTTAACGTTATACTGAAGCATGCCAACTTGTTCTATGAGAGCACGCAAAATGAAATATTTTTACAAGTACCAAAATTGGCATTTTGCGATTTTTGTTTACTTTTATGCATGCTGTTATAGAACAAGTTGACACGCATCAGTACTTGAGAGTAGAGAGTATACGAGGTGAGTTGCCATTATTTTTGCGAGGTTCCATGAATATCGTGTTGGACACGAAAATGAAGCGTAAAGATTGTGAACTTTGGTCTTTTTGTACACACATAATCAGCATCCCTTTTAATTTCATATTGCCTTTTCTCCTAAACATAGAAAAACGTATGATAAACAAAAACCACAATAGCTAACGTTATAGCTATAAACGTTAGATTAGTGAGACAGAACTGCATGCACGTCTACCGGGTACCCAGCGAATTTTCTCTGTGTTATCAATGGTCTGTATTCTGTAACTACATTCGCTTCACAAGATTTTGGTATCATGCATAAAAGTAGACAAAACAAGATTTCGTGAATATCGTGTTGAATACGAGATGAAGCGTAAAGATTGTGAACTTTGGTCTGATTTTTGTATGCACATGTAACCAACACACGTTTAGCATCACTTTAATTTCCTTTGGCCTTTTATAGTTAATGGCATGTATAAAAAAAAACAACAACATTAGCTAACGTTAGCTAACGTTAAAGAGACAGAACTGCATTGTCTGTACCGGGTATACAGCGAGTCTTGTTGTTATATTGGTTTTATTCTGCAATTACATTCGCTTTACGAGGTTTTGGTTTAAGGCATAAAAGTAGACAAAATCGCAAAATGCCAACGATGATACTTGTAAAAATCATTTTGTTACTGTGCATGCTCAGAAGAAGTTGACACGCTTCAATGTTATAGGGATATGACATGAGAGAATACGGGGTCTGTTGCCGTTATAATTTTTGCGAGGTCTCGTGAATACGCTGTATCATGCTGGTTACGAAGATGAAGAGTAAACATTGTGGTTTTTTGATCTGGAGTATACCATATTTAAAAAAAACAACAACAACTTAGACACGTTCAAAAGTTCATTCACACTAACAGAATTATATATTAGCATCACTTTCATTTCATTACGCCTTTTTTTTTCTTAAGCATAATGACATGTATGGAAAACAAAAACCACAATAGATAACGTTTGTAGCTAACGTTAAAGTAGAGAGACAGAACTGAGTGTCTGTCCCGGTTACAGGTTGTTTCGGCAAATTTAAAAGAAGGTTAATAAGGACATGCTTACCGAAACGTTGAGATAGAGAAGGTTCTATTCAGGACCAATCTCCTATCCACGAAAGAATTCAAGGCGTCCCTTGAAACCATCCGCCTGTAAAAGATTAAGACCTCATTGTCTCCGATCACGCAATGATGATGCCACTTCGAGATGCACGATGAAGACAATTTGAATCGCGGCGATCGTTTGTTGACGAACAATAAAAACCTCGGCAAGCGGGAGGGGCAACGAACAAAGGATTGTCTTAATGACTTGCTATAGAGCTTCTCAATGGCAGGAAGAGAGTGTGACAATGGATGCCACCTGTTACGATCCAGGGATGATGAACATGGGATGTAAGTTTTTAGAACGTATATATGCTTATAGTATATAGCAAAGTGAGATACACATTATAGAGAGAATGAAACGTTACCGTTTTTATCGGTAATCGGTAATGATAGACATCATTGAGACTACAGTCATGTTGATATATAACAGTATATATATATATATATATATATATATATATATATAATGAGCAAATATTTTCACTCGGATGTTTTATATATATATATATATATATATTCATAATTAATCTTGCGTGGTCTAATATGAATACTCTTCAGTTTAGAAAACCAAGAGAAAGTTACAATGTATTAAGACAGTCATAAGTAAGTTGGCGCATCGACACGTAAACCTTTTCAGCTTATTCTAGATGTTGGTGACACAACATTTGCTCCTGCAACAGTTGCGCCGGATTATGTTAAGACTGTAGGGCTTTAGATTTAATTTTAATATGATGATTTGGACTTGGGTTAGGGTTATATAATGTTTGTAGGTAGAATTTTGATTGGATTAGTCTAAGATATTTCATGGGAATTAATGATAACAGTAGGCCTAATAAAATATACTGAGATGGATTTTCATCTTTATCTGTTGAATAACGCGAGCGTGAGCGAACAGATTACAATTTACAACGAGTATAATTTCTGTCTGTCCATAGTTCATTTCCAGAAATGAGGTATCAAGTCCTGTAACCCATACCTATACAATTGTACTTTCGAAGCAAAATCTAGTTCGTATAGTTGTCAAGGACCTGTGTGAGGAATGTGCTTTCAATCCGTCTTTTGTCGTGTGTTTTTGTCGAAAATGCTAAACCATTATCGTTGATCGGGCGATGCGAGAAAATTCTCCTTTGAAACCGGCAGGCTTTTGTTGTTGTTTTTGTTTCTTGTATACAAGGACTTTGGTTTTGTTTCTGTTAAAGTCCGAACGTAATTAGCTGGCCCAGTTGATGCAGGGAGTTACCAGCTATATGTGACTCTTTTGAAATCGGCAGACCTTTAATCAATGTGCAAGATTTAGCGTCTTCTTTTAATGGAAATCCAAGGAGGTAGGCCTTTATCACGGCTCGCAACTAAGATTTTTGACTTTGGATGATCTTGGTACGCGATATCAGCGTTGATTGACAAGGAAAGACACCTTTGAATCTCGCCAAATCATGCCATTACATGCAGTAATTAAATGAATTACAAGAAAGGCAATACGGAAATACATTGTACATTTAAGTTTGATTTCTGCTGTGCTTGTTCATTTAAAAAGTAATTGAACATCACGACAAACTACATGTAAATGTTTATGAATTTAAGAAAAGACATGAAGACAATACAACTTTGCCAAACTAATATTGAAACTACCTCCCTGTTTTGACATTCCGCGCGCCTTATATTCTCGCTGATGAACATGTCTAAAAGCGTCGTCCCCCCCCCCCTTGAATATCACGAAAAGATTTAGAGTTTCATCGTTTATCACACGCACAACATTGATGGTTCAATCTCGTGTTGTTGCAAGCGTTGCGGAGATGAAGCGAAGAAATGCGTTATCACAGTCATAATGTACATTACACTGCATATTTTTGTTATACCTATCATGATGAAGAAAGAAGATTGCACTGTTATTTATTGACCCACCCCTCCCCCCACACACACACACTCACACGTCCACATTGTTTACACGTTACCCCAAAATATAACGTTTTACATTTTAAAGACATGGCCACCTCTGCTATATTGTCTATGCTGTTTATAACTCTGACCAGCTGATGTGGCGAGACTGTCTTTGCAGAGCAATAATTCTGATGCGGCGAGACTACGAACAGTAGACGCGAGCGAAGCATCCTGATCCACTTTCACTGTTCGTACTTCGTAGTCTCGCCGCATCAGACGTGTGGCTCAGCAAAGATAAGTCTCGCCGTATTAGATGTACATAGCGTAGCAGCAAATAATAGCTGCATCCTCCGCCTATAGGCCACTTCTCGTTGAGTTTACTAGTATTACACAGGCGCAACGTGTGGAAAAAAAAATAATCATCGTACGAACGACGGATGATGCACATCCGCAAAAGTAGTTATTGTCTGAACAAAAAGAATTTTCTGCGCTCCAAAAAGACATTTCAGAGTCGAAAGAGTCATAACTACCTGCATTAACTGGGCCAGCTAATTACGTTCGGACGTTAAAAGAAACAAAACAAAAGCCCTTGCACAAAAAAGGTCTGCCGATTTCAAAGGAGAATTTTCACGCATCGCTTCAACATCGGACAATGGTCCAGCATAGACAAAAAACAGCAGAAGTCGGACTGAAAGACACATCCTCACACAGGTCTTTGACAACTAGATTTTGCTTCGAAAGTAAGGCATGAGTTACATGACTTGATAGCTCATTTCTGGATTATGAAGAGACAGAAATTATACTAGCTCAAGTAACTGCAATTCGTTTACCAACGCTCGCGTGATTTAACAGATACGAAATATCCATTCACCATCTGATTATTTGCTACGTCTCCACTTAAAAAAAGTATACAACATGTACATTGAGGTATATTCTGTATAACTTAGAAAGGTTTACTGTCGACGCGGAAACTTACTTTTAACTGTCTTACTTTCAATCTTCTTTATATTTACCATTTCAAAACTTAAAGTAAACTCACCCACGTATATGGCGTAGATGCTCTAAACACATTACGACGTAATTTATGCCAAAGTACGCTTTCATCTTTCACGAGAGCTTTTGTGTAAGCGAATGCAAAACTTTTTGGGGCGGGGTTGTTTTCAATTGTTTGCTATAGTCATGCGTTATTTTCAGGCTGTTTCATTTTTAAATTTCATGGATTTTAAACATCGTTTTCTTTAAGTATTCCAGTTCTCTCCCCCGCCCTCCACCTCACTGAAATCAGAAAGTCTACCATAAATCTGATCGATAAATACAACGTGGCATTTAGCGATCATGGTTATGGCAGATCATGGTTATGGCATACTCGATTAAGTACACTATAATAATCGACTGATATTTCGACTATGAGCCAAAAGAAAGGCTCTAAAAGTAAAATCATTATGTTGCTTAAAATTGTGATTTTTGCAATGATTCTTTTAACTCAACTCACTTAGCTAATTCTTGGATCGACATTTCCAGGCTAATTACACGCTGTATATTACCAGAACTCCAGTGCGTGCATTCTTTCGTCTGGCACCTGATGGTCCGGCACCTGCTTTTGTGAAAAAAATTTTTCACAAGGGTTGGGGGAGGGATGTCAAGTTTCTTCTATCTGAAGAGACCGCATACAATCTCTTTGCGTTTTCCCCTTATTCTTTGGTTCTTTGTGTTGTGTTTGTGTGCTTCTTTTTGTTGGGTTGTTTGTATTTTCTTTTAATCATTCATGGGAGGGGAAAGAAGAGTAAAAGAGGGAGAAATGAAATAAGTATGCCACGTATGTTGTACACCAGCATCACAATCATCACCATCACTGCGATCCTTAGCCTTTTTTCATTCAGAAACACGACCACCATCATCACTCGAGAAACACACCGAAGCAAACAAATCACGTAACAAAGTACCAAGAACCTTCCCGACAACAACACAAACGCTACAAAGATCAAGCTGGATAAAACTTCGTTCAAAGTATTTTGTTAGGGCTAACGATCCACTGTATACACAAACGTATTCTGAGGACTAGTCTGAGCTAACGTTAACCCGAGTGATTGTACTACGCTACTATTATTACGTTACATAATAATAGGGTTATATTTATAGGTTTGTGAATTTATAATTACAGTATTTATGACAGTGTAACACCGAGGATCGTGAACTGATTTAGCGAGATATTGCCGATTTTTTTTTTCTTTCCGATTATTCATGATCTTGAATATTCAACGTGAAATCGGAAAATCCTTTTTTTACTTATTTTTTCTTTGCGAATGCATATTAGAAGTTCCCCTTTTTGACTAAATATAGGCCTAGTCTTCATCGCTAAAGCGTTTTATTGACAATACTTAATGAACAATGATAAAAAGAAGTGCTTTGTCCAATATACTCATTAAATTAAAAAAAAAAACGTTTCTGCGAGCTCGCTGATATCTGACACAGGGTAACCAACAAACTTCCGTTAGCTAACGTTAGATGCAGGAGAGGGATAGAAATTTCTCAGAGTGTACATCTAATGAGCTTTAGGTGGCTGTACATAATGTGTGAGAGAGAGAGAGAGCGTGTCTGTAAAGAATTATACAGACTAACGATAGCTAACGTTAGCTAACGTTACGACTCACGCTCCATTGTAGTTACACAAGACACAATTCTTTGCGAATTCATTAAAAAAAAATATTTTTGACTGAATATAGGCCTAGCTTTCATCACTTATGCATTTACTGACACTAATTATTGGACTGAAAAGAGAGGGTTGGTCTGTCCTGTTCAATACTGTCTCCTCAATTCTGCCGTTAGCTAGTAATTTAATATTCATTGTTATCTGACAAAAGGTAGGGACGGGAGAAAGGAAAGATATTTCTCTGCAATGCACACCAAATGAGATTTGTGGATGGATGTGTGTGTGTATGTGTGTGTGTGTGTGTGTGTTTGAGCGTGGTTAAAATATGTAATGTATATATAAAAAAAACCCAAATAACGTTTGTAAAGCTGTAGTTGAATAGGACTAAAGCTAACGTCAGCCGAAGTAATTGCATCATAGGAATAAAAAGATCCGTCTGTCCGGAGTCTTCTTTTCTTTACTTATCCATTAATTCTTTCTATTTTTTTCATTTACTATAATTATTATTTTATTTATCTTTTTACTCTATTGCTCTCACCTCCCTGGGTCAAGGTACACACACCTGCACTACAGTTTGCCACGCGGGCCCAGCAGTGCCATGCGCCGCGTGCTACTCAATTGCGCAATGAAATCTCAGCTCACAGACTGATCGACATCAACACGTGTTCGCTACCAGTTATTGTATATGCAGAGACATTAATGTGCTGTGGCGTGGTATTGTGTCCATACTCAACTCGCGAGCTCGCTATATAAAACGCACGGTATACAGCTATCCAACGAAGAAGTCTAACGTTAATGTTAGGAAGGCCGAATGTACTAACAGTTACAGCTACACAGTCGAATGCAGTGACATAGTAACAGTAAGAACGTGAATGAGAAGGCATCAATCAGACTGCCTGTAACAGTGTACGCTGTATTGCCTGTAACGTTAGGAATGATACGAGGCACGATCATGCTCGCAGCTCGATCCATGCACCACAGGAGCGTTAATTTACATGATAAACTGTCCACTAGCAAAGTTACGCTCAATCGAGCGAGCACTACGAATTCCCGATGCCTTCAGGACCGAGATATCGAGTGAGCTTATCGAAGATTAATTGTATTTCTTATAGTTATGCATGATGCAACGTAGGTCTGAGATTTTACGAGACCTAGATCTAGTGCAGTATCTGGAAGAAGTTACCTCTGTGACGCGACCTGCAGGTGGTGGAAGCGTGCGGCACCGCCGCCGCGCTTCCGAGTTTTCCGTTCCGAAAGCAAAGAAGAAAAAATCACGATCGCGAATTCGCTTTTCGGAACCGAGAAAACTCAAACGTTAGTACTCGAGTCCGGTGCACGAGTTTCCATCGAGCCAACACACAAACGAGTTAGCTGCCAGCTAGCTAACGTTAGCTGGCATTTAACGTTAGCTGCCAGCTTGGCAGCTAACGTTAGCTACAGTATCGATAGCTAACGTTAGGTATCGATCGCTAACGTTAGCTTTCGTTAGCTAACGTTAGCCAGGACAATTTTCACGACACCAACGTTAGGTGAAACGTTAGGTGAAACTTTATTGTGACAGATACTGTACACTAGGTGTACCCTCGGAGCCATTTAATCTGTGGTATACTGTATCTGTGTGCCTGTATGAGTATATGGTTGCTGGTTTTGTGTGTGTGTGTGTGTGTGTGTGTGTGTGTGTGTGTGTGTGTGTGTGTGTGTGTGTGTGTGTGTGTGTGTGTGTGTGTGTGTGTGTGTGTGTGTGTGTGTATGTATTGTAAGTATTTAAGATCATGCAGTTCTTTCACACTGCTGCAGAACACAATGATTTGGTTTTCTTTTCCTATGCCTACCTATGTATGTTAACAAATCACCAGCATGCAGGGAACTTGCTCTGCCCTCTGTAAATTCGTATTCATTAACGAAAATGAAGAAACCAGGATTTAAACAGGAAATGAACAAGACTTGAATTAGAATTAAATCAAGATCTAATGGGATTCTGCCGATAGTTTTGATTGATTGTCCATAGGAAACATTTTTGCTTCTGTGCCCAGTGATAGCTGCATGGATATGAAGGCTCCAAATAGAATGAATACAATGCACTTACTATTGAAAAGAAATTGAATGAGAAGTTGGTGTTGCTCAAATGCTGTCTTGGTGCTGTCAAGTGTGGGAAAGTTCAAATTGTCAACTATAACAAAACGTTCGTGATTTATAAGGCATAGTACTGAAATAAACCTGTTCTCTACAAATATATGTGTTTGCCACTCCCTTTTTTGGACATGAAAATGATATAATTTGATGCTTCACTTTGATGAAGGACATTTGTCACATTTGGCCTTTACAATGCAGAAAACAAACCCTCACAGGTGGGGCCAAGATGGGATAGTCATGTTGGAAATAATCTGTGATGTGATGATGGACAAGCTGTTGTCGCACAGATTTATTGAATACCCTAGCTGTTATTTGGAGAGAAGGATGTTTGTTGCCATGAAGCTTCATGATCATACAGAGATACCAGGAATTCAATATAAAGAAAAACTGAATGACTGTACTTTTGTTCCTTAAAATGGGATAATGCCAGAAATATATCAGTTTCCTGCAGACTGATAATGTGAGAAATTCTGAATCTTATTTATTTATTTATTTATTTATTTATTTATTTATTTATTTATTCATTTATTTATTCATTATCTTCTTCTTTTTTCAGAATGATCTACAAAGTATTATGAGTGTGTTCTGCTTCAAATATTGGTACCAACCATACAGTGACACATGGAATAGATCTGCAATCTTACAATGTACACATTTATTGCCTTTGACCACATCAGGAATCTCCTTTCCATCCCTATTACCCGCTAAGTTATATTTGACATTTACAGCTGTACCTGCTCAAAGAATGCTTTCCTTGATGTCCATTTCATGGGTTGAGCATGTGATATCATAAGGCAGGGCATCGCATATAGCAGAAAAATAAAATACTTTCATTTTTTATTAGAGGGGATGAGGGGATAGGGTAATATGCTTTCTGTGCTTATTATAATCTTGCAAGTAGTATAGAGGCATTGTTATACAAGTGATACAAATTCTATTGTCTGTCTTTTCATTTTTCATTTCACGTCAAGTACACTTGGATTCCGATGGCTTGGCAAAATGGTCCAAAACTGATTACATGCATTTGGTCGGGAGCATCCTGTGATTAATGGCTTCTATTATGAGATTATCCCGTTTGGTGTAGCAGCTGTATAACTTTCAGAATGTGTCCCAAGACTGCTCCCTGTACAATGTATAATATATTGCATCATCATCCCTCAAGATTTCTCATGTTCTATAGAAGACTCTGCAGCAATGTAATCGTCTTGGCAGCAACATTTTAAACTACACTGTATAGTAAAGCAGTCTATGATTTGAAAAAAAAAATAGATTTTTAATGGAAGGAATTCAGATGGGTGTTGCAACTATAAAATATTAAATACGAACAATGATCAAGGATATTAGGAAAGGAGATCAGCAAAATTGTAAATCAGACAAGAGTCTTGTCACTTTGTAACAGTGAAACACACACAGTTGTTTCTGAGCTGTCCAAATCCATGTCTTGTCATTGTCATTGTATTAATGAGTAAAGTCTGCTAAGACTCAGAGTTAGGCTTGGTTCCAGACTTGAGCTCCATGTGCTTTTCCTCAAAGAGACTGCCCAATTTGAAGTCTATATTGTTAGTCACAGCCTCAGTGTGATTCCAGGTGGCTTCAATGAAAAAGAAAAAGAAAAAGAAAAAAAGAAAAGAAAAGAAAAGAAAAGTTATACAAAACCCCAGTACAGCAGTATGGAAATTTTGAAAGCCGAAATCACGACTTGGTAATTAAAAACAGAAGCAAATCTTATGTTTTTTATTGAGCAGTTACTGGAATTGCCAATGTCTGGTTGCTTTCCAACAACTCAGGAGTAGTATTCTAAAGCATTGCATTTGAAACAAGGAAGAGAAAGTCTACAAAGAGTGATCAAATAGGCAACAATACACAGGATTCAAGTGTTAGCTCAAATTACCTTGAAACCCATGGAGTTGTAGCTTGAAAGGCAACGAAGGTTGTGAGATTTATCATTGTTGTTTTAGTGTATGTATGTATGTACAGATGTACATGGGTGGCATATTGATGCACCGCAGTTTAACTGAAAGGATTTTTATGGTAATGTTCGACTGTGAGTGCAGTTATCCTTGTATTGATAATGAAAAGAATGAATGCAGTAACAGTAGTAAAACATGTCAGTGAAAGTATGATGAGAATGAGACAATCTAATAGAAAGTTATGAATTTTGAAAGTTTTGATGAAGTTATCACTTCAAACTTTTACCGATCAATGTCTTCTACTAATATTGCTGCATTCCCTCAATGCTTAAATGCACATTTTATTCATTTATATTTATTTATTTATTTATTTTTTTTGTTATTATTATTATTATTTATTTTTTTATTTTTTTATTTTTTTTATTTTTATTTTTATTTTTATTATTATTTTTTTTTTTTTGGGGGGGGGGTCATTCCCCTTTATAATGTTTTATTGATAGTCAGCATGGTGGTGTGAGCATGGACCTACAACGGTCCATGGTGTGAGGCATGTTATTGGCTTGCCGTTATTTAAGATTTTCTATTTGATTTCTTTCTCATCACTGTTGTGTTATGGACACATCGTTTAAAGGAGATTTCTACATACCCACTATTCAACAGTGTATGCATACAACGTATATACATGTACTGCAGCTATATCAATTCTCTGTAGAATTTCCATGAAATCACCAAATAATTGATGTGACATGCGTTGATGCTTTACTGATGTCTTCTTTTCTTGTAGGATCACAACTATGGACAGCCCCCTCCCCCAACCCCGCCCCAGTCTCCTCCACCAACCCCAGGCAGCATCCCTGCCTTACCCCTGACCAACCTGTTTGATAACAGCAATGCCAATATCACTCCACCCGAAGACAATGCGGACAGCGTTAAGGATGAAGGAGTCACAAGATGTATATGGTAAGACTCAGGTTTTTCCCATTCAAGTTCACCAACAGGCTTTTCGAAGTGTTTGTGTTATTGTTTGTTTGCTGCATTGTATTGCGAATGAATATGCCCCACTCATTAAGATGTGATACCATTCTATGTTTTAAATCATTTATACTGACGTATGTGTGTATACACATTATATGTATTAGAAAGTTTGTAACCATGGATGTTGCTCCTGTATACATACTCCACTGATCACCTGTTTCATTTCAACACTCTCCCTACTGTAGTAAATTTGACCATGATGATGGCTACATGATCTGCTGTGATAAATGTTTGGTGTGGCAACATGTGGAATGCATGGGACTGGACAGGAATAACATTCCAGACGTTTACTTTTGTGAGCGATGTGAACCCCGGATGGTCAACCAGCAGCGAGCTGTGGACCTTCAGGCGGTCAAGAGGAAGCACATAAGTAAGTACCCACTTACCATCTTACAGATCTGCAAAACACAAGACCCACAACACTCTTGATGTACTTAAGGGAGGTTGCATTAAGTACCATATGTTGGGATCATGTCCTGTGAGACCCCATAACCCTGTGTACATTGTATATTTTATGTGTACATGATGACAATTGGAACTGTTGAAGTGTGCCCGTTATTGAACAAGACAAGAATGGTGAGGGGAATTGTTTGTGGCTTGCATTGCATGTATAACTCCCGGTACAACTTGTGCTACAACAAAATCCTCTCCAGTGAACCACCATGTGGTTTATAAATTCACTCATTAGTGTGTTGGGCAAGTAAAACATTTTTACTTGTAAAAGATCATATTTGTGTGTTAAATTGAGTACAAAGCTTCATTTCATTTTGCTTTATAATGTCTCCTTTTAAACAACAGCTGATTCTCCCAATGTTTTATAGGGTAGTTTGTCATAACTAAAGGTCAGAATATGTTTCTAAGTTTGTACTCTCCATTTTTCCATATGCGAGAGTTGTAAGAGTGCAACATATATCATTTGTCGTTCAATCTTGTACTGAAGATTTTATGATGTAATAGATATGATAAGGGTCATGATAAGTCTGTACATCAGGATGTCTTAAACTCAAGGCTGTGAGATTTTTATGTGGCTCAAGGCATGCATGCTGCCATAATAGAGCATTTAATAAGCATTTGTGTAGATGTTTTGATGTGTGAATAGTCTTTGAGATGCATTATGTATGAAGTTAAGGGTAGGATAGGCCTGGCAGCTTAAACTGTGAGTGCCTACCATTAGATGCTTGGAAAGACAGATGTATTGCTACATTTAAGCAGGTTGCTACATAACTTTTTTAATACTTGCCTGGTTTGGCAAGCAGATTTTCACAGTGTTGCAGAACACTTGCCCAAACATTAATTTTTACTTGCCCAAAAAGAAAGTCGAAAAATATAAGAAAATGATATAGAAAATCACTTGTAAGTCAAGGGCTTGATAAAACACAATCATTTGAATGAACAGCACATGTTGATTCACACCCTTTAAAAAACACATTGGAGTAACATGGTTGGTTTGATCGAGTGTTGGTGTTGCATTGCATTGGAACTTCTTCATGTACATTGTAGGTGTTGGAAAGTTACTGAAATGAAATTAAAGGGCGTTGCCTCATTAAGCAGACATAATCTTTTGGCTTCTTTATGGTTGGCTTCATGGGTTTGAAGGGGAAAAAGTGAAAAGTGGGGGAAAAAATGAATTCAAAACTTTTTTTGCTTGCCTGACTTGGGCAAGCAATTTTTTTTCATTGTTCCAAAACCCTTACCCAACTTTGATTTTTCACTTGCCCAAGGCAATTGGGCAAGTGCTTGTGTAGCACCGTGCTTTAAGCTAAAATCATCCCTCTCTTCTGGCTAGCATCATTTGAAAACACCTGGCTAATCCCTTTTCTATTTCCTCTGCTCCCTTGGCATCAGTGGAAAGACGAGACAGCAGTGATGATGAGACGAAACGGAAGAACAAGAAAACCAGGTACTCCTCCATCCCAACCACTCCGACTAGTCTCACCCTCACCTCGACCAAGACTAAGAACAAGCTCAAGAAGAAAAAGAAAAAGAAGGAGAAGGAGAAGAGAGAGCGGGAAAAGGAAAAGGAAAAGGAGAGACACAAAGATGGCGACAAGGAGAAATCAAAGCAGGAAGGCAAACATCACAAGAAGAAGAAGAAAAAGAAGGTTTGTTTTATTTTGTGCGGGGAGATTTGTTGCAGTTTATACTTGTTTTGTTTTGTTTTTTCTTTGCTGATATTTCATTGTATTCATTGCAATTGGCATTCTCAGCTGTGTTTAATAGAATGTATTGATTTTGAACATGACTGACTGTCTCCAAAGTCCTGGAACACAAATTGCTGCTCTATAGGTTCTGTTCCCTCCCCCCCCCCTTTTTTCTTTTTAAGGCTGTATTGTTTCATCATCTTCTTAAGGAATATTCCATAGCAAATTAATTGTGACTTGATTCATATTTTTAGAGGTTGCTTCTGTTTGGACTTCACAGAAGCAATGTATTTAATCAGTTGTTTTGTTGGACTATATTTGCTTGAGGTGTGTAGAAGATGTATGTGTCTTATTGTGACTAGCTTAAATCTAATGGAAGGCGAACTATCTGGCACAGTCAGTCTCACCAGTCGTTCAGTGCATGAGATCACTTTCCTAACAGTCCCTTCGTACGGTGAACTGCAAACCAGCAGTTTGATTTGATTTTGTCTCCACAGCGAAAGCACAAGAAGAACAGAGGATTGGCAGAACCCGGCATCGGAGACTTACTTCTTCATGGAGAGCAAGTGTGAGTATTGTGTTTTGTTTTGTTTTGATAGGGGAGGGGTAGTGATATTTTTCATGTTATTTCACATATACTGCTCTTGATTGGATACATACGCTCCAGCAACAATGCTTGCTGGTCCTGAAGGTTCATTGTTGATTGTGTTTTGTGTTTTTTTTGCTCTTTTGTATCTGTTTGCATTTGTGTAGCTGTGTCATTCCATAAGATTGCTGTTTAATGTTACTTTGTGGATTCTTCTGATAGGTTTTTATGACCTATTTTACAGATCATGGAATGATATTGGTTCAGTGAATTTTGCAGTAATGCATTTCTAAAAACAAATCTCTTGAAATACTTGATACCACATTTGCCTGGATTTCATGCAACAATTTTCAATCATGTGTTGGGAGTTCTCAGTCTTGTGTATGCTGCCTGTTGCCTTCCTTTGATTGGCCGTAGGTTGCAGTGATGTCCTGATTTCACTAGAACTTCTTTATAGTCTGTAGATACAGCCTTCAGTATAACATACGATAGTAACGACCCATGAGGAAGTGTTTATGACACAAACATACTGCAACCCTACTCCTATTACTGCACATGTCCATCACGCGACATTGCTAATGACTTCCTCTCTCTAATCAGCGATTGTGCGTGATCTGCCTCTGTTGAAGCCTCATCGGGGCTGAGCTTTGTAGTCGAGGCAGAGCAGTTTGGCAGCTTCGGAGGAAACCCCTCGTGTGAAGCAGGATATTTGTCATCAGACAGTTGTAATGGCCATAACTTTTGAGGTGCACGGCAAATGCTGATCCGGGCTTTCCCAGCTGTCTTGCACAGCGCTACAGCCACGTCTTGAATGTGTCGTGAATTGCTTCTGCTGGGATTCATATCAGGAAGTAGATTTCTCGCCCTCAGGTATTGTGAAAGAGTTGATGTGTCTCGTGACTTGCTGCTTGCTTGTCACACCAGCCATTTCACATCTCAGAAATAAGCCTGTAGAGTGTCTAAAAGAGTCCACCCAAACATTTTCCTTGAGTGAAAATGCTGACTAGAAAAAAAGGTAGTGCCAGTTTGTTTTTCATGTTTTAACTTAATTATTGCTCCTCTTCAGACTTGAACTGCAATGCTAACTTGTAGCTTGAAATTGTGTCCTATAGAAGGACAAGGACATCAGCTGTCTGTTTACCTGACACTTAATCCAGTGTTGTTTCCCATCATATGTTAACGGCTTTCACAATACAGACTGGAGAATACCGATCACTTTGTGGAGGCGGTGTCCAATCAGTACAGCAGTGAGCTCAACCAGCTGCTGTTCACGCACCGTCAGAACCCTGCGTCCTCCATGCCCAGCCCCGGCTGCGTCATGGACGACCTCTCGCCGCAGAAAATACTCCTTGGTCCGGTCGGGCGCACGGCCCGTGGGCTGGTGGCTACGGAGGAGCTGGCTCCCAACCAACCCATCGTGGAGTACCGTGGTATGCTCATGCTCAGGGATCAGTTTGTACCGACCAATGGATGGACCAAAAAGTGAGTATGCAATCTTGGCATACTTCTCTCATGATCAACCAATCCTCAGTTGCAGTCTAGAAAGAGTGTGCTAGTGATGTGCAGATGTGTTTAGGTAGTAATTGTTTGTTTGTTTGTTTGTTTTTTGTCTTTTAGAGCTGGTGATGAAATTAATGTATATAGCAAGCCCATAGTTAAGACCTTTTCCCCAAAATTTTTGCAACTTGTTTACTTCTATGTTAATTACTTGTTAGTGTGAGTGACACATTGATAGATTAAGTACATTCAGCACCACTGTTCTAACTGACTTTTTTAGGTCATATTTTTCAAACAGATGATGTAAGTAGTATAGAGTGCTATTTTACTATTATTATTATTTTCATAACCTTGTAGACATGCTATTACATACTAAGTAGCTGTTTTTGAACTGTTGTTTCATAGTCCAGACTGATGTATAAAAACCTGCCCTTGCCAAGTATGTTACTATTATTACAGTCACATAAACATATCCTAGCTTTCCCTTTGTAAAGCTTGACATCAATTGTGTGCTTTCCTGCCTATGAATTTTAGAAAGATCAGGATAGGGCCTATAAAGTATCAAGTCATGTTTTACCAATGTGTATTATGATGTCATAATGGTTAGTTGAGTGCTGTTACTGAAGAGCTGCTGTGTGGGGGCGTGTTTGTGATATTATTGACATTCAAGTAAGGTTACAGGAAAGCTGAAAGTAAATATAGGAGATGGCTTCAATATGGAGGCTGGTTACAATGAGATGTGTCAATATGATGTGCCACAAGCATTGTAGTCAGACATACACATCCTGAACATACTGACAGCACTTACGGCAAAAACAAAACTGATACCAGCGAGCTGTCTCCTCACATATCACCTGGTAGATTTGGCTGCATGATCTAAACTTAGACTCGGGAGGAGAATGCTCCCAGTCATATGGTATGAAGCCTAATGAGTGGAGTATTTGGTAGCAGGCCAGGCTTTTAGCAAACAGGATATGTAGGAAATGTTAATTAAGGGGCAAGGAAATAATGGGGCCTGGGGGCAATGGGGGGATTCGGGGTTACTTCAAACTGATTTATGACAGACTCATCATCCCCAGGACTGCCCGCCATGAGGATGCTACGCTCGCATGATTCAGACACTTTCAGAAATACCACACACGGTGCCTAAAATGTGTAGCTTCCCCTTCTTCCCCCACCCCCCCCCCCAAACCCACCCCAGAAGAAAAGCCTTCCCAGCACATGACATGACAAGGCAGGTTTCAGGACTGAGTGAGGGATATTATTGTTTTCAGACAGGGTTGTGTTTACATCCAACTTATAACGGGATTATTGATGATACTTTGATTAATCTGTTTACATTCTTTTACAAAACCAAACCATGGGCACCTAAAGGAGATCAATCAAAGTACTCAGTTGACAAGTGTGTGAGCAGAGCAAAGATTATTCTAAACTATCTTGTCCATGAAGTGTGCTGCTGCTGCTAAATGCAATACTGTTGTGTATTATTGAACACCTAGATAGATCCTTGTCATTTAATTGGTTCTTTGATATCGATCGTTTGTCCCATCTTATTATTACGACATCTTTCGTGCAGTTGTGGCTCCATTTACTGTGCAATCTTGGATCCATGTGCGCTCCATTTGTACACATATCAAGAGCCTGGCACACTACTACAAACGTAAAACGCGTTTGCATTGTGCAGGCGATCAAGCATATTGATGGACAGCATGCTAGCATAAAGTGCCCACCACTCTGTCGAGCTCAGATCTCACACATTCTCTCTTGTTTCTAAATTCATAAATCGTCAAATGACAAGGATCTATTTTGAGGTGTTATAATAGAAATTGTGTTATAAACAAATAATAAATGTTTTCTTCATTTGTGCAATGGACATAATATTTCATTCGCTGAAAGATGAAATTATTAATCCATGCAACCTGGCTGTTCCTCCTTGAGTGGATCATTTCATCTTTCACCTCATGAAATATTCTGTCCATCGCACCATTGAATTTGAGCCTCAGAGTCCCATTAGGTGCAAGAATATACAAGTGTCATCAGAATCATTGAAATGGGCCAGTCTATGACTATGTAGGTATTGCAGTTACTAGTAACACTCAGCAATAAAAGAAAATTAGTGTTCATGTAACTTCTTATTCTCCTCACTTCAAAGGGCATGTCCCATGATATACATCTGACATAATTGTGATGAAGTCTCATAATTACTTTGTGTGTACTGTGTAAAAGATGAAGTGGCTGTGAGAATGTAAAAATCTGTGGACATAGCCAAACGGATTTCCACATTCAGTGTGTAGAAAAGATGATGTCCATTTTACATCCGTATACATAGATATATGACATAATAGAGCTTCACCACATGATATTTTAGGAGAGGGAATCATATTGAATGGAATTGTTGGCTGGAACAAAAGTGAAAGCAATTTATTCTTCATACTCCTTACACCTTTCAATCCTTTCCTTCCTCAGGCCATATCTTCATGTACTCGTCTACACCAAGTACAACAACATTGAGCTGTGTGTAGATGCAAGGAAATATGGGAACATTGCCCGCTATGTCAGGAGGTCTTGCTCTCCAAATGCTGAGGTAATGTGATGAGATGACTTTTCCCTTTTCTTAATGTTTTGTGATGTGTTTAAGTGTATGTACACATTTATCATAGAAGGAAAAAAATCATTGTCAGTCCAGTACATCCGCTGAGGTGAAATAATGTATGAAGTTCTTGATAATTCTTTCTTTAATGTGGAAATGGTTGTGTAATGTAGCACAGTCACTGATGGATTTGGACATGGAATGAATTATGGGTTCATGCCCAGCAATATCATGAATTATAAAAAACTATGCACTATAGTTCAGTGAAAGTGAGTTTGAACTTTTCAAAATGAAATATTAAGAAAATTATTTTGTAAGTGCACTCATCAGAAATATACATACGGTGTTCAGGCTCAAGTGAATCTGGTAGAATGGGATGCATAATATGTAAACTGTGGAGTGGTTTAAAGGCATGAGGTAAACAACTGATACGGTTTTAGACCCTTGTTTTCATAGTTATTGAGTGCATCCAGTGGCAATGATTGTACAAAATATATGACCCTGCATTATATGATTTACATACAAAAAAAAAAAAAAAAGTGGGGGGGGGGGGATGGAAGTATGGAATTTAGGAACTTCATCTGTTTTTCCTACCATTTGTTCAGTATCATTGATTTATGCATCCAGGCAAATATTGCAAAAATAACAGACACATGTCTGAGCATAGTTTTACAGGACAAATTCTGTCTGTGTATGGTTCAGTTTTAGAGGACATATGATGGGATGAGTAATAATGTACAAATAAATGTGGACCCTTACTGTATACACCATATATTATGCAAGGTTTTTATTTTTATGAATTTGGCAAGTTGGGTACTATACGCAAATTTGATAACACACGAAATTATTAACTCCGATCTCAATATGAATGCAATACTTCATGATCAGGCATCAAACTTCTTGCAATATTGTTGGGAAGTCCAATTCACACACACACACACACACACACACACACACACACACACACACACACACACACACACAAATCACACTTGCTAAATATATGGCATATACAGTAGTTATTAAGAATCCTGTTACTTGGCAATCAGCCAGTCAGACAGAGATTGAGTGAGGGTAACACCTAACCCAAGTGGTCACTGTTTTTGTGATAGGTTCGGCATGTAGCCATCGATGGCCTGCTGAGGCTCTACCTGTTCTCCCTCGTTGAAATCACCAAGGGGACGGAAGTGACCGTCGGTTTTGACTTCAGCTACAAGGACTGGTGAGTGCTCTTCTTAAATTTTCACTTTGCTCTTTGATGTGGCTGTCAAGATGGAATTACGTGCTACAGTGCTTTTGGTGCCAGAGAGTTGACCGTAGAGTCCTGATATACCTTTGCAGACTTATGGTCTTATAGACTTACTATCAGAATGATTTCGTCTGTAGAACAGTACATACCCATATCTGGAGGACTTTTTTTAATGTACGCGTCATATATCCCATACGTGTCATTGAAGAGTTTCAGTATTCAGCACTGTTGTCAAATATCTGCTCTTGAGCAATGGTGTCAAGAGTACTTTAGGGTCACAAAAATTAGTATAGCACACATGGACCTTTGAGTGACATAATGTTAGGAGAGGAATCCGGAGGCTAACTACATGTAATATTGGTAGATTCTAGATCTTAAAGACAGTGTGTACATGCTTCTCATTGGTATACTCTGACACTTTCACATGCTCCTCTGGTTGCAGCCTGTCATGTGACTGGCAACTCTATTGGAGAGGGGAGGGGGGAGTTTGGGGTAATTGTATCTTCCACCTGCTATGCCTGCCATGATCCACACCACACTGAGCTGTTATCGTCACTCCCTACGAGAGCTGTCATGTGTAAAAGTGAAAGTGCCGAACGGGTTTGATCCGAGTCTTGCCCTAAGTGCCAGGCTGTTTACCATTTCTCTATCCCACTGTTATACCTCCCTCACTTCCTGTCATTGTTTTACTGGTTTTCTTGTCATTTCGTTTTTGATAAAGAACAAGTGCGCCCTTGCATTGTGCATTTGCTATGCCGGAACTTCCTCGTATCTCACAGTACCCAATTATGAATAGGATCTTTGTGTCACATGTTCGTTTGTTTGTCCTTGTGCAACTCACCAAAATGCTGAGTTTGTGTTGGAGAGTATGAAATGAAAGCAGTAACAATCTATTGTGGTAGGGTCACTTCCCTGTTACTCTGGGAATGAAAACCAGAAGTATGGTGTTGTGTACAATTGAGTGCAGTGGACTTCAATAGCCTGATACTGCATTAATTATTGTTCAACAAACATCACTTACAGCCCAGTATTTATCTTTTTCACACAGTCATTGAAACAAATTGGTACCTCCACACTCCCAACATCTAATTACTGTTCTAGAAATTCATCAGCATGATTGTTTGGGAAATCATCTGATTTTCAGCAGCGGCAATGCTCTTTATCATTGACTTAAGACCAGGTATAGGATGTCACATTTATGTATTCACCTCTTTTTTGTATTCAGATCAACCACTTTTGAGTTGTGGATAAGTATAAGTTAAAAGTTTTGAATCCTTCTTATGTAAGTTTCTATTGTGGGTTGATTGATGTACAGTCGTCAGGAAACATGACTGATATACTGACAGTTTGACTGCTACACCAATTTGTTCCTCCAGCTCCCACCCAGTACGATGTGCATGCGCAAAAAAGAACTGTCCTGTCAAAAGGTACTGGAGGAAGCGACGAGCCCTTGAGGCCAGGGGTCAGAAGGTCAAGTCCAGCCGCGATCATCATCACACATCGTCGTCCAAGAGAATGGTTTCGCCGCTGCGCGTCTCACTCACATCTGGGAACAGTGCAGAGGTGAGAAGGCATTTCTTATAGGGAGGGACTTATTGAAATGCACATCGCTCACACCTACAGTAGCTAAAAGGGGGGATGGATGGTTTGCTCTCCTGTGTACATATGCATTGCAAGAAGGGAGCATACTGATGACTGCTTATTTATTTCTTCTGTGTTTAAATGCCTTATTTTGGCCGAGATAAAATCCCGCAAAAAATATATTTCAAAAATATCCAGCGACATTAAAGACAATGATTTTCAGTATTTTCAACAGTATCATGTATAAAAACTGCAACTGTAGAAATTATGTTTTTAAAGTAAGTCACCTACAGCTGAACAGCAATTGCACACTTCTACATTTTTGGTTAAGAGATGGCAACCAAAAGTTTATGTTGCTGATTATTATGTATCTCTAAAGGTACCTCTTACCCTGTGTCAAGTTGCCATTTGTATGAAACCTCTTTGTTTGGCATTTCTTAACTCTGAAGTCTGGGAAAGTTGGTGTTAGTTCTTAAATGTTTTTGTCAGTATCATGTTTTGACAAATTATGAAAGGGAAAAGATTTAAAGAAAGTAGACTATAGGAGGGGGTTAACCAGGCTTCATTTAAAAGTTGTGAGATGAAAGAGTCTGAAATTTGACAGTTTCGATGAGTAATCATGGCATTGTTGTATGTTGACCTCTTTTGGGCCTTAGATTATAGACAAGCCCGTAGTAACAAAACATTCAGATGACATGCACATTCAGTCATTGGCAGTAGCCTCCAAAGGAGCATGTCTACAAGAGAAAACAGCCGCTTGAGAATAAAAGGTGATGAAATCTTTCACTGACTAAGACATTTACCGTTGATTATTTTGATCACTCACAGAATCGGGTGGCACCCGTTGTGCGGTGCAAGGACCCCCCTGACTTGACCGAGGAAACAATCTCCAAACCTTCTAAGGAATCAAAGACCCCTAATCAGCCGGAAAGTCCGCCGGCCGAGGAACCTGCCCAACCAGCCGCAGACACGTCTGACCCAGAGCACAAGGAGAAGGTGGATGTTGTTGCCGTGGATACTGCAGGCCAGCAGGAACCGCCTGCCGAGAACCAGGAACCCGCGGGCAAGGAGGTCAGCGAGCCAAAGGAGGAGGAAGCGCCCAAGCGGAAGCTGACCAGAGAGGAGCGAAAGATGGAGGCCATCATGAAGGCGTTTGCCAAGATGGAGAAACAGGCGGAGAGGAGGCAGCAGGCCCTGCAGCGGATAGCACAGAGCAAGCAGCAAGATGGTGGGACAGGCCAGGATGGCAAGGAGTCCAATGCCGGGCCTTCGCAGCAGCAGCAGCAGCAACAGCAGCAGGACTCGACCACCAGTGGTCAAGAAAGTACATCAGTGGGTCCCAGTGATTCCAACAAGGAGGATCAAACCAAGGTAGGCACCATGTATGAATAACTGGAATCCGGGTGAAGTCATATTACATACTGTATCACATTTCAATCATAATTCCAAAGGGATGTGGCAGAAACTGGTTGTTATGGGGGGACTCCCCAACCAAAGGGGAAAAAAAAATTGATTGACAAGCAAACACAACGGGAGGATTTTTTTTTTCTTCACAATATCACAAGAATAGACTCTGTTTTGGCACTATCAGGCCATCAGCAAATGCAACTGGCCTCAAAAAATACTTTAAATGAATGAAACCCAAAATGTGAAACACAGTTAAAATCCTATATTTTGGTTATTTGACATTGCTATTGCAAAATCTGTATCCCACATTCACATTGAAATGATGAATAAGAAAAAGAATGAAATTTGTCTGTTCATTCATGTTTTATAGTGAATTCACCATAAAACATTCAGATGCATTTATGCCAATGTTTATGAAGATAGGAAGAATGTCCCAAGCACTTTCTCGTGTTGAAAACTACTTTGCACTTTCTGGCGGCTGTGACGTAACTCAAAATATGTCCTCGAATGAAGAATTTGTGACGTATGCAGATATTGAAGATTTTGCAGATACTTTTTCTCCCTATAATATAACGGAAGTCATAGAACGTAAATTCCAGTGTGTCCCAATTACACAAGGTGTTCAGGCAGTAACAAAGAGAATTTTGTTTCACTGTCATTTATCAGCAGATGATGGAAACCAAATCAAAAGATGATCTATCATGCAATACCCCAGCACCACAGACAACGAGAAAGCCATCCAGGAGACGGAGAAGAAGTACTCAGAGGTAAGCTGATTGAATAGGCATTCAATGTCAAATAAAGTCAGGATGCTATGCAGCAATTCTGAAAATGTAGAAACTTTTGCACAATTTCCTGTGTTTATTATAGTTTCATCTTCTTCTTGAAAATGGGTGGTTAGACTTTAAAGGGATGGTACAGTATTGGTGGAGATGAAAATTGGACTTTAACTTTTTTGCGAGATACCAACAAAACACTTATGATGTAGTACAGAGCATACCATTTTAAGAGGAATTCAAAGTTTATTTGATGAAAATCGGGTTTGGAATGACTGAAACTTCCAAAAACAAAGTGAAACAAAGCGATTGTAATGAAGTATGGGTCCCACACTCTATTAGAATTACTCTTTTTTGGATATCTCAGCCATTTCAAAACCAATTTTCATCAAATAAATGTTGGATTTCTCATAGAATTACATGCTCTTTCATATTATATAAGGGGTTTCGCATTATCTCACCAAAAAAATGTTAGAAACCTGAAATCAGGTCTCAACCAAAACTATACGATCCCTTTAACCAAACGTGGCAGAAATCATCAATGGGAGAGAGGGTCATAGTTTGCTCAGTAGTGGTGGTGCCCTCAGAGGGACCCATAGGGCAGAGCCCAAGTATCCCAAATTATCAAATCTCTGTGATCTTTAACATTATTTTGTTCTTCTAGAAAACTGGTAGTAGATTTTGAAGAAAACAGACAACAATCACCTATGGGGGAGGATCATGGATTATAGCTTGTAGAAATGGTGGTGGTGCCCAGATGTCCTAAATTAGCACAGTTGAAGGGTTGTTGACATGTGGCATGGTGTTTTACTGTTTTTGTGCTCATGATGTTTATGTTGTTTTGATTTTACACTGACAACAGTTCTAGTCTAGTAAGCAAGATCTTTTATTCGTACAATTTCTGTAGATTAATATGAGAAAGCTGTTGTGGAATCATGCAAATAGTGATCTTGGGTCATATTAATAGATGGAGTGGGTGGTGTTTCCTAAAGATAGAGCCCGTCAATGTGACATTGAGTTTATTTTAAGGTCCAGACCAAAGGGACCTTAAGGTATTTTCAGCTTCAAGGTTGATGTAACCATGGGATGCTATTGCTATATGAATCTCCTCTCTTTTGCATTGCTGCTGGATAAGCCAGTTCGTAATTAGTTCATGTGCATGTTGCTACAAATGACCTCTCTTTTTTTCTGTTGTTTAGGCACTTCACTTGTTTTCAAAGTGACGTAATGCATAAGACTACACAACATAAAATTTATGAAATTCATGCTCAAACAAAGCGTGAACTTGTGTAGACCAGGTGACCACAATGGGTATGTCAAGCAGTACCTTTTCAAAGAATCAAAAGGTGTTTTTTTTTTTGGGTGTGTGTGTCAACATTTTGTATACAATGTGCGATATTGGATGTTCGCTCCTTGAATGTGCACTTCTGAACATGTTTACACTTGGAATAATGATAGCATTTCTTGCTCTTTCTGTCTTGACCAGCGCTAGAAGGCGAAGTAGAGCCAACAGCCTGGTGCCAACAAGTGTCGAGGTGTCTTCAGCCGACGACGATTCAAATCAAGCCCCTCCAAGTCTGACCGGTTCAGACAAGCTTTCCTCGCTGACCACCTCGCTGACCACCTCGCTGACCACCACACCAATCTCAGTCGTAACGAAGCCCTTCGGACAGGAGAAAACAGACACACCCCTGTCTTCCCCAAGCTCATCCACAAAGCGGTTTCGTTTCCCCAAGACGAAGAAGGTGCACAGAACTTACTCTGTCTTGACCGTAAAGGAAATTGTGGGTGTACTGTATACTTAGTGCTTTATTACATGGTGGCATGCACAATACTGTGTACTCATACACTTGTTAACTGAATAGTTGCATTCATAGTAGACAACTCTTGATAAGGGGAAGATTTTATGTGAATGAGCATTATGATGTGGCTTGTACAATTTTTTTTTTAATTATTGGTAACTGATTATTACTTTTTTTTTTCAATCAAATGTTTAGCAGTAGAGCATATTTTTCTATGTTTGATGCAGAAATGTAATTTCCACTCAACAACAAAATGAAATTTAAACAAAGGGATAGGAGGAAAATGTAATTGTTACATGTGTTTTGTAAAGAACTGGTAACACAAAGATGTACCATCTTTTGTTGGCTTGTATCGGTAAATTTAGTTCTAATAATATGAGTTTGTGTAAGAGTCAGGCTGAAGAATTTTCACCACAAGCGGTAACCATGGACAATTATTGAATTTCAGATACTGATGAATGAGTGGTTGAACGAGAAGGCGTTTGAGTCTCAAGCCACGAGGCCGCTGACCATCAAGACTGAGTCGTTGGATGCGTCCTTTGGCAGCAGCATACCATCACCAACAACACCACAACTCCAGCGCTCGGGCTCCCTCTCCGCACTGGTCAAAGAGACCAGGAGCAACATCTTGGAGTCCAGCGGTGGTCTGGGATCAGCCAAGAAGGTACAGGGGATATTCCTTCTGAAAGTTGAATGAAGCATAATCTGTTACGCCATTTCCTGTAAGCTGTGTGATCTGAAAGAATGTTCACAGCCTGTAGCTGGTGACATCTGTTTTCTACCTATAGATGGCTAGACAAAGTAAGGTGCCATTTATGTAGTGCCAGTGTGCACTCATTCTTATACAACTATTCAAAAGATGTGGCAATGCCTGCTCAGAATCATGATGCATATTTCATAAGGGAAAAGTGATGTTTATCTGACCAAGCAGTGTCAGTGATTCATTATTAGTTTGACTAGAAGCATGAAAAAATGGAAGCCTTTTTTTCAGAAATTAATGCACTGGAGGACAGTCTTGTAATGTAGTCTTACAACTCAGAGCAAGACCTGCTCTAGTTCTGAAGTCATTAAGAAATTTCACAATAGTTAATGTTTATTGGCTCTTCAACATTGCTGGCTCTAAAATTGGAAGTGCCACATGATTATGCGATGTCGTAATTCTTAATTGTTACAGTATTTGTGAAATGTGATATTCAAGTGCTGACCGCGTGATGTACCATTGTACTTGCAGCGCTGGTTACGTCAGGCCATGAGTGAAGGAAACAGCAACCAAGAATCACCAGTGTGTAATGGTACACTCAGCCCCATCGCCAGTCCTGCTCTGTCACCCAACACTAGTGCATCAAGTGGTAAGCATCACATTATGTGTGTGGGGGGGGGGGGGGGGGGGGGGTTGTTTACGGCAACCCAGGCTGTGCATGAGGCATTGAGAACTACAATATTGTTACCTGTGCAAATTCACATCGGCATAGTAGCATGTAGACATTGCACCTTTGCAGTCCGTTCTAAAACATTCTTCTCTTCTGGTGTAATGGCAAACGTTGACAGTTCATGTTCAATCAGAATAGTCATGAGAGGTAATGTGATTCGAATTTGTCTTTGCCATTGTAGTGTTTCATACAGATAATCTGACAAGCTGATGTTAATTTGTGTATCTGCAATATAATATGATAGAGTATGATTAAATGATATGTAGAGCATGTACACTCATGATGATTTCCAGTGAAGTCTGTGCATTGCCCCACCTCATGGCTAAACACATCTATGATTAAGAATTGCACCTCCTGGCTTGATTGAGCTTGCCTCTGTTGGAGTGATATATAAAGGTTTGACGGTTTGGTGTGACAGCAAGAAAAAGCTCATGGCACTGGGATGGTTGGAGTTTTTACTGATGATCCGACAACACTGTTTCCCTTCATATCAGATTTGATGACACCGCTCAAGAAACGAATGCTGCGCCACTCACTGGCTGACGAGACCAGTCAGCAGGGAAACTCATCCCCCCGCTATGAAATGAGGACCGGCCAGGACCCACTGTCGGTCAGCAGTTCGTCGACCCTCCCTGATGGTCAGCTTTGTGATGAGGCACCTATTCTCATCCAAGCCAAGGCAGAGCTGCCAACAGTGCATGAAGAGGTGTGTTACCAAAATCCTACTTCTCCGTTTTCAACTAACAGTCTGCACATAAACTTTGAATGAAGTGTAATAGGCCAGTTCGGGGTTCCACTTAGCACATGAGCAGAGACGGGTCATATTTACCTACAGGGAATGTTGGTCTTTAAATTCATGGAGATCAGCATCTGTGATTCAAGTAATCCGTATAAATGATGCTTGCTAGCACATCCATCTAATGACAAAAGTGGCATTTGGCATTATCAATATAAAAAGATTGTGAAAATATTTTCTGCAAAATAATGAAGCAGATTCTTTACCAAATGGTGATTCATTAACCATTTTGGTCACCTGGTGTATGCAAGTTCATCCTTTGTGTGAACATGACTGATGAATTCCATAGATTGTTACGTCAGGCAAGCATACGCATTTCGTCTCTTCTAAAACGAGTTAAGTGTCAAACCAACTGAGTAAAAAGGAAAGGTATTTGTATCCATGTGCACATGAGCTAAATCCAAACTGGCTTACTCCAAACTGGCATACTCTGTGTGTTAGAAACTTACTAACGTGTGCCTAAAGAGCAAATGCAAGCAAGATTTGCTAAATAACCCCCCTCCCCTCTCTCATAGCACTTGCTAAACCAGCTTATGAGTGCAAGAATATAAGATTATACTGTGAATCAAGCAGCGAACACAATCTACAGTTTTACCTGTTGAGGGTAGCGGTCTCTTTGTACACACACGAAAAGTGTTTGATGGACAGAGACATGCTGTATTTGCTGTATTTATAATATATAAATGTTTCCACTGTGGCCAGCTCATTTCAGCTCTTTCTTGAGGTTAAATTGCAGGGCTTTGTGAATTATACATATTTGAATACAATTATGGAAGCCAGAAAAGGCAACCGAATTCACAAATGAATCATGTTTTATCTCCATTCTTTCACAATGTTGAATCAAAAAAGTGTATTCATAGTAACAGTGTCCCTACTTATGTTCATCCAGTATCTTACTCTTTCTCACATTTTTTGATGTTGTGGTAGAGACTCTTGCATTACTTCTGTAATGTGCAGTGCAGTGCAGTGCAGATCGTTGTGTTAGGGAATGAAACAAGGAAAAAAGACAAGGAATCATATCAGTATTTGCTATGCATATCATTCTAAAGCTGTCGGTAATGCTGAGGAAGTATCGGGTGCTCCGTTCTCCTAACATGGGCTGAAGCATTCTGACACTTGCATTATAGCACTATGTGAAGGAAGTTGTGCTGTGAATTATTCAAGTTTGTGTTCCGCCATCTGGATAACGAGAGATGAGCGACTTCGACAATATTTTTTGCTTGCTCTACATATTTGATGAAATTTGTATGTGTGTGAATTGAATGAAAGAAAGGACTCTATCAACTGCATTTGTTGTGTCTCCTTGTAGGACTCATTGTTTGTGAACTCTTCTGAAGTGATGAAGAGTCAGTTCACTCTAAGCTTCCCTCTACCAGCTAGGAAGGTCAGCTGTGTTTGATATTGCCTTGTAGTAACCCACCAGTCCCATGCTTGCATTCTTATGTCATGCTGTAATCATTTGCTCACAACTGCCGCTGAAATGCCCAGAGTCCCTGTCTTTGGGCTAGCAAGTAAACTGTGTCTAATCCATGGCTTACCCAAGAGTTTTCATTCTTTGTCTAACAACAGATATCATTTGCTTCAGTTATACTTTCCACTCTGCTGTACTGTTGATTATTTAGGGACTGTTGAGATGATCCTTATAACCACAAGTGAAATAATCTCATGAATTATTACTAACACAATGGGAAGGAGCACTTGAGTTCTACCCTACCTCCTGTGTGCATATCAATTTATGCGTGGTTGGCTTTTGTAATGCATTGTGATCCTTTCCTTGCACTTTACACAAACTGAGACAGAAATCTTGCTTTTGAAATATTGTAATTGTGTTGTGGCTTGTGAGGCTGTAACAAAAAATTTTCTATTACAGTACAGTCTTGTATTTCGTAGCACACCTGTTGAAAGTAGAACCAAGCACTGCTTTGTTCTTGTGTAGATCAAATAAAACAAAGAGTTTGGATATGGAAGACCCAAAGATAAAGTTCAGTATGGAAAAATTCACAGATCTTTGTAACCCTCAATCTGTGCATACTCATATTTTCCTCTTGGTGTGAGCAAATCTAGAGAGGGAACTATTCCATCAATATTTCCTTCTTTGAGCAGTCAGTGAATTAAGAATAAGTGGTAAAAATATCAATGTGTATTGTACACATCCCAGACAATGCTATCTACCCTTGCTGAAAGTTCCCTTTTTTGTTTTGTTTTGTTTCACAGCATTATCCCTAAGCTAAAATCAAGATGTGGTGTGCATCATGCTGTCTCCTGTCATTTTCAAAAAAGGATTTTTAGTCTAATTCAATAATCAATAATATCCATTTATTTTTGCATTTTCTTTAAGATGATTCATGTATCAATGTATGTGCATTGTGTGTATCTTGCCATGACAATTGATATTGATATTTGTTTTTTTGTTTGTTTTTACGATACACAATGTGTAATGCTACATTTCATTAGTGAAATCAGCTTATGCCATGATGCAGTCATTTGTTTCTGGCATATTCCAGGAATTGTAATTGAGGCTTTCCATTGAATTATTACCCATGTCTAGACATTAGGATTAATCAGTCATCTCATATGATCAAGGGTCAGTCATATCTCATTCATTTATTCAATTTTGATTTGATTTGATTTTCATCTATTATATCATACATGATCTCAAAGGGAATACTTGTTTCTGTAATGTCATGAGAGATACATGGGTGAATGGAAATGACTGATGGGTCTGAGTAACTGACATCTATCATGTAGTACACACCTGCCAATAATCATGCACTTCACAGTCATGTACTAAAACAATAGGTCAGTAGTCCCGATTGTGAGTAACCTATCTACCTCTGGAGGACTAATCAACCACTTATAGATATGTAATCATGTAGTTTGGAAATGATCAAATCATGTACCTGTTTAGGACCTGGGAAATGTTGTTTCTTGTTCTCTGTCAGTGCTAGTGTAAGGCAAGTCAATGGTGTATGGGTTTAAAGAAAACATGTTTTTGTTTTTTATTTATATATACGGATCAGTCTAAAGTCAGAATTTAGCTTGTTCAACATACAGCATTCTGTGCAATACAGGCACTCTTGATTTATTGTCACTAGTGGGATTTGAGATTTGCTGTCTTGAAGGGTAGGGTTAGCAATCATATGCCATTACTTAAGTGAACATAAGTGACTGTGGGTGTGGATTTATCAGAAATGTTCAGTTGGTTACAAGTGACCAGTTATCGATAAGGCACATGGTACAATATCCTGAAATACATGGTACAATACTGTGAATTACAAAATTTTATGAAGTAAATTGCAAAGTGAAATAGTCATCCCATCCCAACTGAGATATGAAAGTGAAAGTGGTTGTCAAAGAGGATGTCATGCCCAAATGTTGGATGGGTTTCAGGTTAACACACTTTGTAATTTGCTTTCAGGGTAACACACTTTGAAATTTGTATTTCATTATGATGATAGCCATACTCTATCCGAATGAAATTCTAATCACGATTTCCATATTTTTGCTTTTCAGGATGTGCGGAAGAACTCATCTATCGACAGTGGCCTGTCTGTCACCACACCGGCCGAGCTCGAGAAGTCTCCCATAGCCATCAAAGCGGGTCTGGAAGAGCGACTGCGGGATTTCAGTGGAGAGGAGCAGGCAGGTAGAGAGAGTGAGAAGGAGAAGTCAACAGACACTAATGTGGAGACAAAGGAGAGGCCACACACTCCTTATACAGACTCAAAGGCCACCACAGTGGCAGGAGACAATAACAATTTGATTAAGGAAGTTGTAGCGAAGGCACAAGAGAGCAAGTGTGCAGTTACGAATGAAGTGGATACGCACCGTGTCAGTGAGAAAACTGAGAAGACACGTGATGAAGCCGATGGCGCTGTATCTCCACGTATTGAGAGAAGGGCAGCGACCCCACCAAGTGAGAGAACAGTTGATGACGGGAAGACTGACGCTGCTGCAGAAGGTGCCAAAGACATGGCGTCGCACAGCTGTCCTGTAGCTGCACCCACGCAATTGGAGAGTGCGCCTAGTGGTGGGTCAGATAGGCACAGTGAGGCTGCCCCTCTCAATAAACCGGAGGTTCCAAAGAGCCAATCCCAGGTGGACCTGTTGAGGAGTGAACGATTGAACACTCTGTGTGTAAATACTTTGCGAACAAGGCATGTTTCGGGCCCTGGAGCGATGCAGGGCTACCATGATCAGCCTCAACCTCTCACCTTGAATACTTCCTTCTCTGATGATAGTAACCTTACCAACAATAGTTCATGCACTCCTTTCTCTCCAAAGAAGCGACTACTGAGGCAGAACACGGACCCTAGTGACCACCGTGAGGCAGGGCCTTCCATGGCCAGCTCCTGGCCCCAGCAGTCTTTTGGCTTGTCCCAGAAGTACAGCCTGCGACCTGGGGAGGAGGTACATGGACCAAATCAACCAGGAAACTTCTACCAGAAGGATCCCAACTCGGTGGGCTTGTCAGGATCCACTGCTGGCCACCTCGCTTCCCGCCTGTCTCCCAGCAACCTGTCTGCCTCCTGGAGCCCAGGGTTCAGACCTGGTCTTAATGGGGCAGCAGCTCCGCAAAAGACTCTTGATCCTCAACTCTCCACACCATCGCCCAGCCCGTCACCTGGGCCACCCCTGAGCTCAGCACCTCCACCCCCTCATGGCATTCTCAAGACTGCAATAGCCCCTACTGCTGCTGTCAGAAACCTTGGGAGTTCCCTTTCAGCTGTAGCTGGAGCCCCCCAGAAGGATTCATCAGAGGTTGGGACAGCTCAACCTACAAGCAGCAGCAATTCTAGTTCACCTGTTTCGAGTGCACCAAATTCAGCCCAGTCTACGCCTGTCAAAAAGAAGGTAAACGCCTCTTTAAAATGCCTCCAACGTACATCTCATTCACACAATTTTCTCTGAGCATCTCAAGGGCATCAGAGATGTTTGGACATTCTGGTAAACCTTTTCATAAAGTTACTGTTGTGACTGTTCATGTATTGTGTGACACCAGTTTTGATGTCACAAGGACAAATTGATTTAGATCAGGGGATAGTACAGTAGTCAACCAATTACAAAACTCCTTAGAAACACTTTTATTTAATTATTTGTGCAGGTGATGCTACTCAAGTGAGAGTTTATAAGTGTACTGAATTCATTTTTTTTCTGTGTTGAAGTCCACATCTATGGGAATGTTGGTATGGAACTCAAATTGAGGTTGAAAATAGATGCAATAATCTGGCATGTATGAATAGTTGAAGTAGTTTAACTGTTTGAAGGAGACGCTCGTAAATTCATAGAACTGAGTTGATAGAAAGGTCACGTTCTACGATGAAAGTCTGAATAATGGGCTACGGTGATGAAAAAGAGAAAACATTCCTTTCCTTTGTAATTACAAGCTATCCAAAGTCGTCAAATTCCTGGTTTGTCTTTACCACTGTCATTCCAGGGCCAAAGCTTTGGAAAATCAATGTTTGTGAAATGTGCCATGTATGCAAAGAAAGTGTGATGATTCTTTGTTTTTGGCAGGTATCAGACATAAACTTGTATCTAGAAAGCAACATTTCATTGATGGAATGTGACTGTCAGTCCTCAAATCATAATTCCATCCCTTCACACTGTGTTGTATATCACATTCATGTTGTATGCTTTGATTTGTATTATATTCTCTTTCAGGTGTCTCTTCATGAGTACAGGCAGCGCAAGAATTCCTCAGCAAAACCAACATCTTCCTCTTCCTCCTCCTCCTCCTCCTCCTCCTCCTCCTCTGCGACATCTTCCTCACCCAGTACCATGACAACCGCATCAAGCACTTCAATCACGGCAAGCCTCGCCGGTACCACCAGTACCACGGGCACCACCCCTAAGCTCTCCCTCATCACCCTCCCAAACATCCCCCTACCAGATATCCCTCCGATCGACCCCCTGAAGGGTGGATCGGCAAAGAAATCCTCCAAGAGCATGCCTAGCCCACCACCCCCAGCTGCAGCCTCTGCCCCGAAGGGTTCAGGAAAGCTGACAGGCTCCCCGCGAAAGGGCGAGAACGGAGGCAGCAGGAGTTCCGGGCAGCCCTCTAAGCCTTCTAACCCGGCCCAGTCTGGGTTTGCTATTTTCAGTACTAAGACCGGCGATGGTCAGAAGCCGACACTGACGCTGACTAATGAGGCCCAGCAGGTCATTAACTCCATAACTTCGCTGCTCATGGAGGACTCACACGCCAGTAATGGGGATATCAAAGACAGGTAAAGAGAGTCTTCGTCATTTTTTTTTCTTTCAGAAAAGTACATCCTCTCCTTTACAGTTAATATCTGCTATGCTGTCATTCATATGATCAAAAAAAGAAATTGAAGCTATGAAAATTTCCCTCTAGAAGCCGAGCTGCTCTAGTAACTGGCGCTGTATGTATGTTTCTGTATTGGTAAATCAGATTAAACAGTTTACTTGATTTGATAAAATTTAAGAAGATGAAGTCGTTCATGCCCTCATGTGTTTTGCAGAGGTGGTAATTTGTGGTTATCAGCATTCATTTCATTATCTGGGATATTTGTGTGGGAATTGTGAAGAAATGTGTGAATGTACTAGTACTTTTCTTGTATTTTAAATTGAAAAAAAAAGACATTTCAACTGTTTAAGTTCCAGCTAATGTAGAAGATGTTATATGAAGATCTACATTGTAAGAGGCACCTATCTATATGGTGCTCTGCAAACAGAGTTAATGCAAAGGATAGTAGACCCAGACATTTATATTTTTAGTGTGCTACCTCTCCTGTTTGTTTGAGACGCCTGATGCTGTGTTTCTCATGTCAAATTTGCTACATGATCTTGATAATGGTAGAAACAATAGTGTCCTTTCATTTTGATCGCTCTGCTATCTGTTGATGGTTTGTGGTAATTTGTCGCTCATTTGGCCTTCCCCCCCCCCCCCCCCCCCCACCCCCAACATCTGTTTGATGCAGAAGCATTCGTAGATCTGACAGTGTTCCTGGGGAGTCGAGGCATACAAGGAAGAACTACCAGGACAAGCCATGGGAGCAGGATGGACGAGGAGATGCCGCCAGCACCCTGAAGAGGCCCTTGTCCCCAGAGCCTCCCCCTCCCCCGCCGGGCAAAAAGCTTCGCACAGGCCCCATACCCCCTCCTCCCCCTCCCAAAGGAGCTAGCGTAAGGGATGGTAGACCAGGTGAGCATTGTAGTTATCTCGTAAAAATATCACTGCTTTGTTTGCTTGTCTAATCAACTGAAGTTTGTGCAGGATGTTATATACCCAGAAAGCAGAACACCCATACTGCAAGCCTGCCACTTTTCCTTCCAAACTCTGTCCGGAGACCTAATGGATATCAATCAAGGGAACATTTTTGTCCATGCAGACCACGTTTTATTTCAGGAAGAAAAAGTAAACTTATTCTTTGGCTGTTGTGTTCTTAGTTATGTATGCTTGTCACTGTTTCCCTGTCATTTCAGAAGGACATGATCATTAATGATCATATGCGAAAATTAGTTAAGTCTTGTTTCATATGTACCTGGGATCACTTCCCTGGCATAACCCTTTTGATGATGTACAGAAAAGAATCATTAGCTTTCAAAAGCTATTTTCATTCAGGATTTTAATACTTGCGTCTTAATCTAATAGCAGTCTTTTCACTGTAAAAGCTAAAAAATGATCCTTTTGTTGCATTCATTACTATTTTTTCTGTTTGCAAAAGGGAGTTGTTTTTCTTTTCTTTTTCTCAAGACACTTCTATGCCTGTATTTTGTTGTTTGAAATTATTTTTTAGCTGGTTCAGCAGACTTTTATCATCCATCATATTGTAATTTTTATTTTTATTCTTTAAAGCTTGTATGTGTGTTAAAGATTAAGGTTAACTGGCAACTGTGTAATAACAGTGAATTATTCAAATTGCCCATTTTGTGCAAATGCTGATGTTTTGGTGTTTATCTGTAATGCACAGGAGAGAATGGATCGGGAATGCCCCTCAGGCAGAACAGTGTGCACTCAGCAACATTGGCAACACCCATGGCAGCAAATTCACCAATGAAAAATGTTTCAGGAAATGCAATGGTTCCGGTGAGTTTTTTTCTTTAAATTCATTTGTTTGTTTATTTATATTTTCTGTTGATCATCTTCACCATGTTCCCTCATTCAGATCTCTCATTAGTAAGTTCTAGGTATGGCCGAGCTGAATTAGTCTTTCAAACATTCATATTATTTTGATGACAAAATTTACACGAAGATGAATGAGTGCAATTTAGAAGGAAATTATAAAATGTGGAAGTTTCTTTTGTGATACAAAGAACACGTTGGACATTACCTATGTGGAGTTTGCCTTGTTAGATTTCTTGGGGAAATCTTTGTCCTTGGTGATTTATGTTTCCCACATCAATAGTGCTTTCATGCCTTTGTAAAGGACATCTTTCATGTATGTGTACATAAGGGATAGAAAGTTGTAAATTTTTATGGGGTTTTGTTTTCTTTTTAGATTTTTACCCAGATTTGAGTTGTCACTGTGTGTGGAATTCAACCAGTGTACATAGTAATTTCTTTGTGCAACATTAGCATTATTTTACATAATGCCTCTGTACATTTGCCTCCAGAAAATTCAAGTGGCCCTGCATTTTGCATAAAAAGGACACAATGCTCTCTCTCTCTCTCGCAGTTCCTACCATAAGTACCCAACAAAGGTAAAATGCTTTTATTTCTCAGCCAATGCCCTTCATTTCAGAGGCTTGAAGGATGCAGTTCAAAGTTGGTTTTTCCTGTATTGTTTCACAGGCACAGTATGGTATTGCTCACAGAAACCAGAATCAGCAGTTTCCAATGCAGTTTGCCCAGCAGCAGCCACCACCGCAGCAGCAGCAGTTTCCCCCAAACGCCTACCACCAACACCCAACGCAAGCACAAGCTCCGCAGATAACGCAGCAGCAGGTACCCCAGCAGGCGGCAAGACCCATACTGCCACCGCAGAAACACGCAAACTTCACCTATCCGTACGGCAGCCAACCCGTTGAAAACGCCGCTTCTCAAGGCTTCTCCGCCCAGCAGCGTCCAGCGTACCCCCACATGCCTTACAGTCAGAACCAGAACCAGCATGCCAACCACTACGGGGTGCAGGCAAAGTTCCCCACCAATGGCAGGAAGTCCCCGTATGCCAGCCAGGAACAGCGGGGGCAGCTTGCATACTACGGACACAACAACGCCAACGCCTATTCACCCAGGAAGAACTTTCATTCGCAATAAGGTTATGTAATTACAGGCAAATAGTGTCTATCAAGGCATCAATTATATAAAGACCCTTTCTGCAGAATAGGTAAAAGCCATGATACTTCACCTGAAAAAGGATATGATTTGATTAAAAAATCTCAGAAAAAGATTGTCATTTAAAGAAACATATAATAACATACAATAAGCATGTGCCATGCTGGCCATATTGATAATGCACCTACAAGAGTGGTGGTACGGAGAACAGAAGACACCCCGCAGGTTTATGTAGCAGTCAAAGTGCTGTTGAGAAAAATTACACTGCATCTAGGGACATTAGGAACAGTGATGAATACTGTGAGTTTACCAGGTTTTACCCCAACTGGAAGGAGGCTTTTCCAAGGAGCTTTCTTGGTAAACTGGACCTTTGGGATTGCTTTCGAAAAGAAACTGTTTGATAACAAAAGGACTGAATGTTTGGGTCAAATTCTAATAGTGGAGAACTTTTCTAGGAATTGCTGCCACTTCATAGCACACATCGTTAGCTTCATGAAAGCAGTGAAGAACGTAAGTTATTGTATCTAGCCCTCTTTGACTGTCCTGTTGCGAGTTCCACAACAGCGTTGCGATTAATCAGTCTTATCTCCACTGATGCTGGACTGTCTCTCAGCACCTGCTGTATTTCTGCAGTGCTTGCCAATACTCAGGTATTTTATCCCATGTAACACGCATGATTGATGTGATGCTGTGTATATACACTGGTGGTACGTGCGAAATTCGTGAAGAACTGTTCCGTTAATATTCTATGCATCGAAATATGCAAGCTGTGAAGCCATGCGTGGAGATATAGTGTGTTCATCCCTTCTGAGTGCCGGCGCGCCTATACTGTGTGCCGAGTCTTGTTTCTGGCGTAGCGGAGAAATTGTGTGAAGTAGATAGCCTGGCTGGGGCATGTGATTTTTGTGTCTCTCTTTCTTTCTCTTCCATTGCGATCATTCTGGCTTGTCTGCCCTGATGAGTAAACTACACGAAGCAAATACCAAACTGGGTTGAGATTGTCATTTCCAATGAGTGCTTGAATAGATATATTGTGAGTTTAATGCTCGTAATTCCTTCACGTCTGAAATTAAAAATGAGACAATATGTTGTATAGTTACAGCTGTATTCTGTAGTGAGTGTGATTATATGTAAATGAAATTTTTAATTGTAGATCGTTAAAGTTTCTTATGCTTTTATAATGATAAATGGTACTGCACAGCATAGTATTCCTTTCATCATCATTGTGTTAAATGTTAACCTAAGAGTTCATCTTTTTTTTTTTGTAATTTGTTTGTATTCAGAGGAACATTTTCATTGTTATTGTTATAGAGTTTGACACAGCTTCAGATTTCCTGTTTGAATAAGATTAATAGTTGCATTATCGATTTACAACAAAGCACCTCATCCTACGTAAGATTTGTTGGTGAACTCAAATCCCAATAATATCGAAAGAACATTAGCTATCTTAACACATACTATGTATGTTAGTTTAGAAACAGTATTATGCAATCTGTGGTCATTATAGAATTCCATTTGATTCGATCTTTCTCTTGACTTGTTAATGGCAATTTATGGCATTGAAGTTCTTGTTTGACTTTGTAAGATTTTTAACTTTGTAGATTGAAGTTCAGTTACCAGGATTCAGATTCATTTCGATTCATCAATCCAACACGAGTTAAATCTCTCACAAGACAAACTTTGTAATTAGATAGTGTTTCATGACACCTCCAGCAGAGCTCTGAATTGGGTTTTGAAATGTGATCAAGCTACAGTTCCAAGCCTTTCTCAGTCCCAAAGGAACCAATATGTGAGGTGGATTAAGTACATATTAAACCAACTTTAGATATATCAGTGATATTTTTGTGTGTTTGTTTGTTTGTTTTTGAGTCTCAGAGAGACAGATCAGTATCAAACTGTAGGTGAGGGAAATATTAATCAAAGTCCTTGAATAATTGCCCCTCTGATATATATTCAGCATTTATGTAGTGCAAACTGCATGCACAATACAATAGATTGTATTGTAGACATCAGAAACAGAATTTTCATCAGCAAAATCAAAATGGAATCGGCAGTTCGGTTATGCTTTTTGATGGACGTAGCACTTGCTCGACACTTGAGAACTTGAACAGAAGTATGCTGAAGATTAGATATTCAGTCAGCAAGCTTGAGTTCATTCTGTGATTGCATGACTCCAAACACATGCATTTGATGTGGAATTGTAACCCTGGAGCTCCAAATCCTCCATTTAAGGTGAAGACTATTGGAACAGGTCACATGATAATTTGTTTATAGATCATTATTCAGTCTTGGTCCTGTGTGTAATTGATATATCGTGATGTAATAAGCCTGAATTTAAAGATGCACGTTTCCCACTATTATTAGTGTCTTGTGTTTTTCCCGTTCAGAAGGATATGCACCAAACTTCACTGTAATGTGACAGGTCATAGGAATCAGCAGCAACAGAGCAGCACAGAGTTGAATTATGAAAAGAACTTAATCACAAGTGTGATGTTACAGAGTCATGTGGTACGACTCTCTTGTGGTACTTCATGATTCACCATAAAGTTTGCTGGCACAACACAGGTTTTTGTTTTTTTCCGTCAGATCTGGGTGATTTTTATCATTTCTCTAATATCTCCAAAAAATAAATGAAAAAAAAAATATTCCCCCCCCCCCAAAAAAAAAAGAATATATATATACATGTTTGACTGCTCAGACAGTGTGAAGGTTCCCATCACATACTAAAGCACAAGGGAAGTTGTATTTCTCTGTACACACAAGAATAACTATATCTTTGCTTATTCTGTGCATCCAGTCTCAACAAAACAAACAAAACAACCCCCCCCCCCCAAAAAAAAAAAAAAAAAGAAAAGGAGGAAAAGAAAAAGTTGAAGGAATTGGTGTGAGTGATGTTTCAGAGTGTTTTTAAATTGAGACGGACATAATACGCCCTGTCTAGTGACCGGGCCGATGTTCAAAAGGTAGCAACTTTCTACATGACTCTCCGGCTGCATTATGCGTTCTTCTGATTTGTTGCTTCACTGTCACTGTTTCACGGCTTGCATTTAAATGACTTTTTCTTTGTGGGGTGAATTCCCCTTGGTATGAGTGAGTGCTTGGATGCATTTGCCCAGTGTGCGTTATGAAGATTGGGGGAGGAGGAAACAGGTTCCTTGCCACTACTCAACAGTTTTGTTTGTGTGTGTATATATGTATATGTATATAAATATATATATATCTGTATGTAGGTGTAATTAGTCGACTCCTGTACATATTGTAAATATGTAGGGATTGTACATGACTTTCCTCCGAGTGTAAATAGTCTTAAATTTGCTTTGTGTTGGTTTATTTTGATAATGAATGTGACTGTACTGTGTTCCATGTTTTTCAATGTGTAATTCTGTATCTATTTTTGTACCTGCAATCATTTTTTTCTTATTTAGATAACTTATGTTCCAGATAGTTTGTGGCTGTATGAAAGTGATTCTTGACAAATGTTTATCACATTTCTCTTCAGATGACTATGTCAGTAACCTCAGTGGTAAATTCTGGAGACCTGGAACAAGAAACACCTTTGAAACTTGCATCAAACAATATTTTCACTTTTGTTATGTATTGATTAGATAATGTCAATAGAGAGTGCCACTTTATGCCACATAGCTCGAAAAGTCAGTTATCTTGGCACATCAGCAAGCTAATTCATATAGTGTTAGACAGCCTCGAGAGCAAAAACCAAGTGCATTTGGTTCCGACAGTTCCAACTTGTGACGAAGCTTGTTCAGATTTGTCTCTTTTTCCAGGTCTGTCAGAGTTATTTAATTGATAAATTATTTGGCTTTATTTATTCACTGTGATAATATGTTCTAACTCTCATAGCTGTGTAATGAAATGACGATAGTTGTATACTGTTCCATAGCAGCTCATTTTTAACATATTTCACTTTGATGGTTGTGTCCTTGTCAATGGATTTGTACAGACTGTACATGCTTATGTAATATAAGTCGCCTTTTTGTCCACTGAGCTCACATTTATTGATGAAAATACAAAAAAATTCTGGCTCTAATCTACGTATTTGCCGATGAGCCAGCCAACATAAATGAGAATAAATATATTGATAACATAAGAACCTTTCACTAAAAGAATGACTAGCAGCGGACTACTTTGTGTGTTGTGTAAGAAAAGTGTCAATTGCTTGTGAAGTGGCCGTGGAGTTGTGATGGAGTGAAGTTCTGGGCTCCATTTCATAAGAAGTTTATATGATAGCAACTCTTGCTGGAATGGCAATTGTCATGGTAATGGCAAGAATCTAGCTTCCTGATTGGCTGTTGTTATCCTAAAATATTTTATGGAATGAGGCCCAGATGTGTACTAGTGGGTTGAGTATATTGTTATATAGCTTAGAGTGTTTAAGTGTTAGAACAGGACTTTGCTTAAGAACAAGCTGTAGGATTAATGGAGGGAGAAAAGGGCTACAACCATATCTTTTCCTCTGCTTGACTGGGAAATTTCTTGTGCAACGTGCACATGCCCACTGGTTAACGGCAAAATTTAAAGGTGACCTTATCAATATGAAAAACATAGTTACGGCTACAAATTTAAACTTTCACCAAAATAGGGTATTGCAATATGAAAGTTAGGGAATGTGAAGTTTCTCTTAAAGAGAATGTGAAGCTGGAGAAGCTGTGGTCTAAGCACAATCAATGCTTCTTCAAAACATTGATTTTTGTTGCAACCACATAATATGCAGATAAGAGGAGGGATCATGTTATTACCTCTTAACTCCACCTCATTAGCAAAACAAAGACACACACACACACAAATATATATACAGTGAATATACCATATACGTTGTATACTAAGCAAAAGAAGAAACTGAACACCTTTTAAAGTTCATATTTTTCAGAGAAGACTGCAGTAGAATTGAATGCAACATATATCAAATTAAAAGAAATTTTGTTCTCGTTCATATTAACCCTAACTATTTTTTTTTAATTTTTTGGTGGGGGGGGGGTCTATTGATTAAAATCAATTAATAACATACGTGTATTGTCATGCTTGCGACAATGTCACGGACGAATTTCATATAAAAAACCAATGAAAAACAAAGAGTAAAAAACAAAGAAATACATAAGAAATTCTGAACAACAATGAAATAATTAAGATTTTTTTGATGGCGCAATTTTTTTCTAACATTTGCTTGAGAACACTTGAAAGAATATTTGCTCAAAAATGTGCCTGTTTGGAGCTTTATTTAGTGATTTATAAATCAAGTAGTCTGATTTCATGCATAGATTAGCATAATTTAGCATTAAATATATATATATATATTTTTTTTTTTAGAAATCAACATTTTTTATGAGATAATGTCACAGGCAATATGTGTGTCAATTTTCGTCGTGATCGCGCCGTTGACAGCGAAGATCTGAAAGGGGGGGGGGGGGGGGGGATGAGGGGCTTGGACCCCTCCGGCTCTATCATCTACCTAAATAGTTATGGTTAATAGGGTAACATAAAGAGGAATTTACGCTCGAATGATAACACACATTTTTCTCTTTGAGGGTGCAAAATCTAAAATGAAAACGTGAGGTGATAAAGTTGTTATAGCTGGATCACTGTTAGTGAAACAATCTTAGTTATTAGAAAATATATTTGTAGAACCATATAACCCTCACTACCTGGTATTATAACAGAAGTAACAAAAAAAAAAAATCTAAGAAAAGAACCTGACAACGAATGTGATTGAAGAACTTATAAAGAGATGTTACATAGGCCTATTGTGTCAGTTGGTTTATTTTGCTAGGAGTGGAGAAATAAAAAGAGATGCATTGTACAACCCTGGATCCATGTGATATGTAAAGAGCGCCATCACATCGGGCGCGCAGTCGTTGTCCTCCGCCCCCCCCCCCCCCCCCTCTTTCTCAACATATACCCCCCCAAAATAATAACGATAAAGCGAGAGTGAGAGGATAGATGTCATCTTACGTTGTTGTATGTATAGACAGGGCTCGACACTAACGGTGGCCCGGTGGCCCGGGCCACCAAAAACGCACGTCGGGCCACCAAAATTTAAGAAATGAAGATTTTGGTGGCCCGAAATGTTTACTTATATACTTTTGGATGTTTGCTTATACTTTTGGCAGAATAACGGTAAAATTCAGCCCCATACGGTGCTAAAATTAATGTCAGATGTTTGATTTTGCGTTCGGAAATGAATAAGGATAACATTCGGCTCCGGAAGATGCTGAAATAAATGTCGAATGTTTGCTTTGACGTTCGGAAATGAATAATAATGATATTCAACTCCCTACGATGATAAAATAAATGCAGGATGTTTGCTTTTGCGTTCGAAAGTAAATAACAATAACATTCAGCTCCGGAAGATGCTGAAATGAATGTTTGCTTTGACGTTTGGACGTGAATAGCATGGACATTCCGCTCCATATGATGATAAAATAAATGCTGGATGTTCTCTTTTACGTTCGAAAGTGAATAGCAATAACATTCAGCTCCGGAAGATGCTAAAATAAATGTCGAATGATCCCTTTGACGTTCGGAAATGGATAACAGTAATATTCAACTCCGTACGATGATAAAATAAAATGTCGGATGTTTGCTTCTACTTTCGAAATAAATAGCAATAACATTCGACTCCGGAAGATGCCAAAAGAACTCTGCTTTTACGTTTGGACGTGAATAGCAGTAACATTCTGCTCCATATGATGCTAAAATAAATGTCGGATGCTTGCCATTACATTTCGAAATGAATAACAGTAACATTCAGCTGCGTTTGATGGTAAAGTAAATGTCTGATGTCTACCTTGACGGTCAAAAATGAAAAACAGTTACATTCGGCTCCGTGCGATGCTAAAATAATATATTGTCAGATGATTAATTTCACTTTCGGAAGTGGACAGCAGTAACATTCGGCTCCGTGGATACGATAATAAAATAAATGTCGGATGTTTGCTTTTAAATTTGGAAATGAAAAACGGTAATATTCTGCTACGTACGATGCTAAAATAAATAACAGATTCTTGCTTTTACATTTGGAAATGATTAACAGTATCAATCGGTTCAGTTAGGTGCTGAAATAAATAGCGGATGATTGCTTTCACGTTCGGAAATGAATAAGGATAACATTCAGCTCCGTAAGATGCTGAAATGAATGTCGGTTGTTTGCTTTTACATTTGAAAATGATTAACGGTAACATTCGGCTCCGTAAGGTGTTAAAATAGTAGTAAATGTTGGATGATTGCTTTTACAATCAAAGAATAACGGTAACTTTCAGCTCTTTGCAATGCTAAAACAAATGTCGGATGTATACAAATGTCTGCAAATGCTCCCACTTTCTCATTTCAAACATAAGTTTTGACCACCTAGAATAGGCATCAACTTTTATAATAATCTATAAGCCTATATTTGCTAAATCTTAGAACTCAGAATAACAGTAAGATGATTGAGGATGATTGAATTTTCTATTCATTTATTTTAGACATAGGTACCTGTATCACTTCAATAATACTTAATATTTATTTTTCTATGTTTAGTAGAACCGATTTAGTTTTTCTTATGTTTTTCTTGATTTTTTTTTTTTTTTTTTTTTTTTTGGACCACCATGCAGATTTTTCTTTCGTTAAGTTTCGGGCCACCCAAAAATAAAAATCAATGAAAAATAAAAGTTAGTGTGGAGCCCTGGTATATTATGTTATGATAATGGTATGGTTCCAAAGTCGTACATACGATATACAGTCATGTACAATGAACAAAACAAGCAAGTGTGATAAAATCTCATAGAGAATATACTAAGATTTAGAACACAGTATACATATCTCTATGTACAATCTACAAAATGCACAATATGCAGGACCTTTTACCCTCTCCCCCACATAAAGCTACCCGTAGATCGCGCAAACGTCTCGTCTTCGGCGCACAAGATACTCGATCATAGCACGTCAAAAGCAGCACGGACTTTGCTCGTTGTCCGTGCGCCATATAGCCACTACATACACAGCGCACAAATATGCGCATCGGCATCGCTATCGGTGTGGATAGCCATGTCGGCATACCGAAAACAGAGAGAGACGAGTGCGCAGGTGGTCCGCTCCCAGCAGACGATAAACATCGTCGATGTGTAACATCAACGGATATCTATATCGGAAAATAATCTCCAAAGCAAACTCGGCGTCAGTGTTAACTCTTGTTAGATATAACTGTTTGATACCGACTCAAGATGTTAGATCCGTCGTCGAGCGACGAGGACTCGGAAAATGACTACGAAGATGAAACCGATTCCCTCTCCGCACCCAGTCAGACTGGGTTGCGTATGTGTGCGTCCAGCAGTGACAGCTTGCAAGCTAATAACGCGGCTCAAGCCACTACTGGGCATCGGCAATCGGTTGTGCGACCTGCCAGCCCCAGCCCATCGCTCATCAGCGAACGTGAGAGGAAGGAGGCAGAGCGTTTGGAAAAAGAAGAGGAGGATCACAAGAAACGATTGCAGCTGTACGTTTTTGTGATGAGGTGCATCGCGTATCCATTCAACGCCAAGCAGCCGACAGATATGATGAGAAGGCAGACAAAAGTCACAAAAACACAACTGCAGACAATCAAAGAGCGATTTCAGGCTTTCATAAACGGGGAAACCCAAATTGTAGCGGATGAAGCCTTCTGCAATGCAGTGCAAAGTTACTATGAAGTATTTCTGAAGAGCGACCGTGTGCTTAAAATGGTGCTCAGTGGTGGATGCTCCTCGCACGATTTTAGAGAGGTCTTCAAAAACAATGTTGAGAAGAGAGTGCGTAGCCTGCCAGAAATAGATGGTTTGAGCAAAGAAACTGTCCTCAGTTCTTGGATGGCCAAGTTCGATGCCATTTACCGAGGCGAGGAAGATCCTCGAAAACAGCCACAGAGGTTGTCAACATCGGCTGCATCTGAGCTCATTCTGAGTAAGGAGCAGCTCTACGAGATGTTCCAGAATATTTTGGGTGTCAAGAAGTTTGAACATCAGCTGCTGTTTAATGCATGCCAGGTACGTTGCATAGGGATTTAATTTTGAAAGTTCATATCAATATCTAGATTTCTATAATCAAATCATTCCATGTTTATCCTGCCATCACATTCACAATGAAATATGTAACGTTAGTAATGTACAGCGGTCTAACTGTTATAGTATGAGAATAAAGATTATGGTATGTTTTCTTTCCACAGTTTACATTCAACAAGAAAAAGCTGCCACAAAGGCCTGCTAGGAATCTACATCAAAGAATACATTTAAAGGTGCAGAGGGCTGGGGGGGGGGGGGGGGGGGAGGTGGAGAGAGAGAAAGAAAATTCCTAGCATGTGCAGTGATATAGAGGTCTAGGTAGCTCATACTTGTTATAAGATAAAGCAGATCATCCTAACTTCATCCGCCTGCTCCATGTAGAATCCTACACTTTTTTTCTTTTTTTTTAAATCTTGAGATGGGGTAATTGCTGAAAGGTTGTAATGCACAAAAAACCCCCAACAACAACTGTAAGCTATGGTAAGCAAAAATGAAGTGTAAAAGCAAGAATGATTGCAGTATATTTTTGTGTATGTTAAAGTGATAATACAGGGCTCGACACTGACGGTGGCCCGGTGGTGAGGGGCCACCAAAAACGCACATCGGGCCACCAAAATTTAAGAAATGAAGACTTTGGTGGCCTGATCGGGCCACCAAAAAAGGACGGATGTTTGCTTTTGGGCCACCAAAAATAAAAGTTAGTGTGGAGCCCTGTAATAGTTCTCATGTTATTGCAGGACTGTCAATTTTTCTCTAATAATATGTACATTTATTGAGAGAACACCATGATAACATGATTACAGATTATGGGTAATGACAAAAACATGAAATATTAACCAGAAAGGTTCGCTGGAAGTACTCCGTCTCAGAGCTTGCCCAATCATGGTTACTATGTGATGTTTACTAAATACATATATAATATGATTACATCATTTCAATATATGGGGTCATCTAGCGATTTCCATCACATGCAGGAGTGAATTGTAATTGCATGCAGCTTGTTCTGCATGCAATGTAGTACTCCTGTGTACTGCTTTAACATGATTTAATCATTACCATACCACTAATGACAGTAATGTACATGTACCAGCATTCTATACACCCACTACTGAACAGGGAGGACACTTCGGAAATAAAAGTTCGTATACCAACTTTTATAAATAAACTTAGAATACTGCAAAAGATAACTCATTATCCCTGAAAATTATTAGCCAGACAAGTTTCTTGGAAGAGCTTTCCAATATATTGCAAGCAAATTTGAATTGGTGAAAGATAAATTTTGAACCATTATGAGAACTGTGTTTTAGCTTTAATCTCTCTGACATACAGTTATACTACTGTATAATGTCCATTGTATACTGCATGTACTAAAACCACGTTCCAATCAAATGCAGCTGGTTGGTTGAGAAAGACTTCATTGCATTCATCTAAATGATCATTTTACTGGCAGTTAACGAGATCAGGTTCTTGCCACATATAAACTTGTTTAGTATGCAAATCAGGATTAAATCCTAATTTCTTGTATCTGTACCCCTTTTTTAGTTTAGATAGTGTTAGACAAGTGCTGCCTTACTTTCAGTTGAGGCAGATCATGCAACACACAGCCAGCAGCTGTACTACCATCCATGATTTAGCCATCACATATCACAGAGCAAAGCGTCAAGCAACGTTATCCAGTATAATTCTTGACTTTTTTAGGCATTTAAAGGGTGTGTACAGTTCTGGTTGAGGTGAGGATTTAGCTTTTAACATTTTGCAAGATATTCAGAACCACTCTATGAGATGTCAAAGAGCATGCAATTCCATGGGGTATCAAAAGTTTATTTGATGAAAATCGGTTTTGAAATGACCGAGATATCAAAAAACAAGGTGAAACAAAGAGATCCTAATAAAGTTGTGGCATGTCGCCTTTTATTATTATCACTTTTTTGGATATCTCAGCCATATGAAAACCAATTTTCATCAAATAAACGTTGAACCCTTCTGGAATGCTCTTTCATATTTCATAAGAGGTTTCTCATTATCTCACTTAGGAATGTGCAAAACATGAATCCCCACCTCAACCAGTACTGTACAGTCCCTCTAATATACATAGTTCCACAGGAAAACCAGAAACTTCACATTTAGGCATCTGGTTTAAAATACAAACAAACAGTGGATAATTTATACAATCCTTCCTAGCATACTGCCAATAAATATAAACCCTGAGTATGGTAAAACATCCAGTATTATGACTTACTTGATTCGTTCTATTAAATAAAAAAAAAAAAAAATCACACTGGCAGACCACAGCACAACAAGATTATTTACAGATAACTGTGTACTCTACTGTTCATGATTTCTAAACCGTCAGATGAGAATCACTGAATAGTAACTACATTTTATATGACAACCGTGCAACTTTGACAAATACTTGAGGCATGAAATTCAACTCATCAGAGTGCTTAATAATGAGGATCTCAAGAAAACAAGAGCCCAGGACAAAGTACAAATTATTTCCTAGTGAACAGCTCCCAAAAGTTACTACCATCCAGTAAAGGCATAACAATACTCTCAATACATTAGAAACCCAAATACTGTTATAAACAATAGCAAAGCACTCTTCCAATTTCTAGAGGGATGAGGGCGTTTGTATTGAAATAAAGCTTCAACAACTGCTTTAAAAACTATCAAGGAATGTCTCCATCAAACTAAGCACTAGACCTTTGCATACCTAAAGTACACCTGAGTATGTGTAGCATAGCACCCCTGCCACACACACACACACACACACACACAAAAAATGCCAAAGTACTAGAAAAGTGATATAGCTAGAAGAACAGCTCTACTTCACAAAAGACTACTTTAAGGAGTCCTGTGTTTCCAAAGTGATGTCATACTTTTGCTGTATCTCCCTTGTTGACCAAAGGACCTCACCAGCAGTGTGTGTAGACTGAAATTGTGACTTACAGAGTTTGTAAAGGTCTACATGAATATATTTCCCAGTACATGCTTTGAGAAATTGAAGCTGATTTTGCTTCTCTCATCAACAATACGCATTGCAACATTACAAACTTGGAATCCATCTTTGCCACTGTTGGCATGCCCTTATCTCGTCATAAAGCTGGTCTGATAATGTTACATGTGTGTGGTACAATGTAGCTGAAATGTTACCAGGTTAAATACTTGGTACTGCTGAAAGGAACATTTTTGTATCTTGTCTATTGTTATCAGTGCTTCTTTGGTGTTTATTAAGTCATGTGAAACATTTTTATTATAAATTATAAATGAATTGTAGATTTTTGAGAGAAGCCTTACAAATTGCTTCAGAGCATGAGTACAGTGTAGATAAGTTCTATCAATAGGCTGTTATGTTTACACGTTGATACAGTCGAACCTCTCGTATCTGGACAAGTCGGGACCGGGGCTCATCCGGATAAGGGATTTGGCCGGATACGGGAGACTCAATGCTTTATACATGTACATAATACACGTATACATACACATGTACTGATGTAGCCCATTGTAGTACCACATGTAGTAATGTGTATACTGCAACCTTTTCATTGTTACACTCAGTAACAGACCCCAAAATAGAGGTTCGTGTTTGCAAGAATGAAATCATTTTCTTTTATAAATTCTTGGGATGATTTACCTAAATAATTATTAAGAAATGTATCAAGTAGATCTTGAAAATAAACAGTACGAGTCGACGAAACTACGCTTCAAAAATTCGATCCGAATCACGGCTCGGCAAAGTCGACTGTTAGGTCGCCATTGTTAGATTGAGTTGGGAACCCCCCTTTCCTCCCGTAATTATTTTTTTTTAAAAAATCACGGCGAGATTGCGTCCGTATAATAGAGAGATCCAGATAAAGGGAGGCCCGATAAGAGAGGTTCAACTGTATTTCTTAATGTAAGGATGTAGGCTCCTGGGCTAAAACCCGTAGACCTTCAGTTTCTCCCTAGTGACAATATACAGTATTTCTAGATGGTTGCAGTCTTGCACAATTTGTTATAGATTAGATTGAATAGAACTAATTTTTCTGAGCATTTTGCTGACTGCTTTTAGTTTCTAACAAATGATAAAAGTCATTAAGTAATAATGGGTTTGGTTTTAAAGCACACATGTGTCAATGAAAAAAGAAAGGATATCACTGAGAAAAGAAATCATCAAAGCAGCAGATTTTTTTGTAATTCAAGCAAAATAATTAAGCTGTAGCTGCTTTGTCTGTAAGTAGTGTTACTAACTATTTGCATAAAGATCAGATGGACATTGTCAGCATTCGATATTTAGAGAGTGGAACAGTGATAACTTAAATCTTAATGTGCAACCTGAAAAGAACAATTTTCTACAGCAACAACCAGCAACAACAACAAATAACTTATTTGCACTGTTTTTACCAAGCAGCTACTCATTAACACAAGTTGGATCAGAATAGTTTAAAGTTCAGATTGAATACAAAATTTCCTTGTGGATTCCACATTTACATTGGTATTCATTGTTCACATATAATTTTCTTAATTTTTGTACGGTAGTTGTCAGATTGTCACAAGCTCTCTGCTTAAATTTGATGTCTCCCTCCAATTTTCATACAGTCATGTTTTCTGTACAATTGATTTCCATTTAACATTTAGCAGTATAAATCTTGGGGAAACTATATTTAATGTGTAGAAAAGAGATCTTGCAGTGTACATAGCAACACTACATACAGACATAATTACTGCAGTTTGCTAGATATCTTGTAGCAAGCTGTTTAAGGACTTAATTTTTTCATTGATTACATGCATAACTTTCCTGTTTACTCTCTTAAGTATGGAAATTATAGACAGGAAATACATGTTTACTTGGCAGTTAAGGGCTCAAAAGGGACTTTCCCTGATTCTTTCCCTTTTTTATTTTGTTTCTGTCATTTTTATATTGTCTTCACAGATGTGTTATAGAAAAGCAAGTCCTATTTGCGCATCCAGTTGACATTCATCATTGCTGCTTGAAACATCAGCACACAGTAGAAAAGATAGTGGTGTTTTGATTGAAAATGTAGAGGCCATCTATATGACTCCGGATATCTACCTATTAGATGTATTTGCCTGACACAAGATATTTCGGTCTAATCCATCATTTAGTACTTTTCAGAGTTTGGCAGACAAGGACAAGCATATTGCAAAGCTTGGAGATTTTAATTCTTCAGACATTCAGGGAGCATGCATTTTCCTTTTCTTTGTGAAAGGAGTAAAAAAGATTCTACTACAGATATCCAAATGTGCATTAGCGTCCTTGCTTTGTCTTTGTTTATTGCCTGAAAAATGTATAATTTGCATTGCTTTGAAATACCATAAAGATAAGATTTGTGAAAGAGTGCAGGCACTCTCTTCCATGGGCTTGTTTGTCAGTTTTGTAGGTTCACAGGGCTGCCAACATTGACTGACAGGTGGGAGTGAGATATTGCGAGGGAGCCAGTGGTGGATTGGGGGGGGGGGGGCACTGGGTGCGCGCCCCCTTAATTTTTTGGAAAATAAAAGAAATAAAAAAAATGAAAGAGTGCGCGTGCACAACATTCACTGGTTGGGACGATGTCGGATTTGGAACGCGAGTGCACGTTTCTCAGGCACGACCATATTATGACCGCCATTCAAATTGTTTGGTCTTTGATTGTGTGGTATACCAGCCTAAAACTAAATACGATATCGATACAGGGGAAAATGAACTGGACTACATTGAAGAGCGATGCGAAGTTGGGGTTTTTGCACGCACAAGTGTATCAAAACGCCGTCCGTGATTTTTTTTTTTTTGGGTGGGGTGGGGGGGGGGGGGTTTGTCTGTGCTCGAGAGCTTGAGATTTGGTCAAAATGCTTGAGGCTCACGGCCAATATGTGAGAGTTGGCAGCCCTGGATTCAGTAGATATCCCAGCTGGGTTTAGATGCCAAATGTAGAAAGATTTACATACATGTACTACTGTAAGAATATTTTCAACATTTTCAACTGGTTACTGTCTCAGTTGTGAACAAACACATAATATGTTATTAAATGCCATTTTGCAAGGCATTCATTTTCTTTAAGTGAGGTGCTATTTGAAAATTGAAAAACATATAATGGAAATAATAATCATGATCCCGACATGACTGTGGCGTGCAAGCATACATTTCTCCATTCAGTGCTTTACCCTAAGATTGTGAATTTAACCACTCATGAAATTTTCGGGAAGTCCCGAAAAATTAGACTTGCTAAATAATGGCGTACCATGTATACTACATACAGTACCACGTATTACAAGCCTTGCTTTTCAATGAAGTGAGTTTTATATTTTGTAGTGTATAGTTTTTTTTTATATCATATGTTGTTATCTGATTGTACCTATGCTGGAAAATGTAACATTTTGACATTGACATGTTACTTTCACTAACAGAATATGTTTGTTACTTGGTATTAAATCACAGGCCTCGAAATAGGATTTTGGAGGGGCAAGGCCATTTAGAAAAGGGCACTTTTTCCAAGAGGCCCGCCATTAAAGGGCACTTAGGTCAGTCAGAGGGGCACCAAGGCCACATTGGAAATGGCATGTTGGGTGTTTATATGTGATGTAAATGCCCCATAGAGCTGTATGCTATCGACCGTGCTGCTACACTCCAGCAGCGCACGCACGCACAAGATCTCTCCGCAGCAGACGACGTTAGGCAGTAGGCCATACGCAATACGATGTAGGTTCTGTAATACAGTACGTTCTCAACGCATACGCCGCGCTCGCTTTGGAGCACTTCCGGCGCCATTTTGCTTGAGCATGCGGGCATGCAATGCAGAGCGAGAGAGATGGCAATGCTCACAGCCGTCCGACAGGCCTGGCATTTTTTAGCATGGCTTGCGACCACTTGCTCCGGCCCGCCGCTGCCTAGCTTGTAACTCTATGGCCGCTGTGCTGCGGAGGCAGTCAGGACGGTAAAAGCCGGTCTGGCGTACATGTACGTACAAGTCGTCTCGTATCTCGGAAAGATACTTTGAGTTTGAATCAGATATATTGGGACGCAAGTGAACTGAAGGTATGATATTTGAGATCAGGAAAGTTGTTCAAGCTTATTAAAATGTAGACTTTGAGGAAGGGCATTTTGTATTATACGTCATAAATAATAACTTTCATTTTAAAAGGGCACCACGGCCACAAGAAAAAGGGCACCACGGCCACAAGAAAAAGGGCACATTTTTTTTTTGCCGTAACTTTGATCAAGGAAAAAAAGGCATTGCGGCCAACGAGAGGGGCACCGACGGCCATGGCCGTCGGTGGCCGTTGGTTAATTCAAGGCCTGAAATCAATCATTCACTTTCCAACTGACAATAGTTTGTCAATGAAAATGTGTTTTATCGTATGCTTTATGCATTAAGTAATCACTAACAGTACCAAAGATACGTAGATAGTCAGGCTTTGTGTGTTTAATAGTGTGAGCATCATAGTTCTATGAGAAAATCATAATTTTAGGCAAAGAAGTGTATATATATATATATATATATATATACAGTGTATATGTCTATACCATTACCAAAATATTTTGTTTGCTATGTACTGTACATAATTCCAAGATACACATAACCAATGTGGAGTCATGAAATTACACTGTATAATATTGGATGTGTCACATTAAGAAATTCATCCTATAAATGGAATGGATTTCAGCTTTTGCTATAAAAATTATATACAGTAGATCTACATTACAATTTCTGCATCAAGGCTAACGAACAGCAATATTTCAAAATGTCATTGTATGTACATGTATGTACGATGTAGCAAGTATTTCTTGAAAGTTGAGGGCTCACTTTGGCATTTATTATATTCTGATAGGTTGCTGTGTATCATTATGTTTATTTGTGTATTTGAATGAAAAGGATTTTAACAATATACACATCAAGAGTATTAAGTCACCTTTTTTTTATGGAGGTGTTCAGGGGATTAACCTGGATTTCATACCCCACACCTATACATTTTAGTTTGTACAATGTGTGCATCCATAAATCCATTACTGTAATTCACCTCATACACAAGCAGACTCCTACGGTGGACAGATCCATGCACTCATGCACACCTACACCTACCGTTCTGATATGCATGCACCCACAGATAGACCCAATGTACAAACACACACACACACACACTCCTTTCTACATTGTACAAGTATAGTATTTCAAACGACACACTCGCATCGAAGGGTACACGTACACATGGAGTAGCAGGGACGGTATAGTATGTACACTTTGCTCGGGCTGTGCTCTTCATGTTTACCAAGCCACCATACAATATGAGCACTTCAGGCATAGTCTTCGTCCAGACATCACTCAAAGAACAGTGCTCTGTCTTTGGAAAAAAAAAAGCACACAACAAACCAACAAACCAACAAACCAACAACATCAAAAAAACATTGGAAACATACCGGTATAGATAGAATTTTAAAAAAAAAAAAATGTGTGTGTAGCTGTTATTTATGTACATTTGATTTTAATATGCATCTATGTAATTCATCAGCTTGTTCTCTGCTGTTAATGCCTGCAATTCTTCTATGAAGGGGTTAGAAAGAGACTGCAATAATTTCACAGATTTTTCTGGACAAACCAATAATAAATTTTGAGAAAAACCCCCAAACCAGCATACTACATTGTAAGCAAAATAAATGTGGAGCAGTCTGGCACATTTTCTGATGACAGTTTAGTCTGAACTAAACTACTGTTTAGTCAGAAATAGATTTGGGTATATACCGATATGTGTGTGTGTGGGGGGGGGGGGGGTGGGATGTGTCGCAGTAATATGTAGGCCATACTACATTGTAGCTGTGACAGGGTAAAATTAAATGTGTAGAAGACTTTGCAAAAACCTCCTAGTAGGTGTATATAATAGTATCTACAGTGTATAGATACCTCATTTTGTAGTACCGGTACTAGTACTTGAGGAAAGGGGGCAGAGTTGTGAGTTCAAGCCCAAATTCTTGCCACAGATTTCCCTTGGAGTAGAGCTGTGTGATACAGGTGTGTACAAGTGCCTATGTCTGTATGTGTCTGCATGTGTATCATGTGTAATATCTATAGGTGCGGTCAGACTGGCAAAAGATCAAGAAGTTTAAGATCGCGAAGTTTGGGCCATTGGTAGGCGCGCAAGAAAGAGTGTGCCATCCGATGGTTAGTGATTGTGACGTTACAAAGCACATCTGTACATGACAATGGCCTCGCGCTACGGAGACACCGCCCGCAAACAGAACGAGAAGTTTCGCGGGAAGTTTCGTGGGAAGTTGGCGGTCACACTGGCAAAACTTCGAGTTCTTAAAGATCGCGATCTTAAACTTTGCGATCTTTTGCCAGTCTGACCGCACCTTCTGTGACATTTATGCTGATGGTCAATATTTTGTCTGTTCTTGTCTAATACTAGTATTTTTTTTGTTGTTGGAATAATTGTCCTTGGGTTATAGTATTCAATTCCAGATTAGAACAGTGCATTTTTTTCTTTGCTCAGAAAGAGCTGAATTGGGCAATTTATATGTTTCCTGAGAGTCTATTCAACTGTTCAAAAGTGACATATCAGAAGTGTTCAGGCATAAATGCTATTTAATATGTGTTTTAAAAAAATGCAAACTTTGTGTTTGTGAAATATTGTCCATTTCATATCATTGCCAGTCAATCAATTTAACTTAACCTCCTGTGTGCTTTGAGTGCTGATTGGCACAGAAAACCCCATAACATTGTACACACTGTCCAAAGTCTATGGCACAGAAAGGGATAGGGAACATAATACAAATGCTCACTTCTGATTTTAGTTGATGTCTATAGGAAATCCAGAGGACAGTGAAACTGTTACTTTGCTTTTTTAAGAAAACAAAATCAAATTTGAATGAAGCATAATTATATTTTCTGATTCAATATCAGAGAATAAAGGAAAATTTTCCTAAGAATCATCTTTTATAAAGTTTATGTGTCAAGTACAGAAGGAGCCATTGTGCATGTAATATCATTAAGTGAAGAGGAAGGAGTCTGTAGGTATTGGAAAGAATCTAGGCATGTGACAGGAAGAGCTGTGCATTATGTGTAGTAAGTTTGTTTACAGTATAAAATTATGTATTGTAGAGCCTCATGTATTAACATGCTGAAAGCATGTTACACCTGCCATTACCAGCAGCAACCCATCTGCATAAGGCAGTATATTGGGGGGTCTCAAGACGGTTAACTTGAAAGCATGCCATAGCCCTCACACATACTTGGGTCTGGGTGATGGAGACAAGCGTAGAGCCATGAAGAGTGCACTGATAATAATTCTGATATCTAATGCCGCCTGCCAGAACTCCGCATTCATGATTAGACTGTGTGTTATCAAGCCGTGGGCTCGGTGGAAAAGTATGCCGAGGCAGGCAGGCAGGCAGGCAGGCAGACCGGTTTGTTAGAGCAGCTACAACTTACAAGTCTGCGTAGCCTGCACAGGATGTAGTGTACAGTGTGCATGCACACGCACACTCACACACCCACACATACATACACACACACACACATCATGCACACACAGACAGACGCACACACAAGTCTCATTACTAATGCCCATGCTTGTCGTGTAGTGTACAAGCTCTGTTAGTCATGCGTGCCCTACTAACCATACAGCTCTATTCATAAAAGCCAGACATTTCTTCATGCACTAGAGTTTTTGATCATTCCAGTATATTCTATTGCAGTCTATTTCTGTCAGAGATATTCAGTGTTCTACCTGTCAAGCGATCTCTTGTAGTAAACTGTACAATAATGCACAATATATTGCTGTACAGCTGAGTTAGTTCATATCTTAGGTAGATATCACAAGATATATCGGATGGGTGTCTCTGCTCTCAGTAGACTTTTAGTGGTTTGGACATTTTGTGCAGAATGCAGCTATTCCCCCCCCCCCCCCACTTGTCTTCATGAGCAGGACATATGAAGCATTGAATTTTCATTGTTTACTCAATTATGGTAATTAGAATGCATTCTAAATATTTCCCACAGAAGAAATAATTTTTGTATGAAACACTAATTTCTTTATTTTGATATGATATAGAATTACAACAATCTCTCCTTGTTTAATTAGAATAGATAAAGGACACTAATTAGTTTTCCTTACATTTGTACACAAGGATAGATATATACTTAAACAACAATATGAAAGGGAAGACAGTTCAAGCAAAGTTTATAATTTCTGTATAACACCATATTTAGTGGAGGCAAATCTACAATTTTCCCTTTGTAAATTGTAATTATAGTCACATAAATTTTTGCCTTACTTTTTCTCAACAGAAAAAAAAAATACCATAATTCATTTCGTATTCTGAGTTTACAAATTATCATTTTCATTCTAACAACATACAATGGATCTAATAGAATAAGTGTCCATCTGAGGAAAAAAATGCTGAATTATACTTTATATATGAATTCAAATTGAGACTCAGATTGAAACTTAGATTGAAATAATGAGTAATCATAATACTGATAATTGCATTTATATGGCACTTTATAGGGGTGTTTTTAAGCGCATTAGGAAACTTATTAGTAGTGCATCGCTCAAGTAAAAAAATTGTGTGTGAGTAACTGCATATAACGTATAATGTGTTAGTCTCCATCATGTAGCATTCCCAAGTATCCATTCTCTGTCAGAGGCTGTAAAGGAGTTTGCCCAATTATAGAAGATGCTACAAGCCCACTAGCCCACGTTGCTGGGGCAACTATTAGTTCCCGCTTCATCAGACAGGTGGTGTATTTTAAAGGGCACTTGTGGAGTTGAGTTGAGGGAATATCTCACAGGACAAGTATTGTTGGTATTGTCTTTAGCACATACCTTTTGAGGAGCTCTAATGTCTATCAAGGTTCCATTTCACAGAAAGCTGTTATGATAGCAATTCTTGCTGCAATGGCAAGTGCCATGGTGATGACAAGAATTGTTCTCTCTAATTGGCTTTTGCCACATTATAGCGTGGGAAGTTGCTAAAATGTACCTCCTTTTCAGACACAAAACATTTGTGATGAAACTCGATTTAAGAAACTTCGTGTAAAATTTGCATCGTATAGCCTGTGGAACATTCAGATGCATATCTCAACCATTTACAAACAGAAAAGTTGTATAGATGCACAGCTTTCCACTTCACATGTTGTTATGGTCGTTGCTAGTAGGCTTCAATCATGGAGCATGCGCAATTTAACTTTCAACGAGCAAGTCGGGTCACTTTTCATGCAAGCTCACGTTAAAGCCCCACCCAGTCAAATACTGTTCTATGATCGCCATACGTCCAGACACATGGTAAGTTGATTTGTGATCGAGTTCTAGAACCCTAAACGATGTTCTGACCCTTGTTCTGTTACATGAAATTTCATTAGTCAGCATTCAGACACATTAATCCATCGTATAGCTATACCATTTTGGTATAAATTTTGTTGTGTTTGAGCACCCTGAGATTCTTGCAAGAACTGTTCTCCTAACACCTGTTTTTATGAACTGAGACCGTAGACTTTTTTTTTTTTGACAAGACCAAACAAATATCAAAGTGACAGAAGTTTTCGTGTGAATTATGCGTTTCCTCTCCACTGATGTTTCTATAAGTGTTAATATGGTAGACATACAGACCATTGGAGCTCCTCTTTTCAAAACCCTTTGAATTCCTCCAAGTAGAATTCATTGTCAATAGGATTTTGTATGAGTTGACGTGTGTGTGGTAATAGGCCCTGTTATGGAATATTGAATACCTATTCAGTTTAATGGCAAGATGATGAGAGAACATTTTGTACATTCCTATTGTATATTTTTTTTTGTATTGTTGACTAGGGGTGTACAAAATGATGTTTGCCCACATCAAACAAAACATTGTTTACTTTAGTCCCACAGATGAATTTCTGTGCACAAACTGGTATGCATTTGATGTATTTGTAGGTTTGCCAAGTGAAAGTGGCAGTAAGTGGCATGATGAAGAACATTAGTGTCCAGTTTTCCTCAATGCTGTCTGTGAGATAGATGCTCTGATGTCTCAAAACTATGTAAGGCACTGTACAGTTAATCTACACATTGCGTGTACAATATTGCGTGAGTGGTGATGCAGCATCAGGCGCTGACGGTGCACAGGGGGAACAATGCTGTTACTGCTAGCAGCTGGTTCATGGACAAGTAGTGGCAACAATGATACCACAACTTTGCAAACTCTGATGCTGAGAGAGTTACACTTAAGAGCGTATTTTTTGTATAGCACCCATGGTACACCTGTTCCAAGCCAGTACCTCAAGGATGGAGTTATGTAAAGAGCCCCAAAGTACCTGAGCACAAAATGGAAGTGACCCACTGTACTACGCCTGCCTGTGTCTCTTTTATGTCCAGCGGTGTGTATCTGAGGGATCAAGCTTTGTGGTACAGGCTATTTTAAAGTCATGACACCAGTTACCATGGGAATGGTCACATGTAGATGTTGGCACAGCGCCAGAATGACTAGGTCTGTTGTCACAACCATAGTGACTCATATAGGTATTTTACTTTTGAAAGAGAATAACAGTGATGAACAAAAATGTGTGATAGTATGATGAATGTGGTACAATGCAATTCAAAAGACATGTACATAAGCAAAGATCTACATTTCATGTTGGAGTGAGTATATACCGGGTACAGTATATTATGTAAAAACAATGCTCTAAAAGGTCCTTTTGTTTTGTTATATTGTTTTTGTTTTTCACAGATGAAGTGACATACCGGTACTTAATTGTGGGGTCTGCTGAAGCGGGGCCCTTGTATCTTTACAATTTTCATGTCGATACAGAAAAAAAAAATAACAAACACAAAAGTGGATAACCAAGAGTCTTGCAGGACTGTTTTATGAAAAGCTTGCCAGAGGCCATGTTTAATGGGTTTTGCATGGAGCGCGATACTGAAGACAAGATAATGACCCAGTTCATCATGCTGGCAGAGCTATTGTGCCTCCACAGCACTCTAATGTGATAGTTCATCAATGTCAATGCTGACAATCATGATGACTAATAAGGCAAGTGAAATACCAAGCCCATAATTGCGTCCTGCATCTGACGCCTGTGGGTTGTTTGTGTTTACGTTTCCCAGGCTCTTTATGAGACAAATTTTCTCACGAGCTGCAAGTATCCCCCACCTTAAATGTCAGCTGTATGAATTCTCTTATAGAAATATGTGAAGCATTTCTATCATGTGGTATCTCCATCTCCAGCATTGTGTAGAATTGTTTAGATAAAACAACTGAAAAGAATGTAGCTGTATGCAATCGGTCGATTGCCTGTCACGTGACATTCAGTTAAAAATACCATCGCACACTGTGGCTGTACCGTGCAATTTTGTTTGAGCAAAAATGGATAGCGCATGGCTGACGCCACCAATTTCCATCGATTCTTGTGTTAAACTCACGACTGACTCAGAGTTTTTATTCCATTGTATGGCTCTGATGTCACAATAAACAAACATTTGCTGTGTGCACTCAACAATTATAAGCATGCTTACAAGTGCGCACTTTTGTCACTCATTTTTTAAACAACTTCAACCAGTCGTTGTACGCTGCTGTCTGTGATTGTGCAGCTACTCATTCACCTTTTACAGAAAATGGTTGCCACTTCTGTTCTAAATTCAAGAATCTGTGTGGACTACATAGACTGTTTACATCCGAGGTGTTGTATAAAACAAATAGTGTATGGTCTTTACACATGTGCAATGGAACAAGATTTCGCATGAGGTGAAAGATGAGGTGCACTATTCAACTCAGCTTTGCCTCTTTAAATAGAGCACTATCTTTCACCTCCTGCAAAATCCTGCACCATCACACTCGTTACCATTCACTATTTGTGAAATAATCCATGCCAAAGAAGTCAGTATGTTTTTGCTATCATAATTTATGTGATGTCAAGGAGAAGTGTACATAGATGGAAGCCTAAATCTTGATGAGCTGCTTGCAGAAGCGTTTATATAAAGTGGAGAAAGAATGAAAGAAAGTGGAAGCATGTACAACTGTATGGGGAGGAATGAAAGATCAACATAGGAAATAATTACATTATGCATCATCATAGAAGATTAAACTATAACATAATAGACACAACATCATACTACACTTTTGTATGTTCCTCAGTGGGTATATACTGGTAGATAATATGCTGGAAAGCAGTTAATATTAGCAGCAGAAAAAGCCACTTTTGTGATTGGTTTATTTACAGTTCCATGCACTACCAGTTGTAATGTCGCATTGAAGACAAAACTGAGCAAAATGAGGACAATATGTCTGCTATTACAGCTGTGTGCAAAATAATTCAAGCAAACGGAATTTAATCACCACTAAGGTAAATATTTAGTCAAAGGCTACAATCATTCCATACAGTATATTGTTTGTATCAGGAGCCTCTTGCATGATATTGAGTTATGCACATTGTACCATGTTTTCCACTTCCAGTACAGTTATAAACTGAAGTAGTTGTAGTTTCATACCATATTCAAGATAGTTCCACTCACTGTATCGACTTCCTGAATTAAATTTATGAATATTTCATACCTTGCATAGTAAGTAAGTCCTGCTGTTTATAAATTCAGTTTTCCTATTCACATGCCATTTGTAGAGTTCAGGTTGTAATACAGAGCCTATGTGTATCCCCATTTCTGTTCATTTTTCTTGTGAGTTGCAATTTTTGCACATGAATCATTTGGTGCCGTATGTGAGTAAAGTCTTACATGATATATGATTGCATTCATTTTGCATTTTAAATCGTGGCATGACAGCTTTTTGAGAAATCAAAAGTACGTGTGAAAAGCTAGCATAGATGCAACGTTCACTGCCATAGTGGATGTGGTAACCGCCATAATGTCCCTCAAATGGCCTTGCCTACAAATGGCTTTACATCCGTTGACTTCCTGGAGTGTGCGTGCGAGTTCTCTCAGAAAATTCTCCAGACCCAAGACTTCCGCACCGTGCTGTGCACCTGCTAGCCTCATCACTTACCGAGTCTTCGCCTCACAAATGCACAAATTGGATTAATTTCAGTCAGCACATAATGTAATTGGGACTCCTTTGGTCTGGGGAGGCATTGGAGCTATCCTTTATGCACCAACCCCACCCCACCCCCCTCCGCCCTCGATTCTTTAACTCTCCCTTCCCTATCATTGCCCTAATGGAATTGTCTGCCGTTCTATCAAGCCCTCTTGTGTTGCATAGTGTCACAGATGCAGCTGGACTATACACATATTAGGACACCTGACCCACCAATTGAGTAGCCAAGCAGCATGTAGATGAAGTCATATTGCACCAGAGAATTTAAGCTTTTTCTTTCTTGTTTTTTTTCAGTCACAATAGCAAGAAAATGGAAAGTGTTTAGGAAGCAATCATAATTACCTCTTGTGAATTTAGTGGGTATTTAAAGATTATCGTTATTGTATTTAGTATGTAATTGTGTATAGTGGGTATTTAAAGGTATTACTGGCATTGTATTCATTATGTGTTTTTATGTTTAGCTGGTATTTAAAGATGTATTGTTGATTTGATTTTTGTATTAACGGAAAGCAGAAAGAAGTGTTCTTCCCTTCGTTTGTTCTAAGGATCATGAATGAAGGGTAGACTAGATACATCAATGCATTCTGACTGTGAGCCAGCAGGATATGAAGCACAGGGGGGCATTTCATGAAGCATTTTGTCTGACAAACTTGTCAGACAAAATTGCTCTCAGCCAATCAGATGCAAGGATTTCAGTAGCTTATAACAGTTTGTCAGAAAAATATCCGACCTAAACGCTTCATGAAATGCCCCCCTGGTTAGCTCCCGAGGTAATGTTAAAGCTTGGCATTTACTGCTGTCAGAGTTTCACAAAGTCAAATCTTGATATCATCAGGGAATAATTTTCCAATTCGAATTTGATTAGCAATTTCAGCTGATGAATGATATTTCAAATGGTATCCTGTACACATCTATGGAAGAAAACTGCTACACAGAAGATAGTTTGTGTAGCAGTAGTACTGGTTGAGGTGGGAATTCATGTTTTGAACATTCCCAAGTGAGATAATGAGAAACCTCTCATGAAATAAGAAAGAGCATGTAATTTTAAGAAAGATTCGACGTTTAATTGATGAAAGTGGTTTTCAAATGGCTGAGATATCCAAAAAAGTTATAATAATAAAAGGCGACAGGCCACGCCTTTTACTCTTTGTTTCCTCTTGTTTTTGGATATCTCAGCCATTTCAAAACTGATTTTCATCAAATAAACTTTTGATACCTCTTAGAATTGCATGCTCTTTGACATATTATAGGGTGGTTTCTGAATATCTCGCAAAACGTTAAACGCTAAATCCTCACCTCGACCAGAACTGTACACAGCCTTTAAGACATGCATAGCAAATTGCAATGTGATATCAGGAAAATTATGCCCTGCTCATGGACACAGCCACTTCACTCTCAGCCACTGCACACTTCATTGCTACATTGTATGTCAGCCCTTAATGGCAGTGTACTGTTACTTTAATATAACACAACACAGTAGATCCCCTGTGCAATTATTGTGAAGCCTTTAGCAACATAGCGTGCATCATGATGCAATTCCTGTTTTTCTGCTTAGATGTGAGGCTACAGCTATTGTATATTTTCAAGGCTGTGCTCTGTTACTCGACGAGTAGGTTTGTGCTATTTCCTTTGATTTGGGGCAGTAGAATTTGACATGGTTTGTGCTGTCTGGAATGAAGAGAAATTATGAAAAATTGGTTAACATTTCCTCATAAATGTCTTTTCATGTCACCGCTGTGTACACATACCTCGACACGTATGAACATGGCCAAGTACATTTGCACACACGTATCCTGTGCTTTCCACAAGTATGTTATATGCAAACACACAAACATGTACAGTGTTGAGTTTGAAAGCAGGTTGTCTTGCAGAGCAGCGTCGCCATAATTTAGTGCAGTATTGATTTTTGTAGCTTGTTAGCCTAATGTAAATGGAGTGTAACCTTTGGATGTGGTCGGCTCTGCCAGCGCCTGTGCGAGCCTGCCTGCCCCCCGTGCCAGATCAATAACTGTGGCCATTATTACAACTCATAAGCCTGCTAGCCCAGCTCTGGGCCCGATTGCAGCCGCATCCAGCGTCGTATGCGACGATCACGCTGTGCTGTGGCTATATAGTGGCTTCTGTCCCTGTTCAAATTGTCATGCTCATTCTGGTGCAGACTGAAAAGGTCAGAGGTCGCCCGTACGTTGTCGTGCTCACGTAGGAACAAGGGCACATGCTGGCTTGAGTCAGCGTGCAGATGGAATGAAAGCTTTAAGATGTGCATTTGATGTCAAGCGCTGTGTGACGTCTCAAAAATGCAATTTAGAAACAATGACATGTCTTCCAAATGTATATGTTTCTCCTAGTAGTATGCAAGTCTTGCTTTACATCCATTTTTCTGAATGTGATTGAAGCCTAAATTTGTGTGCAGTGGTAATATCTTGCCATATATAGCATTCAGCCACAGTAATTTTTTTTTACAAATATGTGGAAGAAATATTGCATGATTAATGATGTACAAAGGAGATGAAGTAAGATTATCAAACCAACAGTTAGTCGAAGGTGTCTATTTGTAATTAGTGTGATACATTTTCAAATATTCTTTATGAAACATGTTTCATATGTTTAAAATTGTCAACCTACATATTCTCACTGTATCAGTAATAGCTGTGTACTGTTATATTTCATGTCATGCATGTCCTAAAAATTCAGATTTTATATCTACATGTTATGAGCAAGTGTAGAAATATCTTATGCTATCATGAATGTAGCTTTCATTACATCTTTTGGTGTGATATGAGCATTAGCACTCAGTAGTTCTGAAATTAATGTCAAAAATGAAATAAAAAAGCTCTAGATATTCTGTAAATGGAATGAGATGTAACATAAATGTGGAATATTTCACAAAATTAAAATTTTCCTGTGCATTGTGCAATGTGATAGAGGCATGGAAATTGAAAACAAATTAAATGATTTGTTTGCTAGAATCTCTGGATGTGATTTCACACAATTACAGATCAGCAAAAGTATTCAAAAAATGTGTGAAATTCATCTCACATGACTGAGTGTAAATTACTGGCATCAAAACCTTCATGTTTTACTAGGCTGTCCATTGTTAATCCCCTCATATTATGTATTGTGTGATTTTTCCCCGATGTCTTTTGTGAGAAATGCAAAATTAACTGTGAGGTTAGTAAATTCCATGTTGCAAATGGTACATGATTTGACAACATTTCCCCTCTCAGTTGAAAAGGATGTCCATATTACATGCTAAATTTTAAAATAAATACTCTTAGCTCTTTCTAGACAAGGTTCTGTACTGTAAAGAGCTTAAAATCAATTGTTGAGTATAACAAAAACTGTAAGGACGAGCTATCAAATTTCTTTTAATAGGAAGCTTCTTTGGTGAATAGGATCATACACTTTGCAATTAATGTTAAAATTGTTTGTGTAGATGTGATCAATACTTTTTTTTTAAAGTGAAGCATGCTGAGTTGACGTAACGACCAAGAAGCCGTTGTTGCTCACATTCTTGCTTCACATGCTTGTGAATTCAACAAACAAACTCACAGCAGGTGTCATGATTGATACACATTGATCAACATGGTAGTGGCATGCACTCAGTGTCAGAGATACAGAGAGAGAGAGAGAAAAAAAAAGGTCTAACTACCCCATGCATACGTGTACGAGGGGAGGAAGTGAGCCAGCGCTGGGCTATAATAAGCTAGCTGTCATACATCAACAGCGATATGACGTCAGCTTGCTCTGCGGATGCCACCCCACCGGTGTTTGTGTTCTCCCCGACGAGTCACAGGAGGGCTCTTGTTTATTCATCACTGAAACATGACCAATAGTCATCGGCCTGCCTGAAACGACCACCACACCGTGGCCTCAACTGCGTCACTTCAGGGTGGGGGGTAGCTGCAGAGCCCCTTCTCACCATTCCTCCTCCTCCTCCTCCTCCTCCCCCCCCCCCCCCCCCCATCATCATCATCATCATCCCCATTACAACTTATCACCCACATCAAATTTTGAGGTGACAAACAAACAGAAAAAGCATACACATCTAAAAACCCGGGTTGTTTTTACCATCAGTGACGCAGTTTTGACGACAACAAAATGCATTTTCAGCTTCAATACGTGGTATTTCAAGCATTACTGAACATGCTTTGGATATATGGAATGTTTAAGCATGAGTGAATTTGCAAAATATCACATCTTGCTCACAGTGGTTGACAGTACAGAGATGTGAATGCTTTACCATTACATGTAGTTTAAGAAGGGCTAGAGCCACCTTCCTGTATTTGTCTTTACACAGGCTTTCTCATGAAAGTTTCATGAGATTAAACACTCATCGTATCTTTGTGATTAACAGCCTATTTGGGGGCATGCCATGAGAATAGGGTGGGGGGGGGGGGGATCATGCTCTGAGCTTCACTGCAGTCAAATTTGCATATCAATGACATGAATTATGCAGTAGGTGGTATACGATGCCGACATTTAACAGGCAACCCAGCACTTGCAAAATTGACTTTCTTTTAGTCATTTACCACTGGTGTGCATAAAAGCCTGTTTAAGCCAGAGACAATATAGATGATAAGGGTCAGTAGTGGGTGTACAACAAGATTTGTCAGTACTTATATTGGTATGACATGACATAAATGATTTGAATTTGAATTTGAATTCTGATTTAATTGAATTGAGTTTTCATATTTTTTTAACCAAAATACAATACATATCAATACTAGACAAAAGAGTGCTAAAATAATAAAAATCCAATATTGCAAGTCTGCTCTTCACGAATTTAACAACATGCAGAAATATCAATTCTGATCTTGACTCAAATGTGACGTGCACACATACATTTCTCTGTTCATAACCTGCATTCCACAATAAAAATGTTATCAAATTCAACCATTCTGTTGTGAAATCCCGATTGGCAAAAAAATAGATAAGTAAATTCGCTAAATATACGGCACACATAGTAAATAATTGTCGTATCTATTTAACCTTTATGGGTTACAGCAAGACTGACAGTAAACGGCTTGTCTTGCTTAGATATGAACTTAGAATCAGCTTCACTCAGGATACTTAATAGAATTATGGCATGTGAGTCAAACTGTTGAACATGTTCAATTTTATTTGTCATATTGTTTGTGAACGATAAGTTATTTTTTCTTTGTTAGGCCTCTTTCTCATTAGCAATCTAGCTTATTATTTTATTTATTTTTCACCTTGGAAAATTGTCATTTGTGGTTTATTATCATACGTGCATGATATGTTAACTTGCAATTTTGCATTACAAGCAATGACCATTTTAATAGTTTTGATACAAAACACACACACTCAAAAAAAAAACTGAAGAAAAAAGCAGTTATTGGTACTGTAAATGTATACATACAAAGCAGCAGTAAGCATCAGAACAAGTTAATTCCTGCATATTGGCCATGACGTGACTTCTATATCCTACAATACTGTATGTGGTCATGATATTCTATGATACACTTACACGTATAGTTTGGTTTCTTTCTTTTTTCTTACGGTGTGTTTGTCCAAATTTATTTCAAGTACATTTGCCTGTATCATGTAAAGGGTATTCCAATACACCTCAATGATAAAAAATCATGCAGCTTTTGTTTTTAAACAGAAGAAGGAAAGTGTGGCAGTGTGTTCATTCACTGTTTCTGTGCTAAGTTGCCTTTTTTTAACCCCCGCATTGGATGTATTATGTGATCTCTAGATGTTGCTCACATAGGTGATAATATGCCTGTTGTGGGCTATCAGACTCCATAAACGGTTAATACCGTAACCACAAGTAGATGCCTTGATGCATTGAAGGCTCATCGTCAGAACAGCTGTGGCAGACACGGCTGTCACGCTTTGCTAACGCCAGATGGTTTACAACACCACATTAATGTCAAACATGCAGTTGCCACATGTCGTTGCGGTTGCATAGTTCAAGAATTGCCCCTGGTCGCATCATTTGTGACTTTGCTCAACAAAATCACCAATACATGCGTTGCCACACTAGTTATCCCCATAAACAGATGCACGATACAATTTGCCATGGGTAGGTCAGTTTCAGTTTGAAATTTTTCTTGATTAGTTAGGTATTTATCCTTTACCTGTGTTAAAATGGTGGTCAGAAGAGAACCACAATTTGCCTTTTTTAAAAAGAAATTAGATAAGAGTTTCCAAGACTTGTTTACTGAGGAGGAAGGATACTGGTTTTTCTTACTTTCATGGTATGTTGTAGAAAGCCTTGTATAACTTTGTCTGACTGATTAGATAAATAATCAGATTTTGCATGATTAAAGGACAAAATTTTTTTACAGAAAAGGTAGTAAATTTCAAGTTAGTCTATTATAACAGATCCTTCATAATGGTTACTATAGAATTTCCACTCCTCGTTTTGAGTCATTCACAGTGTAGCACATTATATTGCTTCTCTTGGCTAAATGTGAGACTGGTCACAGCTTTTAGAGACTAAATTTCCCCCCATTTTCTGGTGTAACAGCTTCTGTCAGAATTTGAACTTCAGAAAGCTATTCAAATTGTGTATACTTTTTGCGTCCATCAAGTCAGTTATACATCATTTGAAAGCTAACATTAGAGTCTAACCTGTAAGACCATATTCAGTATAGGCGTAGAAAATCGAGTTTGATCGACTTTTGGATTTTTTTGCTTTTGTTTGTTTTTAACCATGAATATTTGTTCAGCAGTTCAAATTGAAAGCTGAAACGTGCCACATGGATACCATTTGGATTTGCACAGATGAACTTCTCAGATTTTGACAGGCTTATGTACAGGGAGTATTTGCCCCATGTGACATCAAGTCTGCTATAGAGAAAGGGGATACGACCTTTGATGAAGCATAGTAAAGTGGAAAGTACTATTCCCTTTCAATTCTTGCTTGTCATGTGGAAAAGAGCTACTACCTCTTACACCATGCTTGCCTTGGAAGTCCTATTACCTTTCATATTAAGGCTGCACTAGTGGAATGGGCAACTGCTTTTTTCATCTGGCTTGCTTTTAAAGGGAAAAAGTGCTACAACCTTTGATAGACATCAAGCTTGTTATAGGGCAAGGACTACCTTTCATGACAGCAATGCAGAAATTGGGGATGCTATGTAATCTGTAGGAAAAATTCTGATATTCTTTGAAGACATCTGTTAAAAGATGAGAATTAGCCAATGCTCAGAGAGCAATAGAAGATGACAGTAGATTTACATTGGAGATGACAGTCAGTGTGTAAATATAGAACCGCATGATTACAAGAGATACATGTATGTTGCGAGCTTTGATTTGAAGTAGAATGTGTCTGCCAGAGAGTGATTATTGCAGATTATGGATCTTCTGGAATCAAGGCGAATTGTGGCCAGACATGCAAAGGTCATAGACAGCTTATGACGCACAGCGATTTTAAAATGTTCTAGTGAATGAAGCACTTTGGCCAGACATCTTCAGTTTTACAGGATGCCCAACTCCCAAGCGGATAGTCAGACCAATTCTTGCGGTGCATTGTGGGAGAGAATTATCTTCGCAGAACCTTTACTGTAATGGGCTGAAAGTGCCAGATAATCCTGAAACTTGTAACCATGCAGAAAGTGCCATGCAGAAAGTAAATTAAATTTCTGGAGAAAACTCCACTCTTTGGAATGATGTAGTCATCATTCCATTGTACAGTTCAAGCAGTGTCTTTTTTTTCCATACTCCAAATCTTCAGATTCAATACAAAACAACAGAGGGGGCAACTTATTTCTTAGTGATTGTGGGCCAAGCAGTGTCCCTTACCTTGAAAGGCTCATTGTACACAAAACTATCTATTGACAGGGAATAATTTTCCGACTCATGTTTAATTAGCAGTTTCAGCTGATAAACAATATTTTGAATGGTATCCTGTACACGTCTTTGGAATAAAATTGCTACACGAAAGTTAGTTTGTGTAGCAGTGTTGTTAAAATGCATAGCAAATTCCGATGCGATACCAGAAAAATTATTCCCTGGTTGAGCAAGTGGCAGTTTAGTGGGCATCAGTGGTCAAGACTGCTCGATAATCTCTATTGCTATTCATAACTGAATAGTTCTACTAAAGGCCCCGTCACACTATAGCGTAAAAATTAGCGAATGCCTAGCGGATACCATTTTTAGGGGCAAAATTTGGCAAATTCTTGAGCAAAATGTGGTTTTCGAACGTTTGCCTAACGAATGATGAGCATATACTATTACAACCGTGTTACGAGTGGATAAAGTAACGAATGAAAGCGAATGCGTACAGGCCATCGAACGGATGCTGAGCGGACATACCAAATGACCAGCAAATGCCTAACATATGCAAAGCGATACTTTGGCAATCACGTGACGGATCTCGAATGACGCACACGTCACCAAATCCTTTTGAGCAGAACTTAAACTCGAACACATTTTTTTTTTCTTTTTTTTGTGTGACAGTCATCTTTCTTTTGTTGTCTGTTGACTTGCTAAGCTAACAAAATTCATGAGTGAACAATCAAGTTCTTGTCTGCTCTCTCGTGCTCTGTCTGTTTAAGCATTTTGATGGGTATGTCGTGTAATGATGTGTTATAATTTTAGCTTGATGATGATATTTAGCTCGATTGGGCATATTCTTCAAAATTTGATGTTGGTTTTGGCTCATTATCTTGGATTTCTGGATGTTCATGAAGAGTGATTGGGCAAATCATCAAAGATCATCAAAATAAATACTGTACTAAAGAAAAAATAAGAGTCTCCTCACGACAGTCCTCTCTTCATCTCATCTCTTCCAGCATGCTTGTTCACATTCTCTATCATAAATAAAAGGTGGGTCCTACTAATCAATTACAGGAAATAATATTCACCAGCAGCACCAATAACAATGGAAAAATCACAGTAACATTGTCGATAGGTGTTAATATGTTGTATTGCACAAAATTTGCGTTTGAGATTCAATGTTTTAGGGGTTAGAGTCAATCTATCAATATTTACCTTTGAGATACAATGCATAGTTTTATCAATAACATCAATACAGAATGTATACAAGGTGAAGTCCTTTAACCACGGTTAAGTCCTTTAACCATGGTTAAGCATTAAATTCACCAGATAACATTATTCATCTTATGATAACGGGAGTCGAACTTCACAATTCCCAATTTCCATGCAGAGATACCCATATACTACAGGTTAACTTATATAGCAGCGGTTTAGAATAATGTTATCGATGGCAAGCACTACAAATGCAGTTATTATTCATACAATATTACTTAAGCCAGACTATGCATAGTGAAATGTCATGTGTGCTGTGAATATCTGTTATTTTCTTTTCTACTACGTTTAATTAACGTATGTTGCTGTCCAGATTTGCTGGGCGAATTTGGTCGAACGGCGGACGAATAAGAAAAGGATGCAGAGCGAGCAAAACTTTCGAACAGCGGATGTTAAACGAACACAAAGTGGATTGTCATCCGCTCAAGATTTTGGACATGTCCAAAATCAAAATTTGGCTCCGGCGGATCTCTGTGAATCTGTATGAACAGCTAGCGGATACAGCGAACGTCAAACGGGTCACGAGCGATGAGCAACGGATGTGAGCGTTATCACCAAATTTTCGAATCCGTTGGGCATTCGTTGGCTCGATCCGCTCTAGTGTGATGGGGGCTTAGATCTACGAATGGCAATTTACAGATAGGCCTTTAAATTGTTTCTTTTGCAAAACAAATCAGAAAACCAAGGTGGTATATAAAAAGCCTACGTAGCAGGAGCTGACTGCAGTATGGTTTCTTAGGAAGTGTAAAATGAACACTTTGGTGGTGCTGGTTTTTTTTGTGTGTGTGTGTGTTGTGTGTGTGTGTGTGTGCCTATGGGGAGGAATGTTAATTTGCACTGTGGCGAATGTGTAGGAACATTTAGCAAATTTAGATTTTTTATCCCGTCATTCAAAACATGCATGATTGAACAGCGCCCAAATATGCAAGGGCAAGAGTGATCATTTTGATAGATTTCGAGCATGCACAGTTTAACAATAAGTTGTTGCAATGGGTGTCTTAGTGGGATATGTCTGTTAGTCCATACGAGCACACACACACACACACACACACACACACACAAAAAAAAAAACACCAACCGTGGTATATATTCAGACTGCAGTCGTTATCCCACTATTTTGCCTGTGTGAATGCGAATAATAAATGTCCCCAATTGTCAGTTAGGGGGGCATGTCACTCAGAATGGCGGTGTGGGCGGTTTTTATGAAAGAGAAAACCCACTCCCTTTCTTGGGCAAGAAGTGGGAATTAGACTGTCTGTAGACAGTCTAATCCACTCCCTTTCTTGGGCAAGAAGTGGGAATTAGACTGTCTGTAGACAGTCACAACCTGAGTCAACCTAACACTGGAAACCTCACTCTCCTACTATGCTTTGTGTGTGTTTGCACTAAGTTGCAAATTAATAATTTTGTGTTGGTGTTGTCACATCACGCATCCATGTTTTTTTCGGCTGTCACCATGAGTTAATGAGTAAGTACCGTGGCTGAGAGGTTACGAACACATGGATAAGACCAAAGGCTTCCGTGCAAGTGTGAGGTTTGAGTCCCAATGCGGCAGGAGTGCCCTCTTCGGCAAGGCACTTTATCATCATTACCAAGTCTCTTGTAGGAGACTTGTTCCTGTTGGTCCCATGTGTAGTGAGTTCATACACTATATGCACTCAAAAGAACCCACTTCACTTCTCTTTTAATTAAAGAACAGGGGAAATCCCCGTGAAGTGGTCAAACAAATACACACACACATGCACGGAAATTGGTAATATCTGCAGCAATATTCATGATTGAAAGAGGCAGATTGCCCTTACAGAAATTTGAGTGTGCGGCAAGCTTGTGACAAGCTTGCGGTCACCTTATTAAGCTCGCGATAAAAAGTTTCAGATCACGCTACTTGCCCGCGAGTTAATTGTACACTTATGACAAGCTTGCAGGAACTCTGCGAGCTCGCAGCAAGCTTGCAGGCTACTGTAAAGGTGGAAATTTTCAAGGTGTTGAAATTTTTGCACATTTCACGCAACCAAAAACTAGCGCGAAAATAAAAACGGGCTAATATTTTTGCTTGCTATATGTTCCAGTGGTTGATGTCTTGATTCTGCGGAATTAAAACACACGGAGCTCATTTTACCTGGCTGAGCGTGAAAAATTAGTTGCGCGAAAATATCCACTTTTACAGTACAAGAGCAAATACTCTGCAAGCTTGCCGCACGCTCGCATTTCTGTAAGGGTGTATTCTAAAGCAGAAGAAGAAGAAGAAGAAGAAGACTGATAATGATATACATACATGTGTTTGTATATCTTCTTGCAGCAAAACAGGAGTACGAATCAGGCAGTGTGTTTCAGCAATTAGAGCATTCAGTCTTTGCTAGTGATTCCCTTTTGGCCTTCCATTGGTAGGGAAGTCCTGGTGAATATTGTGTCAACCGTGGTTAAGCTCGGAGAAGCTAAAGAGCATATTTACCATAGAGATAATGGGTATTAAAATCATGTTGTGGTGCCATCATAAACAATATACTCTTATGATGTCAGATCTCATTCAAATTCATGTTGGGTATATTTACCCAATAGTGGAATATTGTTTACCAGGATTTAATGATGAATTTACATTCACACAGTTAAAAAGTTTAAAGAGAATATAGAAAAGGGTGTGTTAAATAATTTGTGGTACAAATTACATTGATTTAAAAACAAAAACCACTTGTATGAAATGTGAAATAGAATGGTTAGAAAGTAGGCAACAAATCCTGTGTATAAGAGTTTGCTGATCTTTATCATGATATAACCCACAATGTAGAGACTTCTTTCTTAAGACATGCATCTAATTTCACACATCCAAATGCAAAGCTGTCTGATTCAGACAAAGTGCAAACAACATTTCATAGATTCTCCCAGTTCCCAGTAAGTTTTATAATATTTCTTCTCAGAATTATTCATTGTTATTCAGCCTTCATTTCATTTTCCATTATGAATCCAAATTTGATATTCTGAATTGTACTCATGTTTCATATAGTACTCATTTTGTCATGTATATTTTCATTCTAATTTCATATATGTTATTTCTTTATCACAAATCAATTTTTATGTATTTTTCTTTACACTGTTAACATACCAATTTCAGCCCTCAGTTGGCTAGTCATGTGTTACTTTTAATATGAAATGAACCATCTTTTGACTCTTAAAGGTCCTGCACAGTCAGATCAGCCTCATCATTTCCTCTTTCTCTATAGCTGGACAATGCAGACGAACAGGCGGCTCAGATCAGGAGGGAACTGGATGGGAGGTTGCAGCTTGCCGAACAAATAGCAAAGGTAAGAACACATTGATGAAAATAATCCAATCCTAGTCTCAAATGTCGCAATTTGAAGTTAAAGGTCACAGTGATATATATATATACAGATATGCTGAATACCAGTAACCTTTGACAGTAAAGCTGCATTCAATTTCAATATATGTATTCAAATTGATTTTTGGCTGAAAAGACAATGGTTTCCAGTTTCTGTATTTCCTGTTGAAACTTTCCCCATGACCATTTTTGTCAGAGCTCTATAAAACTTTGATATTTGCAGAGGTCAACGTCCACCTAAACCCTTCATGTTTTCTGTTAAAGATTCACAGACTGTCTAGCCATTGCATACATGCATGTATGGTGTGGGAGTTTGTCTGGCTTTAATGTATTTTGTCTGTTGTTGTGTGTTGTCTCTATTAGTGAGTGGGGCAGTACAGAGTGGAGGTGGATGCAAAGATCATTGTCAAGACAACAGATGCTATATACTTGGATATGGAAAAATGACAGAAAGGAAGATATATACGAGATTAATGTTTATCTCTGCTTGATATTGTGGGGTTTTGTTGTTTTGATGCAGACCAAGAAAGGACCAAAGTTCATCGTCAAGGAGATGGAGAGTATGTATGTGGACGAGCTGCACTCAGCTGTCAACCTCCTCATGGCAAACCTGGAGAGCTTACCCGTTTCCAAGGGCAACACAGACTCCAAATACTCCCTGCAGAAACTGAAAAGGTAGATGACTTGCGCTGGGGTGATATATGCGAGAATAAGTAATATTTGTGTGTGTGTGTGTGTGTGTGTGTGTGTGTGTGTGTGTGTGTATGTATTATGTTATAAAGGATGTATAAATAATGAGATATATGGTTTTGGTAAGGAGAGGATTTGGGAATAGTGGTGATATGTTATTAATGATATGTAAGTAGGTGTGTATATGTGGGAATGTATGTGGGATTAGTGGGATGAGGTAGGGGTAAGATTTTAGGTGTAGGGTAGGGAGAGTTTTTGTTGGTTTGCTTTTTTACTGTATACGTTGAATATTTTGCAAGGTTTTTATTTACGCGAATTCACGAGTCAGGTGCTATTCGCGAAATATTAAAGACACACAAAAATAAAGACTCCCGATATGAATGTGACGCACACATATGTATTTCTCCATTCATACAGTACTCGACGATTGCGAATTCAACCGCTCGTGAAATCGTCGGGAAGTCTCGATTTGCGAAAATTTAGACTCGCTATTAAAATATATGGGGTATACAGTATAATACAGAATGGATTCTGACAAGTTATTTGTCCACTTTGCTTGATTATATGTTGTGATATGATTGTGATGGTTTAGTGTTAAAGTTATGTGAATATAATTTTCTTCCTTCTTATTGTAATGAGCTGATTTGTATTTATATAGGTAAAAAATCCATAATTGTTGGTTCAATTTGTTAACACATTCTAAGTTACTGTGAAAATTTCCATTTGTGTTTCATGGAATCAAAAATGAAAATTATTAGGGGAAAAAATACATGTTTGGAGGGGTCAGTGGGATTCTTTGTGCCAGAGAAAAAAAAAGTGTGAGAAAGAGAAAGAGCCTATAGGCAGAGACAGTGAGACATGAACAAGGAGAAGAGCACAAGAAGAAATTCTTGAAGAGGAAGGAGAAAAAAAAGGAGGAATTATATTGAGAAAGACAAAGAGAGAGAGACGAACATAGAAAAAGTAGGGAAGGAATCATACTGTAAAAGTGGAAATTTTCGCGGTGTTGAAATTTTTGTGCATTTCGCGCAACCAGAAACTAGCGCAAAAATAAAAGCGCGCGAATATTTTTGCTTGCCACATGTTCCTGTGCATGATGCCTTGATTCCGTGGAATTAAAAACACGCAAAATTCTTCTTACCCGGCCAAGCGCAAAAAATTAGTCGCTCGAGAATATCCACTTTTACAGTATAGGGACTTGAAATCAGTGATAAAGGGAGGGAGAAATGGTGAGAGACAGAGTGAGCATGTAAGTAAAATTTTGGGAAACTGATAAAAAAAAGAAAATTCATTGGTGTTGTATCTTTTGTTCCATACCTGTCAGCATGAATTGAATAAGATGTGTTTATAACACTAAATGTAAATTGGAAGACTTTTGATGACCAAAATGTTAATGTTCTGTATGGACATGATTTGATGAACCATAAAGCCTGGGAATAAAGGATAGCGCTGAATATCATGGAGTAGTTGACATACAGATTGTATAATGCATGTTTTACCAAAAGCAAAAACATTGCTGGTGGTTTAATGAATAGAAAATCCTTTTAATTGAGTCCAAGCAGGCATTTGCAAATCTTCAAAGTTCTTATTTCACTGGTGCCATGAAATCATTGCAAATTACAATGTATAGTAACCAAAATAGTTGCACATCACTGGGCACTCTCAATACAAATGTACCACACAGAACATGCCAACTCATAAAAAGGCAGGAGGCTATATGAAGAAAAAAAAAAGAAGTTGGGGAGCATGCCAAGATTTTATAATTTTAAAGGAACATTTAAAATGTATGGATAGAGTCGCCTCTTTCTTGTGCTTGAGGCTTAATGAAATCCAGAGTTTGTAACATCAGTAAGGGGAAAAAGATGGGGAAAATATTGATTGCATTTTTTATATGATTGATAAGTTATTTCAAGTACTCTACTCTGGATCTTTGCTGCATGGTTCGTGATCATGAACATCTACATTTTATTTTTGAACTGAATGAGACCATAAATATGCAGTACCATAAAAACTAAATCCTCTGATATTGAACAGTTCTTATTAATGTATTGGATGAATAATGACAGATCTATTACAGCCTCAAGCATCAGTTGAGAGCTATAAGGGTGTGAGCCTCATGTACCTTGGGCATGATTCATAGTATGATGCATTCTTAACATGACGTGTGACTAGTTGAATCGGCACCACATTGTATTTAATTTATGGCACATGATTGTGCAATGTTGTAAAATACACTTGATTTACTGAGCAAATGCTGCATGCTCTGTCTTGCGACATTCAAGACTATGTTACCTTGTATGCATGATTAACACCTGTGCAATTATATTTCTTTCAAAAATGCAATAAAGCTTATTACACATTTTGTTGCTCATAGATTCTGGTTTGGTGCATTGATCGAGATCATGCATTGTATACTAAAGTATGTGACTTGTTACATGTACCCTGTACATGTATTCAAAGACCCTAAAGCTGAAAACACTGTTAGGGAATGTTATTGAGCTTTTTTCTTGCTTTTGAACCAAATTCTGTTCATGCTGATATATAAAACTATCAGAACTTCTGTTTCAACAATTGTTTTCTTTATTTTAAAGCTCAATTGTGGACACTTTCACATACCACCTCAGTGGAAAGCAGAGTAAAATAACTTTAAACAAAAAATATGAGATTCTAAAATGGTTAAAACACCACTCAGACTTTGAAATCTTTTGCCTTATGAAATCGCAAACTGAGAGAGAGAAGGGTTGTAAACACTTGCTGAAAACAAAACATCCAAATCAGCCTTGTTGACCCAAGATGCACAATTTTTAGGCCTACTATAGTAAAAAAAAAAGTTAAAACATGAAAATAAATAAAATAAAACAGGATATTAAAGATATTCAAAAACTATTTACAACATTGCATGGTTGTGATGTGCGGTCTCATATTACATAATGTTCTATCATAGCTTGTAATATAAATGCTGCCATGGCCAGAGACAACATATTTTGTTCGACAAAAGATGTAGAGATGTGGACTTTGGAGGAGTGCCTGAAAGCTGTTATCATATTACAACACGAGATGCATGCTCTCATCTGCCTGAAGGACACCCATTTCAAGTCGGAGACCCAAGGCGTGTGCAATAATTTCTTGCCGAGCCTCCAGAACACAGAGAATGCTTCCAATGCAAGAAGTTAAGGGGGGGGGGGGTCCATGTTTGATCTCCAATCTCTGATCAGATCTACGTAGGATGGCTCTGCTTTTGGTGTCAAAATAGGACATGGACATACTGCCCTCAGGATGTTTGCGCATCTGACCACTGCCCTGATGCAAATAGAAGGAAAACTTGTTGAAGTTATGTGAATCACAGCAGAACATGACATAGAAAGTTTGGTTGTCATTCAATTTCACATCTGTATCAAAGTTTGTGTGTCTCTTTTGTAACCCTGAAAATTAGATTCCTATCATAAGCTGGTTTATTGTAAAGGTAGGTAATTTAGACCTTTCCTCAGAATAACAAAAAACTAGAAACTTCTCTACGATGAAGGGGGAAACATTATTGTAGACTGCAAGTGAATTCATTTGGACCCTGAAAAATGTCAAACTATTATTCTTGGTGCAAAATGAGAACATATCCTTCATTGATGTGGGGTTAGTTTTTCATGTCTGTTTTCAAAACTCATTGTTGTATTTCATTTAGATTTCATACCTGATATTGAGAGACATTGCTCTCCAACTATGCAACATTTTATGATGCTTGCAAAAGAGATACTATAACCTTTATTGCTAACTCGTATAGTAATGCACTTATGTTTCTATAGCTGAAGTTTCCTTAAATGCACGTGTAAAACTGACGAATGTGCTGCATTAGAAAGAAGGGAAAAGGAAAGAAAGCAAGACATTCCTATACTTCACTCCAGTTTGTGCAGATGTTTCAAAAATAATGTTTGCAATAAGTCCACATGGTTCTGCTTTAACACTACATTAATGAGATTATATGCAAGAAAAGTGAAAATATGTTGAATTTTCTTTATATTTTCATTACACCATTGTACACATATGACATCACTAGCTGTATTAGTCTTCACATCCAGCGATTGTGGAACCGTCCAAAAATTCATAACTTTTGAACAGATTGTCCAATTTTTCTCAAACTTTCACCTATGTGTTCTACTATTATTGCTGCATTCTCTCAATCCACATGTATATGAAGGTGGACTTGTCCTTTAAAATGTGTGTAGAAAGAGGAAAAGCTCTCATGTGAAATCTGGCATTCTTATCTCTAGATGGCTGAAGTGGAGAATCCATATCATTCTTGTTGTTTGCAGTCAAGAGAGATGTTTATTGAAAGATAAGAAAGCTGCTCATTCACCAGTTGGCAAGATTTAGGGATGTAATCATAGCAGCGACAAGATAAACTGATCCCACCAGAGTGTGCCGTTTCTAGGCAGTCGTTTATCGATTGCCCAGCACTACAGGCATTTATGTTACCTAGCAATGTTTGCTCTTTGATTTGTGTTATCAATCACTGGGATTATAAACCCAGCCCTGGCAGACTGCTTTGATACACTGAGAAAAGCAGACATGAGGACTGTCACGGTCCTGATTGTTAGGCTTAGACTTGAACTAGATCATTGTAATTGAAAGCAAGCAGTGACACATGAATATGGTTACAAGTTGATATCAGGCCATTCTGTCTAGTTATGAATAAATGTTGTCCTAATGCACATAGATTAGATCTGTTGATTAGGGGTAACTGAGGGGATTTAAACTAATCATGGCCTTAAATATGTCGATGTTTAGACAGTGGGGGAGCCATTTTACATTATTCTCCAATCCATGGTGCCAATATTACACTTTAAGCAGACAAAATCATTAAATAGAATTTGTGATCATTTTCAAGGATGAAAAAAAAAATAATGCGTCGCAAGTTTATAGTCAACATCAACAAATGATATCAATATCCAGAAAAGGTAAAATTTGATGTGGAATACTCATCAGCATATTAATTACACCAGTTGGGTTCTAAACTACAAACTTCTATGAATTTGACATGAGTATCACAAATATGACAAGAGAATATAGATTTAAATAGTCTTAATGGACAACTCTTTACATAGTGACTTTTATGGTTGCTTTGTCAACTCTATGGCTGCTCCGTCAAGGGATACATCGAACTTTTTATGGTTTTCTTTTAAAATCCCTTGCAATAATTGTTAGTTTCATAGTAAGTGTAATTTGAGGGAGATTTCTAAATAAAAATACCCATGTATTGACGCATGTTTATGTCTTTCCCCTTTTTAGATTTTGAATCCATACAATCTCTCTTTAAAACTGCTATTTGCGCAAATATATACATTTTCAGGAAAACATGTACTGTGCTCTGTTGAGTGCCAGTGAATGCATAGTGTATCTTTAGGAAAATCTGGGAAGAAAATAAAATGCTTTAAATTTCAACATTCAGAGCAGAGGAGTCATTTCTTCCATCTCTCATTAGAATTAAGACAAGATAAAATAATGAACCATATCATGTAAAAAACAGACATTTTACGGTACTTGAAACTTGTACAAATTTTGAGAGGAGCCAAGATTTGTGAAAGTAAAATGCATGTGAAAGTTTTTTTTCTACATCATGCATTGAATGCCAGTGGCAATTTGCAAAAATTTAATGCATAAAAAAAGAAGATCAGCACTATTTCACAAAAGTTTCATACTGTGAATGTTTCTCGTTTTACAGTACTTAATGGAAACACAGAGAGACTTTAACACAATTTCATATTTGTAGGTCATCAAGGCATCAATTTAAGGTCTCTAGGCATAGAGTGTGATGTTTGCACTGACATATCTTGATAGTAACAGGTCAAAAGTTGTGCTTCTTCATTAGCTGTGAATATTTGTGGAATAGTTTTTGCATAAACCTGAATATACCTCTGCTGCTGTGACTTTACAAATTGTCGAAGAGTTCCAATTTGGACTGGGTGGTGCATGAAATTGGCCTAGACATTCGACATTTATAACTTCTAGACAGATTGTCAGACTTCTGTGATATTTTCTCAGAGTACTTCAGCGGTCTGTCTGCATTACCCAGATGTATTTTTTTTAACTTCCCCTTTAAATTTCCCCAAAATTGTTCAAAATAGGTGCATTTGTATTTAAATTACGAGAAAAGAAAGTAGAAAGGTTCTGAAGGGGAGTTGACCTGATGCCAGTTGATCAGAAAAGTTGTACATTACTTCAAAAAAGCCCACAAATAAAACCCACTGAAGTATACCTTGTACATTTATTTTGATATTTAATAGACTATCCTTTTGTCATGTTGTGGTATAAAAAGCATATCTTTATATAAGTTATGAGGAAACCTGACTTCCTTTGCCATGCCTCAACTTCAAACTTTACAATTTGCTATTTTGTACGGCAAAAGAGTTTTTTTAATTATTATTTGTATGTGTGTGTGTGTGTGTGTGTGTGTGTGTGTAATATATCCTTCCTTTGGTGAAATAGTAGCAAAGTTTTTCTCCTTTCTCTCTCTCACGCTGATAAATCTGCAGTGGGCGGCTAATATTCCTCGCCTCTGCATCGTCAAGCCATTGCGAGATAAGTGTCACTTAGAATTACAGAGCAGCCAGTTTCGCGATTGTGCCGCGAGGAAAATGATGATAACAGAGAAAGAAAAGGCCAGTGCCATGTTCCCCGCACACAGAAATATGACACTTGTTTACAGTAGCCCTGCCTTTACCCCGGGCAATGATCGCCACAAACACAAGTCATCACGCAATGCGTTCTGCATTTAAGCTCAAGTTGAATCATAAATTCACAATCTCAAATCTGTATCGTAGAAAATATTAACAGATACAGATATAACACACACACTTTTTCTCTTTTTTTAATGCAAACAAACTTCACTGTTTGCCTTTTGAAGTCTCATAGTAATGGAATTAAACAAAGTTCCTGGAGACTTTGTTTGCATTAGAAGCACATGTGCAAGTGCTTTGTACTGTAGTATGATGTCATTGTTATTAGCAAGTACGTTGACATTACCTTTCATGCGCTTCTAGATATCTTTCGTCCCTCTCCCGTTCAACTTCTTAGGTAAAAGGCATGGACTCATGCTATCCTTGTTGTCCAGTATTTAGCTCCAAATGACGGATTCTTGTGGCCATAACTACCAACAGAACGTAACATGCATGATAGTTTGAAACCTTGTAAAACAAGCAGTAGTTCATTTAGTTGCTAATATGTAATTGCCATGGTAGGCTGTGTACAGTCTCGTGAGGGCTGACTGAATATATATACCGGTATACAATTTACCTACCATGGTATGTTACGAGAGTACCATATCAAGTAGTAGCCTTCATGCTGTGACAGAACAGCCATTGTTGATGCTATATGATATGGCAAGGTTCAGACCAGTTTGAGTTGTACCAATAACCATTTCATGCCGGTGGGCTTCATGATCACATGGTAGCATTTTTTTGGGGGGAATACACTCTGGTAGTTTGGTTGCCCCTGCATGGACTGTATGCTGTCTTTGTAAGGAAACACAGGCTTTAAAAAAAAAATGCACCAACCGGCAGAGATTTTTTTTCCAGTTATTGTCACCAGAGCCTACATGTTCATACACAACCACTTCGCAAGAAAAATACTTTCAAAGGAAAGGTGTCGTAACAAGCTTGGCAATCTATAGTTGAGCTACGTTTGGGTTAAAAATGCGACGTTGCTATTAAACTTTTGATATGAAAAAAGAAAGAACTTGGTCGCAATTGTGTGATAGTCTATTTCAGCAAGTAAAATTGTCTTTCATATTCACGAAAAAACAGAAGACACTGTTATGTGAATGTAAATAAATGTTCATGCTTTAAACTAGGAGCTGAAATACTCGGCAAGGCCAAGAATGTAAAAGGTCACCCCCAGCTGCCGAAATGTTGTGCTGATATGGCAACAGACAAGAAAACGTGACTGCAGGCAGAGTGAAAACAAGCGAGGCGTGGAAAGCATATTAACCTCTGAAAGCTATCAACTCGTCTCACTGCTGAGCTGTATTTGCAAGCACAGCAGGACATCAATTGGCACCAATGGGCGGACAAATTATGCATGCAAACATTACAACGACTTGCAAATAGCGTGCCGGAGAAAGGCCGAAATGGGAGGAAAGATAATCGGCGGCAAAAATTGGCATGCCGCATAATATGCAGTGCCGAGATGTGGTGTATCGGCAGGGCCCTTCGTGTTTACCTCTAGGGCCAGTCATATCAGACCAGAAGATGACTGCTGTATAATGCATGAGCGGGCTGTTATATGAATAGAGTGTCTCACAAGACATGGCTAACACTAGTGTCTCTGCGTGCTAGGTTAGTTGACGGGGAGTGTCGGTTATGTCATGACTGTTACCCTACCGTCAATCAGCAATGGGTGGACACTGTGGTGTATACAAACCCATATTAAAGGTTCATGACATTGTCGGTGTCAAATGCTATCTGAGTTTTAATAGGCAGAAGTAACACACCAGTTCTTTGAATTTCACTGCATGCCATTATGTTTGGCAATAATTTTTGTCGAATGGCTCTTTAAACTTACCTGTTGCTTACTGTTGATGTAACTTATGTCACAGTGATGCTCTGGGCTCTTTGTAAATAGCAAGCAAAAAACCAACTAGCAGGGTAAACAACAGAGCCAAGGGAGCAGTCAAATGATGAGATACGTGGGTTGGAAAGCGGGGGTGTGAATGAAGGCTGAGTTCAGGTATTGAATTCATTCTGAGGTTGACAGTCTTTTTTTTTGTTTTTGTTTTTGTTTTGCTCAGACATGTTTTCTCTTGTGTCATGAAAGTGATTGTGAGGTCACGGAATGCATGATATTTGAGTGACTACTATCAATTGTAGCCAAACTTTGTTTCCATGTCTGACTTGAAATATTGTGCTGTATGATGTCTATCAAGACTGCATTTTGATATATGGCAGAGAGCAAATGTTGGAAACAAGGGGGAAATCAATAAAATCTCTGAAGCTGGGAATTTAGCATTTGTAAAACAAAACAGAGAAAGCTGATGAAGAGGTTTTTATGGTTGCTTGACTCTTTTTGTTTGACATTGTTATATTCTTCACAAATGAATTAATTTCATTGTTTTTGTATAAACAGTGTTAGTTTTTATGCATACATTTGTGGTTCATGTGTGTGTAAGTTTGTTAAGACTGATCCACAATATTTCTTAAGGTACAATACAGGTACCGTACTGTACTGTGTATCAAGGAAGGAGTGGGCAGGGACATATTAGACTGAGCTTGGGAATGAGTAGAAGAAAAGAGAGTTTCACTAAGATGACAATGTTTCCGAAGTTGCTGGATTTGTCAGGATATTAGCAGATCGAGGATTAACTACCAGTGGATTTATTTTCTTCTATTTTTTTTTGGGGGGGGGGATGGGGGAGGGTTTATAGGGATCTTTTAAGCAGAAGATGATACGGAAAAGGAATAATTTCTGCAAGCGATTTCTGTAACCTTGCGGATGTCGGTCGTGAGTGATTCTTTACGAGGTGAAACATTTTGGAGTCAGACGACTGCATTGTGCCACTAGTCCAAGAGGAGGCTTCAACTCTGTGGGATTTGCTTTATGTTCCTATGTGGAAAGCAAAAGCCAAGTAAGCAAAGGGAGTAATAACTGAAAACTGAAAGTTAAAACTGAAGTTAAGCTGGTTACCTCATGACTGCATCCATTGCTGTGATGCAGATGAATGTTTTGTTCACATTTATTGCTCTTTCTGAATAGTGCCAATGGGCATGATCTTTATTTTGAAGAAATATTCTCTGTTTTCGTGCAAGGAATGACTTTCAGATATATTGTTGGGTCTTACTTTTTTATGTGAAAATTCTTTTTTTTTTCTTTTGGACTAAAGAAAGTTTTCTTTCATTTGTGGGAAAGAACATGATTCTTTTATTTTAAGACCACATTTGCCCATATATCATATACGTATGAAACTGTTGGCTGCAATGTTTCAATATCTGCTCAAAGGGGGAAAAATAATGAACAAGGAGTACATCAGAATGAGAATGAAATCCTGTCTACATAAGATATGAAGACAGTGATGAATTCTCTGGTATTATGCATTTGTGGATTTTTTTTTTGTCTCTCTGAGAATCTGTTTAAAGGAAAAGTATACCATCAGTTGAGATGATGATTGAGCTTTAGCTTTTTGCAAGATACTCAGAAACAACTTGATGAAAAGTTAAAAGGAATTCAAATTTTGTTTCAGGAAAATCAGTTTTAAAATGGCTGAGATATCCAAAAACAAAGTCAAACAAAGTTATCCTAATAAAAGGTGGGTCCCACCTTGTATTGTCGTTGCTTGGATATCTCAGCCATTTCAAAACAAATTTACATCAAATAAACTTTTGATTCCTCTTAGGATCATATACTTTTTCATATTTCATAAGATGTTTCTCATTATTCCACTGGAAAATTGAAAACCTGTAGTCCCCATTTCAACCAAAACTATACCATCCCTTTAAGAACTAACTGAACCTGTCATTTATGAAAGTTGTCAACATAAATAAGAGAATGATTTGGAAAATCAGGTAAATCCTATTCTTCTCCTTTTCCCCATACCTCTCAGTATGTCCTCCTTGTGCTGCTGAAATACAACGATTGCCATCTTATATTTAAACAAAGCCATCCCGGTGTACTGGCATAACTTATCAAAATTTGTTGTAGCTCCATATAAATCCACATTTTAGGGAGTATATATTACAATCACAGATGTCACCAGGCATGGGAGATTTGATGCGTTTCCCTCTGTAGTTCCCACATGGCCAATTGGAGAAGCAGGCTTATGTGGAAGGAGAGCAGAAGAGTGGCATTATGCTGGATAGAGTTCATGCACTCCTGCCAATGTGGTTTGTGGTTGTAGAAGTGTGTGTGGTGAATGGGGTGGGGGGGGGGGGGTGGAGGGAAGGGGGATGCAGGCATGGGCGTGGCCATATTAGGGGGACAAGGTGTCCATGTTGCTGTAGTGCTGAGATGCTCCTGATGGGATGATAATGTTTGATTGCTGGTGACATGGGCTCATACTGAGTCCAGAGTGATACTGGGGTTCAAATCATAGTAGATCAAATTACAAGGCTTCAGGAAAACAGTACAGAGGGTTTTGAAGAATAAGTATAGGGCTGTATTAGTGCATATAATTTTATGTTCTGTTAGAGAGCAGATCAGTTGAAAGATAAGTCAGTTTAATTTGATTATTTGCAATTAGATCTTATTCAGTTCATTGCATTTCATTTCAAATCAGATCAATTCACATTTGTTATATGATTTCACAGGTAAAGCTACATTGTAAATTGTGTGATGATTTTGATACAACTAAAAAGTGTACTGAAAAACTATAGGTATTTTTATACAGTAAAAGTAGATATTTTGATACAGTGCAAGATGCATTGGAAGTATGTGTAATAACAAAAGATGAAACAAATCACATGATTAAACTGCCCAGCTCCATATGATTATTTGGCATACTGTATTGAAATACAGACTTATCAAATACAAGTTCACATGTAGTCTGTAGAAGCATTTGTCATCTCCAATATCTGTTATGTGCTGCATAATCAGACTGTATTTGCTCTGAACAAATGTGTAATGAATTAAAGGCTGGAATTTTCGTTGCTCAGTGCTTTTGATATCAGTGCAAATATTTGTCACATTCCATATGAAGACAACATATTACAAGAGAGAGAGAGAGAGAGAGAGAGAGAGAGAGAGAGAAAGAGTAACATGGAGAAGGGGGGGTGAAGAAGAATTGTACGATGAGTGGAAAGACTGGAAGACAGTGAGGAGAAAATATTATACCATATGTCCCCCCCCCCCCAAGAAAAAAAAATACAATGGAACCCCCTGTAATGATATCTTTAAAAATAGTGAATAAATTTAAATACAATTTCAGGGTAAAAAACTATAACTTATTACCCACATCTTACAGTAAACCCCATCCAATTTGCTTCAGTGGTCAAAGAGAAATGAGGAATTTTGTAGAGCATGTCAGGAATCCCTTCCCTACCAGTTCTGTCCGTTGTGTTCACACATTAAAATATGCAGTCCCACAGAGCATTAAGTGCTAAACTTGGAAGAATCAGACCCATGACATGCTTTACAACAATCCACATTTCTTTGTGACCACTAAACCAAACCGGGTAAACCGGAATGGGGTTTTCTCCAAAATATAGCTAAGATGTTATATTCAAGGCCCTGAAATAGCATTCAGACAGTTTAATCATATTGGGAGTTATCAATGCAAAAATCTGATTGTATTATTATTATTTTTTTTTTTTTTTTGGGGGGGGGGGACATACCGTACATAGATAGTTGAAAAGGCTTTAATGATTTTGTGTCACTGATTAGATATCAGGAAAGGAAGATAGTGCGTACTTTTTTTTTCAGAACAAACAATGGGCTGTAAACATTAAATCGGATTGTAGGTGGATTGGAATGCATGGTACGGAATTACTGTATCCAGACTAGAAGGAGGAGGAGGAGGAGCAAGAACAATACATTCAATGATGATATAGAGCCATTTTATACTCTGTGTGTCTGATTAAATACATTTCTCCTCTCTGTATTTTTTTCTCTCCCTCTCTCCTTCTCTTTCTCTCTTTCTTTCTATCCCTCTCCATCTTTCACCCTCTCTTCGTATCCTTTTTTTTTATCTATACCTCCTTCTTTCTATATATTTCTATTTCTTTTCCTCTCTATCTCTTTTTATCTATGTCTCTCTCTTTCTCTCTCCCCTCTCTCTTTCTGTCTTTTTCCTTTTCCATCTCCCTCTATCTCTCTCTATCTCTCTTTTTATCTCTGTCATTTCTCCCTCTTTCTCTTCTTATATCTCTTATATCTCTCTCTCACTTTCTATATATCTCTCTCCCACTTTCTATATATCTCTCTTTTACTTTCTATCTATATCTCTTTTTCTTCTCTCTTTTTTCTGTTACCTCTCTTCCCATGGTTTTGGATGCAGAGCACAGAACACAGCAGTTTCTATGATGGAAGTAACAGAGGACTCAGAGCCAACTCTCTCCAAGTCAGATGTAGTGCTCTCATTCACGTTAGAGGTAAAGTACTTCAGAGACAAAATGGCGTGCATAAACATCCTGGCACCCCGTAAATTGGTATCCAATAAAAAAAAAGAAGAAAATACAACAAGCAGGAAGTGGAAATATGAAAGACTGGGGAGTTACGATCACATTGTCCTGAAGATTTTGTTTGTTTGTTTCTTTGTTTGTTGTTGTTTCTTTTCATTTGACAATCACAAATTGATGACTGTCTGATGGTTAAGAGTTGTAAGTTTCTTTTTATAGTTTCACTATAGTTACAATGATGGTACTTGCTTCATATTTTTCTTCACTAGGTGCCAATGAAGCAAAATAATAATAACAGCAAAGAATAAGAAGCTTGATCCTTGATTATTTTCAGTGGAATTTCTTCCATATGGAAATTGGTGTGAGAAAGTAATTAGCATACCCAGTGTACATAAAGTAGACTTTAGAGCAATGCAGTCACTCTTATCAGTCAAAATCTGTTCAGTCATTATATGATATTTCATCAAATTCAAATATGCATTGATACTTGAATTGCTCAGGATATAAAACATGCTTGAATGGTGCAATGGCAAGCTATAATCAGTCATATTTTGCAGTCATAGGGCATGTTAATAAAGAAGTGTTTATTGATATGCTGATGTTGTTCGTCTTTTGTGTCTGTTTGTTTGTTTGTTAACAGGTGGTAGTGATGGAGGTCCAAGGCCTAAAGTTCCTAGCACCAAACAGAATTGTCTACTGCACTATGGAAGTGGAAGGAGGGGAGAAACTACAGACGGACCAGGCTGAAGCCAGTAAACCAACGTAAGTGTTTAACAGAGAAGATTCTCAAAAACCTCAGATGTATCCTCATTATCCAGACTGGAGAATGTATGTGTAATAGTCTCTCTTATTTAGGAATTATTTTCACCTACGGAAATGCATGATGTAACACACGAGTTTCTCCCTGACTGCTCGTTGGAATCTCTATGGAATTTGATTCATAAATCTTAGCAGTTTTACGGTGTTTTGTTTTTTATATCAGAAGCACAGCCAATTAATTTCTCTTTTCACTCATTGTAAGGGAGGGAAAAAAAGGAGGTTTCAGACAGAAGCCACTACTGTGGTGTATATTTTATTGTCACTTCTTCAGTTTTAAGATAATTTTCGCATTTTGTAAATATGATAACTGGGTTTAGCTCTTCATTGTGGAGACCTTCAACAGCATTATCTGCAACATGGTGTGAAGTATGGGCTGATATGTCATTTCTCCTAGAAGCATGAAAACAAATATCATCATTTCAGCAATACACATAAGGGCACTATCATCCCTATAATTTCCTGCCAATTGCAACTTTGCTATTTCCAATGCTGCAATTTTCTAACGTCCATTGTTAAGATTTGTCACCTCCATTCCACTGGACTACTCCAGTGGATGGCCAAGCAAATAACAGTTGATGGATGAGATGTTAATACTCATGAACATTAGTTGATGAATGACTTGACCTTTAACCTCAAGTCAGCCATGGAGTGTATATCCGGCTTGACCAACCCCCCTCCCCTCCCCCCCCCCCCCCCCCCCCCCCCACTTTCCCCGGCAGTGTTTACCTGCATCAAGCGCGGGGTTGATGGAAAATGCAAACATTGCGCGACTTCTGGCCAGAGCCTGGGTGATACATCACCGTCAGCTGAACTTCCTAATTGGTTTCATCATTCCAGAGGGAAGAGGATTGGGGATGGGGTGGGGGGGGGAGGGGGGGGCATAAGGAGGGTGGGGCATCCTGGCACTCTCGTGCTCTCCTTTCCCATTACTTCTGTCCATCCACTGACTGTGCTTTCACTGGCACTTTCCTACAGATGATGTGATGCTGACATGTATCTTGGTAAAAAAAATCGCTCTGCAGAGAATTTTTGATTTCCATATCACCTTGAGCAATGATATTACAAACTTTGAGAGGGCAGCGTCTCAGCATGCAATTAACAACAGAGCAGTACCTGCCGGGAATGTGCGAGCACAGTAACGGCAGACAAGAATTACTCATTTTGAGGTGCAGAAATGCTCAGAAGATATGAGCCCTTAGGTGTACAGAGTGCTGCCACTGGAGGCATAACCTATCAATCTTGATTGGGGTAAAGAAAAAAAAATGCCTTCTTGTTTTCAACCTGAATTGTTGCCTCATACTACCCTAGATAGCACCTTCTTGTATTGGCTGCTGCTGACGGCTAATTTCAGTTGTCATCAGCATTGATGTTTAGCTTTAAATTTGTTCATAAGCTTTCGTTTCATAGTTGTCTCCTACTTTCAATATGTCTTGGTAATTAAGTAGAGCAAACAAACAAACAAACAGAAATCCTGACAAACACCCCAATGTGGGCTAATCACATGTTCTGTATGAATATTCATGAAGAATAAGCAACAAGGTTCATGATATAGAGGTAAAAAGGACATGAAACATCACCATTTTAATGCTGAGGGTTGTAGCTCGTGCTCATTTGTACATGCACATTCATCAACTAAGACCTTTCATAATTTTTTTGAGCTTCCATGATAGACCTGTAAGTGCCTTCATCTTCTAAATGCAGTGGGATGTTCATCCATAAAGGTTTGAAATCAGCTGTCATGATCGGTTGATACTGTACTATTAGAATACCCTGATGTCTTCTGCATATCCATCTTTTGCAGTGAGCACTTGTCATTTCAGAATTTGATATTGATTTCTTTTTTTTCTCTTCAATCAAAAATAGCCTTCAGCATTCCCTGTAAATTCTTAACCGTGCAAGTTTCTGCACCCCGAACGGTGATCGTATAGGAGCTCAGGGTGTATGATTTGCTTAAAAGAGCAAAAATTGAGCCATAAGATTGCTCATGTGTGATGTAGAAATGCATAGAACTGAAATTCTGTTCTCAGAAGGAAGGACAAGGTCTCATACGTAGATGACATACAAATGCATCCATGTATGTCTTCCACCAGTTTCTTTTTCAGCAGTATGCCAGAATGAAAGACAACAACGTTGTTTTCAAACATAAGAATAGCTTTCTTGTGTCTTTCTGAGAGATCACACAATACTTTATTACATCATCTTCACATCTGTGAGGGTGTGTTTGCCTGTGTCTGCCAGCATCTGCATATCACTGGATTACTGTAAAACCAGAAATTTTCGCATGCATACAACTTTCACAAATTGCACGAGGAGCCAAGATTCGCAAAAGTAAAATGCACACAAAACTGTTTGTCTACACAATGTATTGGAATGCCAGTGGAGATTTGCAAAAGTTTCATGCCGTGAATATTTGTCGTTTTACGGGAGTACTGTTCCAGATTTATATCTCTTTTACACTTGAAGCAATTCATGCTGTCTGATTGCTTCACAACACATATTTCTGACATTGTGTAGTTTATTTGAATATTTATTTTTATTGCGTTGTCAGACTTTGGTCTACCATGGAAAGTCTGCGTCACAGATCTTCCATTTTCAACAACAAATGTTTGAGATATGGTACTGCAATATTGATACTGGCACTGGTCTGACGGTCCAGGACCAGTAGAAATCACTGTCAGACCAGTAACTTTTCAGGAATGGACCAGGACAAAAATTGAATAACTTGGTATCTAGTGGTCTGACTGGGATAGGTTGGACCAGTAGAAAAAGTGGGTTAATGTGCAGCCCTGGGTACTGTACTGTTATTGAAAAAAAAAATACTGCAAATGGATTTATTTCTACCTTGAATATGACAAATTGATGTAAAATGTAGCAGATCAGTGAAAATACATGCTGCAATGTTGGGTCAGATTTTAGGAAAGTAATGATAATTCTGACATCACCAGGCCATCACCAGTGGCTTCTGTAAGGTGCCCTGAAGCTTCCTTTCAAACAAAAACAAAAACAAAAACAAAAAATCCCATGTTGACACACCTCTATCACATGTGATATTAGAGCTCTTTGTGTGTTTGCTTGTAAATATATACCTCAAAGTTATTAAGGAATCTTATTAAAAAAAATCTTCTTCTCTAGAGCCAGAAGTGATTGAGCTAAAATTGATACCATGAGTGGGGGGGGGGGGGGGGGGTCTAAATTTGGGCCATAATTGTACATTTTCATCTTCTACTTAAGAGTGCCTGGTCAAAGTTGGTAGAGCTGTGTGTAATTTAGATTAGTGACTGCGTGAAAGGTGACCTTGCGATACTCGGGTGAGCGCAAGACCCCCAGGTCTGTTGTTTAAAATTTTGCTCCAGTTACACTGTTTTTATAAAAATTTCCTCTTGGGGTGATTCTTGAGTACCGGTACCAAATTGAGTTATATCAATGGTAGGTGACAGTATCATCATCCTTTTGCTAGGAGAATAAAAGATGTTGATATTTATGGTCACACAGACCTCAAGTTTAATTGAGTACTGCGCGGTAAAATTTCATTATTTCAAGACAGATTTGTGTGCTCTATTGATATGCCTTGCTGCATTAAGGTCACGCAACACAATCCACAAACAGAATATAAGTTAGTACCGGGTACCGGTACATAATTATGATATCTGATTTACTGAACTATTACTATAACAGAGACTCCAACTCTCCCGTTTTCGACGGGAGATCTCTCGCCGAAAACCCATTTTTGCAAAATCTCCCGTTCTCCCGCTTATGATTTAATTTCTCCCGCCCTGGCTCTGTGTCTCCCGTTGGAAAGGATTTCTTACCTATTGCTATCGTTTGTTGAAAAAAATAAGCCGTAGATAGAACCAGAGAGCATCTAGAGCCCTGGGAATTTCGCGCTTCGCACACATCAACTTGGAATCTCCCGTTTGCTAGGGTTTTCAGGCGGGAGAATCTCCAGATCAGAAGGTGCTTTGGGTTGGAGTCTTTGCTATAATTATCTTTCCTACATGATTTTGACACTGCCTTTATGCTTTTGTTTTTGTTTACCCAATGTTTCATTTTGTTTTTTGTTTTTTTTTCACTAGGTGGGACACGCAGGGGGATTTCACCACAATTCATCCACTACCTGTCGTCAAAATCAAGCTTTACACAGAGAACACCGGAGTACTCAGTATTGATGATACCATGCTTGGCAAGGTTAGTCCCATGTGTGCTATTTTGTGTCAGATCAACTCCCCCCATACACACACGACAACACACCTGCACTCACAGCACACACAACACACACACAAATGCAATGCATGCACACACATACACTACACACATACTTTTCCCCACCAACAAATAATTTAAGGTTCCATCGGTTGTCAATTTTTTTTTTTTTTAATCATCTCTATCTGAGAAGATGGCTAGATAGCCCATACTAGTATTCAGCTGCAATAGCTGGTCTTCCATGGGGTCCAGTTGGATGTAAGGTGGGACCACTTCACCAGGTTAAACACCCTGCTCTTTGCGATAAATAAATGAAGCTGGATCTTTTTATGTGCATGAGTTTTGACTCTCTCACGCACGGGACCTCCATTTTATGTCCTATCTGAGGGACAGAGTGTTTTGCCTCTTTCTAGATGGGACGGTATGATTACACACAACATTGCTCAGTGGGACCCGGGAATCGAACCAGAGTGTTTTGGATTGTGAGGCAGACATGCTACCGACTGAGCTAACTCACCGCCCTTGTTCCGTATGACTATTACGGCATATATTTTGCGAGATTTTTATTTTCATGAATTTCGCTAGTTGGGTGCCATTCATGAATATAATAACATGCAAAGATTATTGGCATGAATGCGATGTTCACGCATACAATTCTTCGTTCATTACTACACTCCATGATTGTGAATCTAACCACTTGCAAAATTTTCAGGAAGTCTCAATTTGCAAAAAATTAGACTTGCCATATATGGCATGTACAGTACCTGAGAGATTACGCCTACGTGTATTTATTCTGGGTGATTTTTCCCATTCTGACCTCAGTGGAGAGTAATATTTGACATTCAACGAGGGAGAAATAGTTGTAAATGTCAGGGATTGATTAGAAGTAATTATAGATGTGCATGTACTACAATGCTATTTGTACTAATCCAATAGCTACTAATGGAAGTAACTCTGTTATTGCTTCCTCAAAGGGCTTTCAAACTCCCTCTCCCCCATCGATAGCACTTACTAATGTATGCCTTTAAGCTTTCCGTGTGGCAGGAGTGCAGTGATAATGGCTTCCAAGAGTTGGGAAATTATGGTGTCTTTAAAGAGCAAATTACCATATTAAGTTCGGCTTAAGGCATAACTAGTTCTCTGTGGAATGTGAACTTTGTATCAAGCGGGCTGATGAATTGCTGAAGCCTGCATTAGTGTTAATGAATGTTCTTTTCTATGCTTATGCAATGCTGTGGCTGTTAGGCCTGTCTTGGATTGGAGTCGCTTATGAGTCCATTTAGGTTTTAGTGTTGGCATTTCACTCAAGTAATTGGTGCCCTAATTAGCGAGGCATTTAGCATGAGCTCATCAAACACGCTGCCAATTGTTAGCTGATGCATCCAAGCTAATTAGTCCGGTGCTCTGAGCCATGTTTTGCCAAAAATGGCCGCACACAACCCGTGAATTAATTACTGAGTGTAAATATTGAAAGAGTGTAGTTAAGACCATAGCCTGAAATATGAAATTGACCTTACTCTGCATTATACTCGCTATATACTCCCAAATAAAAGCATGAGAAAAAATATCTGTGTAATGCAACATGCAGAATTGACCAGCATTTGAGGGGAAATTGGTGAGCACAAAGTGTTGCATATTAGTCATTGCACTGTTATATAGATTCAGGACTGTTTAGCATACCGTGGAGGAAAACTACATGGTCCGAATTCACGGAAGTACTACAATCTTGTCCATGGTTAAAACCATGGACAAAGACCGTAGTTTTGGATGGGGCGGCAAGTGTCGCATGGCCTATTTTGTCAACGAAAAATGGTCATTTCGTCGACGAAATGACTGATATCATAACGAAATAGGCCATGCGACACTTTCGTCTCATAAAAAATGTTGGTCTTTGTCCATGGTTTAAACCATGGACAAGATTGTACCACCTTCGTGAATTCAGGCCCATATGTATGCACAAAGAATTACATAGCACCGTGCATCCTGATAGTTTGAATTTTGTGATTGTTATAGCAATCACCAACAGTTGATCACTCTTGGTTTCCTGGAATATTTATTGCCATACTTTAGTTGGATACATTACTTTATAACACCTGAGCTACACCCAGTTTATATCAATATTCATGTTCAATGAATGCACTATTGCTCCACAGTGTAGGCAACATCTCCTGTAATGAAATTACAGTTTTATTCCAAATCAAATGGTTTACATGAAGTCAGCATAACTTATGTTAGGGAACATACTTTAGGGACTTCAGGGGCATAGAGAATAATCTTTTTATCTCAGAATGTCAGTAAATGTTCATGAACTGTGGCGTAGTCTTGGGATACCACTCATAAACATTCTTCTTCTTTTTCTGTATAAATTTTGCAGTTAAAATATGACCAGGGGCCCTGTTGCATAAACTGTAAGATCAAGCATAGGTCAGAATGTCAATGCTAAGTCTCAGAATATTCAATTCTGATTGGCTAATACCTGACTTTCGTTTGATTTATTTGTCTTATGTTTGATTGAATCTTTTTATGCAACTTGACCCAGAACAGAACAGCAAGGTCATTGAGACTGCAGAAGGTTGGTCAGTGTACAAGAGCTACCTATTGGTGAACTGCATACCAATATATAGTATCAGGTGGTACTTATCCCTCCCCCTCCCCCTTACCAGGTGATTTAAACACCATCCCCATGAAAGATATGAAATACAATATTATGAATACTGAAGAGTGCATGACTGATGGTAAAACTGTGGTTCATCAAGTCAAATTTCTCCTGCTTCTTGTAGCCTGTATACAAATATCTTAATACTCCTTTCTTTTTCCCTTCAAGAGAAACTACTGGAAAACCAGACATTTTCATGTGCATTTTAATTTCACAAATTTTGCGAGAGCCAAGATCTGCAAAATTAACATTTTTAAAGTTCCTATCTGCACTACATGCAATGAATGCCAGAGGCATTTCACAAAATTTTCACGCTACGAAAAAGGACATTAGTTCCAAATCGCGAAAATTTCTTGCTTTACATTGTTTAATATGAAAAGACCACAAATCAAAGGAGAGGAACAGATGCTGACAGGAGTGGTCATCTGTTATTTACATAAAACCTTTATCTATGTGATGATCCCATCTGTTAGCTTTTTAATAGAGTGGTACTGTCCTTCATCTTCAGGAAACAATGGAGATGAAAAAAAAAAAAGGCTGACAACTACCGACTCGCAAGAGTTCAATTAGGTGCAGAGTAAGAGTCATCACCTCCAAATGTATGTAATTCATGAAGTTTTGATACACTTCCAGATTTTTGTCAATGATGATGCTGAGCAAGAGAGAGAGAGAGAGAGAGAGAGAAATAGATGGAGATCTATGAATGTGGATGAATAGATAGAGAGAGGGAGGCGGAGGGACAGAGGGAGAGAGAATGAGGAGGAACTAGATAAAATCTGTCAAAGCCATAAGGTTGAATGTCAAGAGCCAGACTGGTGACTGCACACTCTTTGGCACTTGTTCAATTATAGATTGATCCAATGTTGGATATTATATTTCTCCCACCTGGCATTTTGTAATTAGCCAGTGTCCAGACCCCCTTTGCCCCTTGTTTTTCTTTTATTTTGTTTTTTGTTACATTGCTCTTGCTTGTGTGGTTTCTCAGCTCAGGAATATTTCACGATATAGAAGGACGGCATCAGAGTCCACAAACGATGAGGAGATGCCGAGCTGGTGGGGATAGAGATGGAGAGAGAGAGAGAAAGGAAGAGATGGGGGAGAGAGCACACGGTTAATTGACTTTTATTGATTTCAGTTCCTTGCTGGCAGCCACCAGGCCGGATGACACGGGTGGTATATATCGCATTGATCTCTCACCAGTCTCGGCTACGGAGGAAATGCCGCGGAGAGGGTGGACGAAAATAGATTTGATGCAGATGGGAGGGGGTCAGTGTGCATAATAAACATTGTGTCGTGGTCCCACTGCATAGTATTACTGTGTTACCGTCCTGATTGAATTAAGACAGTATTTCCTTGGATTTAAAGACAGTATGTGGAAACATTTACACTTATAGATCAGGTGCTGATGAAATTCGGCCTAGGATTGACAGAAATAGATTTCATGCGGAAGGGAGGGGTATATAATCTGCACAGTAAGTGGTGATGGAATTCCCTGCGCGGTATTACTGTGGTACCATGCTGATTGAATTCGGACACGGCTTCCTGGGAATCACACCCGTATATAGAAACATCTGTACATTTACCGAGTAGATCCGGCAACAAATGGAAATTCTGCGACTAAAAGGTTGACAAAAATAGATTCATTACAGCTTTATTAAAGGTGTTTGATTTGCATAATATCCGGTGCCATTATCTGCTACGTGGCATTACCAATTGTGTCATGTTGATCTAAATACAAAGATTATTCTCAGGGGATAGACTTCGTGCGTGAGCAGAATTATTCAATAAATTATTCCACATCCCTGGGGGACATTGGCAAACACATTGTGTGCACATTAACGTAATGTCTACGACGTGACTGAGAAGGTGAAATAGGGTTGTATTTTTATAGATCTAAAGATCTTTAAAAAAGTAGCCAGTTCTAGATCAAATTCAATTACAGGTAGGTGTATGCCGAAATATGATATAATTACAATGACTTTTTCAATCCTGCTTTGAAAGTTATAGCTGTTGCCTTGAGTCTTTTCAGTTCACTGTGATTTGCATGTCAAATTCAAGAAGGAAAATGTACTGTCAAATCAAATGATATCATGCAGGATGAATATTTACCATGTGCCTCTGGGATATATATTCAGAAAACGGTGTAGACATTATGGCCATTTCCACCGACAGTGACAGCGACAGTCAGTATTTGTTGCTACATTGTAGGCCACTGTGTCCCCCATCTACCCCAAAATACGGCCAATGAAATTTGCAGACCAGGGGCCTGTTTCATAAAACTTGTCATCAGTGACAAGTTGTCATAGATGTGACAAGCTACTGAAATCCTTTGCATCTGATTTGTTGAGAGAAAATTTGTCGTAAAAATGTGGCAGTTGTCACTGATAACAAGTTTTATGAAACAGGCCCCAGATTGCCACATTCCTAACTTTATGTGACATTTGCTGAGAGGATGTTTAATTAGGAAGCTCGCCGCAGAAAAAAAAAGATACAAAAACATTACGATTTCATCAGGTGACTTCAACTGACACAGGAATCTTTCTTGCCAAGCTGGCCATGCAGATGCACATTCCAGTAGCAAAGACTACAGACTTTTCCAAAGTACTGCATTTTTCATTGCAGTGTAAAGAGAGAATTCGAACATTGCGAGTCTCTTTAACAACAATATTTTTACAAGAGAGCAGGCCTATTCATACATTATGTGAAAACAGACTAGAGCAAAATGTGATTGCCTTGATTACTGTGCATGCCATATATTTAGCACATCAATTTTTTTGTGAATCAGGACTTTGCAACAATTTTCTGAGTGGTTAAATTCATGACCTTAAGGTATAGCAATGGACGGACAAAATAATGTACGCGTGCACGTCACATTTGTGTCGGGATCGGAGTTGATATTTTCGCATGCTGTTAACCCTATGAGGATAGACTGATTTTGCTACAACATGTATTTCCCATAGACACTCGCCCGAGTATACACAGGATTTATCTTTAACGGGTTAATTTCACAAAGAGGACCCAACTCGCGAAATTTGCAAAATATATGGGGTATACAGTATGTTCCTTTTGTGGAAAGATGGTCTTGGTTGTAGTGCTTCCCAATTTGTATTTAACCTTTTTTCTTCAGGGTCATCTTGAGTACCTTAGAATTTGAAGATTAAAGAGATAGATAGTATTATTTGCATCATCTAAAAAAAAAGAGGATAAGTTGACAATAAATGTGCCACTACTATCTAATATTTGTCATGACTTTGTGTTACTGTTAAAGCATGCCAACATCATGCCATTAATCTTAGAACCTGACCAACAATTAACTATCTGCAAACAGTGGTATTTCCTGGTTTGTTAAAAAAATGATACTATTCATGTAATTTAAATAGAATATGTGCTGATCACCTTGTACCGTGGATGTACAATTGTACAATTGGTGTATGGCACAGTTAATGCAACATTATTCATACCTCTTACAGAGACTGCAAATTATCTATCTAAAATTTAAAGACTCATTAATCTACAGCTTAGTTAGAGTAGAGATGCGCATATCACAAGCTAATTTATCATATTCTTGATTCCAGACCCCAGTGATTATGCCATAAAGTGCACCTACTGTTTATTAGAATCCATGTATGGTTCTGAAGAGGAGGCTAGACTTCAAGAGTGTTTTGTCCATTAATTTCATCAGTCATTGAACAACAGATGTGCTCTACATGTAATATGGAAAGGTGAAAATGTGCATGTATGTTGATATGTTAATGCCCTGCATTTGGATGTTTGTTTCGGGGGGGGGAGGGGGGGATGACTGCAGTTGACTACCAATTACAGCATGCATTACGTCTACACGAAATGTGATAGGAAATTAACGACCAGACCATAATATGGGTCTTGAATAGTGCAGCAGGAGCCAGCTAATTGCCAAGAGCTATTAGGGTGTATGACATAACCTCTGCTCAACATGTAAACAACTTCACCCTGGCAGTAGGGGAGGGCATTCGTTGTGAGGCAAATGCCGTCAAAATGTCAATCACTTCATTATGAATGCATTCTGTGATTATAACTCATGCCTGATGTAGGTGAGGTGGGGGGGGGGGATAGACATCCAAACCTTTTACATGTGCTATAGGGCATTGACCTGAAGTGGAAGTTGGCTGGACGTCTCCATACAATATTGAGTCAAACTGGTCTATCAATAAAACAATCAAATAGCTTATAGGCAGAGTGGTTGGTACTATCTTCTCACATCATCAGAAGACAGTGTCACAAAATGTGAATAACACCCTACCAATCATGCCTGTATGTGATGTTTGTGAAATCCCCTGCTGATTGGATGCTTGCATATTGACAATTTCCACATTTACAGTCTGTCAGTATAATTTCTCCCTGAAGGTGTATCAAATAAGTTGTATCTGATGCATTTCTATAAGAATATTTGTATCCGATACGTTGCACTAGCGATTTAGCATCAATTGCAGACTTTTATGGTAGGTGCACCCTCTTTACTACGAGCTTTTAAAGGTGTGGTCATACCTGATAAGCCCTCTGTCTAGCTCCCTGAGGACCACTACCAATTTACTACCAATTTACTGACCAATACTACCAAAGTACCAATTGGTAAAAATCTAAAACAGTATAGAGTTACCCTCAGGAAACTGGGTAAATTCAGTTCATGCAAGCTAATTACACTGTCAAGCAAACTTAGATGTATTTTGATGCATCCTCGTGTTTGTAAAAAAAAAAAATGGTTAACACTCACAGTATTCAAACTGTTGTTGTCACTTTCTCCCTTCCTCGTCTTTTCCTCAAAGGTAATTATCAAACCGACGCCAAACAGCCCAAAGACACCAGAATGGCATACCATGTCGCCAGCGAAACAAGTGCCTAACCCCATCAAAATCAGACTTGCCATTCGGATGGACAAACCGCAAAACATGAAGCATTGTGGGTAAGACTGCTCCCTTGTTTTATATTGGAAGTATTTCTACCTTGGCCTACTTTCTGTATCATATTACTGTGTGGTTGATTGCTGGTTATTACTACTGATGCTGGAGTGTGTACAAACCTACAGTAGGAGATTTTCTCATTCTTTACACATGCTATAAGTGAGTTGCTGACTTAGATTAGATGTCACAATTGTGAATTTTGTGTGAGTTGTATAGGGAAGCATGTCAACAATGGCATTTTGCAGTGATTTCCAAGCATCTTTTATCATGATTAATTTGCTTACTGGTAATATTTTGCAATGCATTAAAAAAATCAAAAAAACATTGTAGTTATCTTCAGAGTGCTTTTGATTCAATATGACATAAATAAAAAATTTGTCATTTTAGCTAAAATTGCAGAGAGTTATAGAGAATCTAAATTTCTATGCTTGAAATGTTCCTTCTAAAGCAGATCAGGATGTGGTGGAGGGTTTACTTTAACTCCAACTTTGACATACACAGCTGTGTTTACACCTCTTCTCCTTTTGCAGATGGATGTATTGTCTCGGGAAAACAGTGTGGAAAAAATGGAAGAAGAGGTTCTTTGTACTTGTGCAAGTAAGTCGTATATTAGGTACTTATCACAGTATTTGAACAAAATGCACTGAATGAAAGACAGAAATGAAGATATGGGGGACATGTCAGTAAAAGCCATTTTCTAGTATAGTTAAGTGATGATAAAAGAAAGAAAAGATGAGCACATTACATTGTACACTCTTGAAGAGTATGTGTGTATTGTTGAGACTGTACTTTGGAAAGTGTATACATGTATGGATGTAAACAATCCTAGGAATATAATCAATTTCCCTGTGTGTGCTGGCGGTGAATGGCATCATGGTCAACGTCAAATGAGAGTCACTGCACGATATTATGTAGGCAAGGCACGACTGATGGTACTAGATAATCATAATAATTTTCTCCAGGGTGAGTGTGAGACAGTGCCCCATAAAGCAATATTGGTAATATATTTTGGCTATGATTCTCGTTACAAATGTACATTGATGGATGCAGCCTAAACAACAAAGCAATATGTCAATGTAGGGCAATTTGTCAATCAGTTGCAATGAAAACAAAAACAGCCTACTAATAACAGGGCTGCCAACACTGGAAACTAGTTAAAAGCGAGACTCCCATAGGCCAATGCTATAATTTAGGAGTAAAAATGAGTGAGATCAATAGAAATGCATGCAAATGAAATAAAGTTTTAGAGTGAGAAAGGACCAAATGCGTGAGTCTCACGCTCAATGCGTGAGAGTTGGCAGCCCTGTAATAAGCAAACCAATAGCTCATTCCTATCATTAGATCTTTGGTCTGTGAGAATTTGCGTATAAAGCCAAGATATTCAGAAAGTTAGTGGACAAGTCAATTCAATTCAGTGTGCTCAAAAAAAAAAGAAAAAAAAAAAAGAAAGAAACCTTGACAGGATTTAAGGCAGACTGCAGGATACTTTCCCCCGCCCATTGCCCACTACAAAGTAACCCTGACCTTTCACCTTTAAACCCACCCACACACACTCATGCAGGTCAGCCAGTACACATTCGCCATGTGCAGCTATAGGGAGAAAAAAGCAGATCCCCATGAGATGATGCAGCTGGATGGATACACGGTGGACTACACGGACGCGCTACCCGGTACGTTCCGTTCCTGGCAGTGATGTGCACGAAGAAGGATGAGTACCTTAACCACATAAAATCGCTATTGAAAACTCTATGCACACTTATCCGGTTTGCTTCACAATGATATCCTTAACTTGTTGAAGTCCTATAACATGCATTTCCGATTCACCCCAGCCCAAAAATACTTGGGACTAGTCTTCAACAGGTTAAAGGGCATGTTTAATAAAGTTCATACAACCCCATGCACAAGCATGTCATGGTACATACATAGGACACACACATATATAGGGTTTGATGGATTTCATATTGTAACATTCTTGTATTCTGTAGATATTGAACCCATTCCTGTTTCTTTCACTGTGATTCAAAATTCAGTTTTCAGTTGTCGTATACCCTGTTTTTTTTTTAGCTGATTCTACATTCAATATACATTTGTTGATCAAAGCGGATTCCCTTTTGATTCTTTCTGCAAGAATGTTTGTCATCGTTGAGCATAATTCACTATATTCATATCTTCTGTAGATGACATGCAAACTTTGATTGATTGAGGCCAGTTGAGGACATTTATTCTGCTAAATAAACACAAAAGTATAATGGCGTTTACAGTAACAGCCAGGCAGCCATGAAAGAATCCTGTGCTTGTAATAGGTTGCCCCTTCATGGAAATACCGTACTTCACAATTGTAACATAATTTACATATAATTTTTGTTGTGAAGTCTCTTTATGGCAGAAAATGGTGGATACTAATTCCAAGCATTCTGATGCTGTCTAGAATTGTAATGAACATCTGAAAAACCAATGGAAATAAAATCTCAGCATTTGCCATACTTCATCTTGGCCAGGCCCAGTGCCTTACTTCCATTAATGCTTTGGTATTGATGTGATTTTGATTATGACACCTTCTAAAAAATGCATGCTCTGCATATCAATCGTATGCTTACATGCTGACACTGCCCCACCCAACCTTCCAAAGAGGAGTTACCATAACAACAAAGCACGACAGTAGAGGATTACCCAATGGGTCATGCATGGTCTGCCTCTTTCTCCCCCCTCCCTTTCTTGTTCCTTCTCTTGTCTCTTCAATGTGGCCTCTGTCTCTTTTCAAGAATTAGAATGCCAGGGAGGCCGGTTCTTCTTCAGTGCAGTGAAAGAGGGCGACAGCATCGTGTTTGCGTGCGACGAGGAGGTGGACCGCCAGTTCTGGGTGCAAGCCATCTACCGAGCGACGGGGCAGTCGCACAAGCCCGTCCCTCCTACCCAGCTGGCGGGAGGCAAGGGTTCAAATGCCATCATCTCTAGGCAGCAAGGCGGTAAGCTTTTCTTTTCTCTTCACCCCTTCCATTTTGCTCCTGTTTTCTTCTCTTTATTTCCTTCTTGTTCCTTCTGCACTCCCTTTTCTTTTAGATGTTCTCCTCTGTTTCTCTGTTGTTGTTTTTGTTTTTGTCTATTTCTCCTCCCCTTTAGCTCTCTTACATCTCCATTCTTATAATTTTTCCCTTCTTCATTTATTTCTTTCTCCTTCCTTTCCTGTCTTTACTGCCTTTCCCTCTATTCTTCTACTTCTCCTCTCTTTTTATATACTTTGTCTTTCCTTCTGTCTATTCTACTTTTGTATTTGGCATCCATAGATGCCACTGTACTAAAACACACCTGTATGAAATCCCTTTTGTTTTTGTTTTTTTAATCAATGTTCAGTGAATTTTTTTTTCCTGAATTACAGTGTCATTGCTTTGATTATTCATACTATTTATACCTCAGAAACAATCACCTACTGTGAGAAGGTATTCTGTCTGAACATAGACAAGATTTGATTCTTTGTGATACACATGCTTTTATTTTTTTGTAATTCTTACAAGTATACTAGCATAAGGCTTCCTCTAATGGTATTACCCATGTTTTTTCTCAGCAGAGCTCTTTGTAATTTATGCCAAATTGTGATTCATAGTCTGTTCATTCATTCATTCATTCATTCATTCATTCATTCATTCATTCATTCATTCATTCATTCTTTCATTCATTCATTCACACAGATGCTGACCGAGCCAGAAAGCACGGGATGGATGAGTTCATACACAGCGACCCGTGCAAGTTTGAACATGCCTCTCTCTTTGAGACTCTCCAGGAGCTCACTCTGGACCACAGGCTCAACGATTCTTACTCCTGTCTTGTGAGTCTAATTTCATCCACTGTTCATTTCTCTTCTTTGCTAGATCTCAGGATTTCTCTTGTGTGTTGTTGTTGTTTTTTTACCAGATGAACTTCTTCATTTTTGTATCTCAGAACCCTTTAAACATGTGCTACAGTTATCAGTATAAGTATGGATGGCACTTCTATCCATTATTCTATTCTTTGTCAATGTTTGATAGTAAGGTGATTTGCATGAGCTTTTAGAAAAAAAAAATAAAAAAATAAAAAATGTGTGACTGATATTTGAGAATGTTGCACTGATATTGCTTTTTTTTTTTAAACTCAACCTTTCACACAATTTGTCATCACAGTCAGAACAGCCTAAGAACATATAACCGACCTGGTAGTAGTTTGCTTCCTTTGCCAGCTTTAAAAAAAAAAAGGTAACAGATTGAGAATTTGCCCCAAATCATATTTTTTTATGTTCAGTTCATCTATGATCTATTACAGAGCTGTGTTTTCACCGCTCAGTTATGATTTCAACACAGTTCATTCTATGCTGACCTTGCCATAAGCATTAAACCCATAATGGTGCTGTTGTGTTTATTTATCTTTTTATTTTTTTTAGCTTGTAAAGAGATATAAGACTTTTACCTTTGCTGTAAGTCTAGTCGTAATCATACTGACTCACCACCTGGGTCTGTCGTTCCTTACTTACCAGGGCTGGTTCAGTCCGGGCCAGATCTTCGTGCTGGACGAGTATTGTGCCAGGTACGGCGTCAGGGGTTGCCACAGACACCTCTGCTACCTGAACAACCTGCTGGACCGGGCCGAGAAGAACACCAAGATCGACCCGACGCTCATCCACTATAGCTTTGCCTTTTGCGCATCGCATGTGCACGGCAACAGGTGAGGAGTGACATGAAGCATTGTGGGAGTTTTCGCACCCTTAAAGCAGACTTCAAAATGGAGAAAAAAAGGAAGGAGGAAGTTTATCTCAGAGATATTTTCACTCTCTGCCACAGTTCTTCCAACATTTTTTTAGTAGAAGACTAACATTAGTTAAGGATGTACATGGAACTAAAGGTTAAATAAAAGGGATTTCCTTTTTCTTTTCTTTTTTTCCTTTTAAAATGAAATATTATGCCTTAATGCTTTATTCTCTTGATTTCAGAACTATCTTGCAAGTACTGCATTCCCACTTTAAACATGAGTATTCGAACAATGTGTAACTTGTGTTTTAAATCTTTCTATTTCAAATACACGTAGTACTCTGCTTATTAGTATTTTTTGCATGTAGGCACTGATGTTACTTTCTTTCTGATTTCCAAGTCTTTGCCAAGTAGCAGCACTGATGAGTGCACAAGTGTTTGAACTATTCATTCTCCATTTTTTAGAAATGTGGAAGGTCAATATTTCCAGTCCTCCGAGTACCGATCGGTGTTTTTGTTTCCACCCCCAGGCCGGACGGGATAGGAACGGTGACCATCGAAGAGAGGGACAAGTTTGAAGAGATCAAAGAGCGACTCAGGATCCTGCTAGAGCACCAAATCACAGAGTTCAGGTAAAACGGCAAACTGGTTCAGCCAAACCTGTATACAGTGACCACTCCAGGCCTGACAGGGTGGCCTTTGTAGACAGTTGGACTTTTCAGACAAGTCAGTGGCAATTTGAATTTATCACTTAGTTGTCACTTATCACGTGATCGAGGTGTATGTGGGTGAAATTGTAAGTGCAGCAAGAAAGCAAGAAACCCTCTGCTTCATGATATTCCATCATACTGGAACCTGCAAGAGGAGGCTATTTCCTAATTTTGATGGGAATTGGTGCAGCCTCTGTATACGTAGGTGTACAATGTACCCTCTAGAATTTCAATTACTGTTCTGGTAGAGGATACCCCATTGTTGGGGTTTGTGGAATCTACGGGCAAACGTGTCTCTGGAGTTCCAGTTGCTACATTAATGACGTAATAATACTATTAACCTGGTGAGGACGGACTGATTTTGCTATATCACGCATTTCCCATAGACACCTACTTGAGTACTCTGGGGACACGTCTTCAACAGGTTAACTTAACTTGTTTTCCCTTTCAATCCACAGGTACTGCTTCCCTTTTGGTCGTCCTGAAGGGGCACTCAAGGCAACACTTTCACTTCTTGAAAGAGTAAGTTTTAACAACAATCATCATTAACCCTAAAATGATTTGGGGGGGGGGGGTGAATCATTCCCCCTTGACATTTTTCATTATCTTTCAGTACCTATTCCGTTACTTTTTGAGTATCATGCTTTTCTAGACAGGCTTGCATGAAATTGCTGGAGAAGTTGAGAAATCTTATGACATGAGTAACATTAGCATGCATGTACACCACCTTGTATACTTATGGTTATTTTGTAACCTCAAGCAGGTCAAAAGTAAGATTGAGTTTTCAACCACATTTTTTTTTCAACTTTTACACTATACCCAAGAGACCCATGACTTCCAAGTCCACGCCCCTGAGATTTTATTAAACATGAACCACTCCTATGAATTACAGGGAATTTAAGCTTGAGTGTTGGACATCTCTCTTAGCGCCAAGATGGCCATTTGGGGACAACAAATCAATTATGCAATCATCACACACAGTGCGTATTGGGGATGCAGTAGGTTTGCGATTGGGATTTGAATTTTGTAAGTGATACTGTGACGTTATGCACTTCTCTCGCAGGTGTTAATGAAGGACATCGTGACACCCGTACCGCAGGAGGAAGTGCGTGCCACCATCAAGAATTGCCTTGAAGCCGCCGCCCTCGTCAATTATGAACGAGTGTCCGCCAACACCAAGATAGAAGGTAAAGATGGCGTGTGAGATCAACAGAAGATTAGAGTAACAAAATAATGAATTGGTAGACCATAAAATCAAGTCAATTTTTTAACACCCTCTACGATTCTACACTTGTATCTTGTTCAGAAATCTTCCTTCATGTGAAAATACTGGTTGTACAAAGCCAAATAGTTGTTGCAGATGCTTATCAGATAGCATATCACTCAATGCCAGTCTTTTCCCCTCCTCCAATTCAATTGTTTTCAAAATGCTCATCTTGTAGGAGAAAAAAATAAATAAATTCAAATCTGCTACTAACTGGTTCTATTCAACTAAATTTTATGTTCCAAATTCCTGGGGCAAAGAGCACTCATGTGTGCTTTCACTGGCAAAGTATACAGAGGATTGCATTGTGTAGGCTGGATATATATATATGCTGTGTGTACAATCAACATCACTCAGCTGTCTGTACCTCTGTAATGGATGAATACTACGCATGGTAGTGAACTTCAAGAATGTGGCATGCGCAGTACTTCTAATGAAGGATGTATACAGTATCGCCTGTTTATCCTCTGTCACTGAAAACAAGTTGACTGCTGACATCATCATGACATCACAGTCATTGGTAGAAAATCAAGCGAGTAACATCAAAGATTATTCACGTTGAGTTCTAGCCATGTCATGAATTAGTCTGTTAGATCAATTCAAATCTAATCAAATCAAATCAGATGAAACAAAGGGGTTGAGAAGCAATGGAGTGTTTAATTTCTCATCACTGATAGCTCACGGGGTTCAAATGTATCGCTGGAGATATATGTGATTAAAGATATCCCTGCTCCCTATCTCGATCTCTCCTACCACTAAAAAAAAAAAAATTAAGAGTAGATACACAGATCTGTCCCTACTTTTGCTAATCATGTTTTTTTTTTTCACTCGTATTCCCTTCATTTTGCTCTCCTTTAGCACGAAAAAAAAAAGACAGAAAAGAAAAAAAAAAATGTCTTCAAATTTCAAATTTTCTTTCTAAAGTACCAGTCCATCATCTTGTCTACTCGCACTCGTTCTTTCCTGCAATGTACATTGACAACTCGAGGGGTGTGTGTGTGTTATCATGATGCTCTGAGGGGCTTCTTGGTAATGATTGGTGGGCGTGTGGCATGGGATGACTGCAACGGTTTTGTTGCCATGGTAATGCATCATTCTCAAACCAATTTGTTCCTCCTCACTCTCTCTCTTTCTCTCTCTCTAGTGGATGGCAAGGAGAGACCTGTCAAAGGTGAATGTCAGCTGTGGATGTGACCTTCTGACCCCTTCCCCTGCCCCCCCCCCCCTTTACTGTGTCCCAGTTTGTTGTCTCGTAGGAAGCCATGCACTGTTGAAAGTTGGAGTAATGACGTATTTCACTAAAACTTCAAGGTTTTTATGGGTACATCTTTACGTCATTGCAATACGGCCACGTCAGAGATTTTGGCATGGAGAACTCAGCATTTCCGCAGTTCAAATTTCCACAGACTTTCCTTTGAATCAGAGACATTAATGTTTATTTTAAAAAGACACAATATTTTCCTTTGATAGACTTGTTCTTTAAACAAAGAATATTCTGCTACTAACATGTATTTACTCATTCACATCAATTTTTTGATATTGCACACACATCTGTTTGGTTTATCTTAGAAAAGGGAAGTTGAATGTGAAATATTCACTGAGATATTTCCATATTTTACATACACACAGACAGTCTGGATTATAATTTTTTCAATTCAAGAGCAAGTTCTCTGAATACTTTTAATATATTTTTCTGAAGATGGTGCGAATTACCTTCCTGTGCAAATGCTAGTTTCAAATATTCTGATATTTACATGGAATCGATACCCCTGTTCACGATGTTTTCTAGTAGCTTCACCTCTCCCAAGTGAAATATGTGCTGCATTATTTGTTACATATATGAGTGTGTGTGCACAGTGATGTCATCTTGGTTGCATTTGTGATTTGATAGGCAGTTTAACTATAGCCTTGTTTGAAAATTGCATCCTCACTGCTATGCATGCTTATCAGAGTGAATAATGCTAATTGTTTTGTCAATTTTTCTCTTGTATTGTTGCTGTGCGTTTTGATTTTTTTTTTGGTGACTTTTCATGTACTGTATTTATTTGCAGCATGCCAGTTATCACAAGATATTGACCTTTTGCAGATATTACTAACTTAGTAGCCTTTGTTAGACAGTGTTTTTCTTTTTAATAATTTTGTATTTTGAGTGACTGGACATCTCACACGTGTAGGAAAATGGACCTCGAAAGACGTGTACATCTGTATCATTCAAAGCAACATATCAGAGTACAGAATGAATGATGTCCTACCTGTTCACCCTTCTGATGTAACAATTTTCTAATCAGTGACCGATTCTGCATAATTAGGAACCACCTACAGAAGCCATGTGAATTCACATCCTATCAGCTTTATTTCTTGGTCATCCAGGCTGAATTCTGCTCAAAAGAAAATGAAAAAAAAAAAACCAACTAAAGTTTGAGTGGACGTCATTTCACTCCAATACTATCGTATGGCAACATGGATAACATACAATTTGCCTCCTTGCGCTTTGACTTTCAATTGCTGAATCAACACATTGGACCATGCTAAAGCAGATATAAAATTTGCTTGAATTTGACAATCGATTCTTGAATCCCATGTTGAGCCAATGAAACGAAAAGGAAGACCAGATTCTCTGGTTGTGAAAGTTTGTATGAGGCATGAGTCACATATTTGCATTTGCAATACAAATTTATTAGGCATTTTACATTCTGTAACAAGGGGAGGATAATGTTGAAGTATAAGAAGACCTGTGTCCATTTGCATTGGAAAAAAAGAAAGAAGAAAAGACCTTATTAGCAAGTAACAGAAATTGCATGTTATTACGACTGCTATAAGAAGTATTGAGAAATCTTGAAAGCTGGTGAGCTGTTGTGAGGATATTAATACCATATATCAGTTATTCTTTCAGCAATGTTGTGTTGAAGGGTCATACTAACATTCTAACTCATTATATAACATGCAACTGCTACGTGCATACTAATACTGGATGCAAATGATCGTTTGACTAAAACCCAAGGTCAGGGGAGCGGATGTAGAAACGGGTTTGTTTGTGTGTTTTTCATGGTAGACTTTGCTGTTTACTTGTTGACTTGAAGCACAATGTTTTACAATACTTTGCTTAGTGTTTGCATACCCTTGTACCAATGCTTCTGAATTCTTCTCTTGTTGTGTCTGTAATGGATTTGCTTTTATGTGGAAGTGGCCCAAGGTCTTTCAAAAAAATAATTATTCAACTGTTGAGTGAAGCACAGGTTGTGTCTTTTGAAGAGGCGTGTTGAGCTATTTGTGGATACTAGTGAAAAAATGCAGCACTTTTAATGATCTCTAGCATATGTGCTATCTGTTGCAAATTGAAAATGCCTAGTTTCACAAGCCTAGTTTCACAAGATTTCGCAAGCTTAGAATGTAGTATTTGCCATTTTTCCGTTTTGTCGCACTCACTGAAAATTGATATCAAGCCCTCTAGCTTACTGGTTTACAAGTTACTGTAAAACGAGGAATGTTCACGTGCATTTTAATTTCGCGAATTTTGCGAAATTAAAATGCATGCTAAATATCTTGTCCACACTGTATGCATTGAATGTTAGAGGCAACTCGTGAAAATTTCATGCTGCAAATAAGGCCATCGGCTCCCATTCGGGAAAATGTTGCGAAAATATTGTGTTTTACAGTCTTACTTTTAGATCTCCATGGTTTAGATGAGACCTGCTGCTGGAAGAATATTGACCATTTATTACTCATGTTCTGTCTCTCAGTCCCAGAGAAACTAATCTCAAATTTTGACACCATATTCAATTGAATGTGCGATATCTCTTGTTCTTTGCTCTTGCGTACTTTGCATAGAAACCCGCTGCCACCCTACTGCAAGGTTGCAATGCCATGTAGCTGTGTATGAGCTTTTACAGCAAGCCAGTACGTTTATCTGGTCCTTGTTATCATTCAAAAACAATAGCCCGAGTTGTTCACCAAGTACTGTACGAGCTGAAATTTTCGCTATGGTTTTATTTTTGCGAATTTTGCGAATCGCCTTTGAACTGCGAAAATAACAACACGCGAAAATAACAACGCGCGAATAGCTAAGTTCAGTTTGACCCTCGCAACCGCAAAATTAACAACACGTGAAAATGTCCTCCATGTAGCAATTCGCGAAAATATCTGTACGCGAAAATTTCAGCTCGTACAGTATATGCTGTCTATGTCTCTGTCTGTTATCTTTAAAACAGCCTCACACAATGGAATATCATGTCATGTATTTGAGTCAAATGAGACTTTGTAAAATATGTGTCATGTGCAGTTTGTCTTCCCTGTGCAGATTCTTGCAATAGTTTTTTTTTCTCTCTCTCACTTGAATTCCAATATAATGTGTACTGAAACATGATCTTTGTGTCCACATCAAGAAACTTACAACAATCATTGCCCCTTCTGGCCAGAGAGAGGCCAGTACCCAAGGATGGCCACAGCAGGTGATGTAGTTGTGGTCTGGAACAAATACCAGATGCCATTTCCTTTTGTTCACACAGTCAGAATTAATTGTTAATGTCTATGAGAATTAAATAGAATAGTGCAGAAATCTTCCTGAAAGGTAATGGAACTCACCATAAATTAATTTGCTCTTCTTATTCCTTATCATCTTCTTCTCCCCCATCTTGACAATTTTGCATTTCCTCAACCCCACCTGCTCGTGCCATCCAACAGAAATATTGAGCAGCGAGGATTTGTCCCCGGAGAGAAGACTGGAAGAAGTCATTCATCTGGCCGAACTTTCCATCGATGTTCTACAGCAGAATGAGGAACACCATGCTGAGGTACGATCACCAGTCTCATGGCACCTATACATCATGCATTGAATATTGCCACGGTCAAAAATATGTAGCAGGCCCTTTAGATGTTCATGGGGACTGCCAACCCTTGAGGATAAGAGAAAGACGAGGGGTTGTTTGAGACCGGTTTAAAAGAAAATTGGTTTAGGTGCAGCTCCTCACAGTGAATGTGTACGATCGGAATTGCTTGCCTTTAGGTTATGCCAATAGTGGTCAGTGAATCGCACATTGCATTTACGCTCTGTGTTCATACACTTTCAAATTATGCACTCTAATTTGATTCAGTGATGCGTTGTTCTTGCATTTCTGCATAACAAATTCAAATACTTGGCATTATAATCTTTTTTATGTGAGTTTTAATTTTGTATTCACTGTAATTCCCCACATTTTGAACTTATCACAAAATCCTATAATATGATTACTTTCAGATTATGCATCTTACATGAATTTTAGATCTATTGCACAGTCTTTTGCTTGGAACATTTCTGTACCACACTAATGTTAAATGTGAACTTTATATTGGATTCATTATGTTCTATCTGGATTTCATTATTACTTCTAATCTCTGTATTTGCAGAATACTGGGCTGATATTGCAGTTTTGCAAATAATGTTTTGACTTGTCATTCAATTAAAAAAAAAAATCACAAATGACCTAGATTTAAAAGTAATTTGTATTTCAGCCAATAAATATAATTAGGATCTGATATAAAATGCAATCACTGAAATTTCAGCTGTCAGTAACCCAAGCACTGAAATTGAATAATGTAGGGGACTTGCCCATTGCTTGGTGTGTTTAAGTTAAGAGTGTAGTCAGAGTCACATTTTTTTTTTTTTGGTCAACTTTTTGCACGAAATTATGTGGCCTGACCCATTCCTGTGGGCTGCAATGGCAGTGTGAGAGGCTGGCGATCCAAATCCCATGTTACCACGGCAACACCCCCATCATGGCTCACCATGGCATCACTACACCCACCACACCCTATGCTTATCCCCGCCCCCACAAAGTACCGGAGACGGTCACTTCACTCCCACCATCCCCCTACCCCCCTTCCCCTTTTAAATCCGTAGAGGCGCAAATCCACTTCACCAGATGTAGTTTGTACAGTTCGTAGCTCTGAGATATAAATTACATTTTGCTTGGAAGAATCATTGAACTTTTTACTTTGCCATATGTGTTTTGCTAGCTGTGCATTCTCTTTTGGTTGCTTTTATGTAGATACATGTATAGGCTAGATATGAGTAGAACGTGTGTCACCCCCCTTTTAGTCTTATTTTCGGTGACAAATAGATAAGAATCTCAAAAGAACAACAATAAAAAACAGATGCTTTTCTGTTGCTATAATCACAATAGATATGGTAATGTCGTGTTTACCATACTGATTAATCAGTGATATATTACGCACCTGTTTATGAATGACATATGGCCTAACTTGGTATGTCATATATACAGTGTTTTTATATCGATAGAACATGAAATATTTCCCAGCATATTCATTTGTAAAAGATGCTTGAATGAAAATGATTCATCTAAGATTTCACACTGTTTTTATGTCTACATCACAGTACTGGAGACGTTATGTCCTTTGGTCGTTTGTCTGTCAAACCATTATCCATCTGTCAGTTATGTGTGTGTGTGAGTGTGTGTGTGCGTGTGCATGTGAATATATATATACCATTTGTTTTTGCTGCAATAACCTAGGAGTTACTTGAAGTAGCAGTATGAATGTGTGTGTGTATGTGTCATTATACAAAGCAAAATTTAATGGATGGGGGGGGGGGGATGTGGTAGAGTCAATGGTCAAAGTTTTTGAGAGTTAATGTTTTTGCTCACTGCAACATAAAAAGAAAAAAAAATATTGAAATTGATGAGACACACATTGCTCTAATACAGAGTTATTCTGTCTTTTATTTTTGTATCTAGATTTTATTGGAGGGAAAAGTCATATTCTGAGGCAGAACTTTTACCAGGATTGTTGTAATTCAAGACTTTCATTTATGACTGAATACACTTGGGCAAGGCAGGAATGTTAATTCTGCTTTTGTCAAACAGAGTCAGGGTAAGCAGCATCTGACGCCAGGATTAAGAATTCTCAGAATGGAGTTTATATGATGACATACCAATAATGTCACAAGAATTAAGTGTAGAGTGAACTATGATAGGTTAGATACTGCAGGTCAAGGTTAGGGACTCCGCGTGTGTCAACTGGCAGGGGTCAAAGTTCATGATGAATGACATAATAGACTTTGAAACCTTGAGCCATTAGCCTTTATGATAACAGGGGACAAAATCATGTCATCCTAATTTTAGAATTTCAGAACTCGTGTAATGATTAAAAACTTTCTCATAAAGACAACAGTGAAAATGTTATAACTTTGGTAGTAATTATAACGGTAGAAGTAGTAGTGACGATGATGCTAAAAATGACAATGATACTGAAAGTGGTGATTAGATGATGAATGTAGTATTAGTGTCATCCGTTGTAGTAGAAATAATGATAAATCAAGATATTAATAATTGTAATAGTGATATTACAGAAGAGAAGATATAGCCAAAGCAAAATTTGGCAAAAGGATGAAACTGTACTCTGATTATATTATTCCTAGTCTGCAAGGAGCTGTGACAAGAAATTATCACTTCAATTGTTACTTGGTGGAGTGTGACTTGTGAATGCAGTGTTTTCCAAATCCGTTTCCCATGTACTGCTAAGTATTAACAGCAGAATGTCCTTTGTAGTTTGGGTTTGTTTTTATTATTTGTTGTGTTAAAGGTGCTTCCCCTCCCCCTTTTTTTTTTGGTGGTGGTGGTGAATCCTTAATGACAGATGCAGATCGATTCCTCATCAGGTCAATATCTCAAATGAATGAGAGATTATTTGCAGCGATGTTGAGAGCAGCTATGTGTCTTTTGGTCGTAGAGATCAATATGATAATAAACAACACATTCAATAGACTTTACAAAGAGATTTTATGGTGTTTCACATTCCCCACGAAAAAGAGATTCCGCCAGTTCGATATCTATGTTATTAAAACAAGTCCCGTGGAACAGAACAAAAGGCTGATGAGGTTCTGAGGAATATAGTTGTGTGCAATGTTGATCCATTCTTCACACCCCACCTAACCTACTCCAGTGTACGTATGTATGTTGTACTGATATGTTAATGAGTGTGAATATCAAGTAATTCCTTCTCCCACCAAGTTTGTACTTCTTATTAATAATGAGATGATCCTTACCTTTGCTGACAGCCCAGTATCCGACCCAGACTCCATCCATGTACTTGTAACATGTGCCCCCCCCCCCCATCCTGCTCATCAATCAGATATCCAGTGCTGTTTTTCTTCGTAATCATGACTGATGTTCAGCCAAAGTCAAGTACTGCTCACCCCACCCAACCCCACACCCGTCCTATTCCCCCTGGTCTGTTTTCCCTTGCCTTACTCAAGTTTGGTAGTGCCCTTCTGATAGACCCCCTAAACCCACCTACCTGTGTGCAAGAACACCATCCACTTACCCCTCACTCTCACCCCGACCCCTCACACAGGGCGATCCCAGATGATGAGAGGTTCCAGTACATCAGCCATCATTGCTTACCCAGTGTTATTGTCTTGCCACACCCCTTCCCCTCCCCCTCCCCCACCTTTCTTGTACCTTGCTTTACATTCTTGTGTCCCACCCATGCAATGAATGTGGCCATTGGCCAGTCATTTCATATCCAGCTTTTTTTCACCCATGTATTGCATTATGACATTCCATTTGCATCTCTCATTTTTCCACTTTTTCCCACATCTGCTATCCAACAAAAAAATAAATTACACAATCATTTCATGAAAAATTTGCAGCGTGACAAACCCAAAGAATCTAAGGTACATTTTTATTCCATTTTCTTTTTTTTCTATACTATTCCAGTTATAATCATTTATGTGCATTTGTTCCACTTACCTACCATATAGCCAAATTGTATTTACTCCAAACTAGAAGAGTACTAGCTGTACCTTTTTAGAACTCCTGATTTATAGTTGATTTGAAATTGTTCTGAAACCTTGTGAGATGATATCCAGTTTTCCCCTATAGCCGCTTGCTTAGTCTCCCGCCAAGTCGCATTGATTTATTGGTCCAGCAGCTTCAACATTTGAGTTCTGTTTATAGCATGCATCCACACGTTAATCATTCCCTGACTTGTGTGTGCTTTCTCTCTCTCAATCTCTCTATCTGTCTGCCTATCTATTATCTATTTATCTGTTTATTTATTTATCTATCTGTCTGTCTGTCTCTCTCTGTATATATCTGTTTGTCTATCTCTGTATATATCTGTTTGTCTATCTATCTATCAATCTATCTGTCTATCTACCTGTCTCTCTGTTTATCCATTTATCTACCTATCTATCTGCCTATCTATCTATCTGTCTATCTATCTAGCAATCTATCTGTCTACCTATATATGTATCTATCTATATACTGTAAGTCTGTCTGTCAATCTGTCTCTGTTTATTAGTCTATCTGTCTGTCTTTCCCATTTTCCTTTCTTTCTCCCTTTCACACTTTCCTGATGTGTCATGGAAGCTATAGCCATCATCTTTATCAAAGATTCAACTTCTGTCATTTTACCCCAGTCTTCTAGTGGGACTTTTTGTTATTCTCATTTTGTGTGCGTGGGATATGTTCATCATGTAACCCCTCGTTTTTCTTATAAATAATCACATTTGATAAGCTTGCATGAATCATTATGAAAGAAAAAAATTTTATCATCTGTTTATGTGATTTGGTTAACTAACAGCTAAACTGAGTATATTTTAGTGCCAGAGATGTAACAGAAACATTACTAATATCAAATCATATACCTATATTCTTGCCTGAGTTGAGAGATATTGGGGGTACTTACAGATGGTTTGACTCTCCACGGAAATTGCAAAATGCATTTTTGACTTCAATATAATATGATATATTTTCATCTGTCTCCCAGTTATCTTGTTGTGTGTTATCACATGTGTCCTGTATGCATTCTGTGGCTGTCAAAGTAAATTGCTACAAACATGACTTTTATCATGGCAAGATGAAGTACACTGCAGGATAATACAGCCAAAGTTCAACTTTGCCAAATTTGAATTTCTCGTTCATAATACAAACAGTGGAGCATAATTTTGTATGCTTAAGATTTGCTTTTGTTTTAGAGCACGAGATCGGCCATTGATTGGTTTAGGTCAATCCTTTTCAATTTTAACTTCAATTTCAATATATTGTTTCTCACACTTGTAGAAATGTTTAACAGAATTAACAGTTTAACTAGCGTAGAATTACATTACAGTAGACAGCAAAGAAATATGTATCCATGATTATACAATCGCAATGTGCCATTATCATGTGGTAACAGGCACAAGATTATTGTATGACTGTTGAACATAACAACAAGGGTGGGCAAAAAGCTTTTATACACACAAAAAGTTCTTTTGAAGCTATATTTCGATATAGCCATAGAGCACAGAGACGCAGAAGGAATGAGTTTTATTTGAGTTTTCAATATGAGACAGATTCTCTGAAATCTTATCCAATAATCAGGATTTTACAGTTCAGTGCTGCCAAGTGTGCCTGTTTCTGTGAGCTGCTCCCTGACAAAAGTTAACTGTTACTCTATTTTCTAATAAAAGAATATATAAGCCATCCTAATTTTAGCAATTGCTATTGCCTGTAGATGTGTATGTAACACAGGCATCTCTGCATTTTCTCGAACCTCGCTGATTTTAATGAATGAATGTTGGCAGCTCTGGAAATGCTCTCTCAATTTCTGCAATTTCCTCCACGACTCAAAGTCTGCACATATGAAATGTGTAGAGAATAGTTGCCATGGTAACACCCGATGCTGAATCGAAAGGATGAGAATGAGAAGAGACTCCTTAAACTTTTGTGTAGATTTATTTTGTGTGTGTGTGATGTGCGTGTTTGAAAATGATACTTTTGGCTGCTTTGCATGGACATCCATTGTAACTGCTCTTCTTGTGGTGGTGAAAAGATATGCATGAGATCAGAGTGAACTGAAATGAGTTTTAGATGGGCAGGCATGGTTAAAGTGATCTTTATTTCTTTATTTATTTGTCTCTTCTTTTTTCGAATGTGAAACATTTCCCACTTTCATACAATCCTTGCACGGTATTTCTTCTTTTATTATTAAACGATCTTAAATGATACATCCCTAGTGATAATATGACTTAGAAAATTTTGTTGATTACCTTCCTGCATGAAATGAAGAGCTCGTTTGTCAGCTTGCTTCGGGTTTTCATTTTTTTTTTTTAACTCCTTTCATTTCTTTGCTAAAACATTTTTTTTTTCTCTCAGCTGACCCCCAAACATGCACTCCTTAGCTGCCTTCAAGATACTGACCTTAAATTGAGCCTGATGAACATATGCAGATGACTGTATACATATACAAAATTAACATTCCCAAAACAACATTTATTATTGGGATACTGAAAGGGATATTGCCAGTTTCCTTTTTTACAAAGCATCTCAATTTACCTTTAATTATTGGAGTATATCACGATAAATCTGCTATTTCAAAGAAAAGCCAACACTGGTATGATTGGCATTCAGATGTATTTTCCAGTGTTGCACAGAGGAAAAGGTGCAAGTCTCCCCATGTAGCCAAAGCACCCACATAATCACTTTCCTTCATGCAAACTGAAAAAAAAAATACGCACCTCTTGCACAATGTTAAAGAGAGTGGGTATTTGATGTCAATAATTTTGCATCAATTGAGGTAGTTTTGGATAACAATTACGGCATGTATTTTGCCAAACCATCATCCTTTCTGATGCACTCAATGTTATTCAAAGAACGATTTCCGTTATGCTTCCTTTCTCGGATCATTGAATATGAGTTGCAGCTAACAAAACATATTTCTCTTCAAAATTACTTACTGTACTTTCCAAAGCATGCAAAGATATTTTAGCTCACTCAGTGTGAATTTTCCCCATTATTCTAAAGTGACAAAGTACATGTACCTTTATATTACTAATTCTCTTGCTTGCCGTAATAAGTGCCATTTCATAACTCCCTTGCACAGCAAGTTCTTCGACTCCCTTTCTACAATGCTGCACTGAATGTCGACATTGAATGATGAAAAATATTCCTTTTCATCTTACAAGCATGTTGTTAAAAGCGCACTACACTAGCACACCATTGAATTGCTCGTGTCATGGGCAACTGTTCTGCAAATTCTTTGGATCCGCCTCTCTCTGTGTATTCCATCAGGCTTTCACAGGAATCTTGTCATTCTCAACAGTATCTCCATTAAGTACATTCTTTTTTTTTTCTTTTGCTATTATCAGTATTTATCTTTATATCAGTCTTATCTTATCAGCTCATTGAAAAACATACACCCAGAATTATCTCAGCATTCATTTTTTTTTTTTATCCTCCCATCCTTGTAACCAGCAAAACCAACAAAGATTTAACAGGCAACTTCATTCCTTCCATATGAAATGGCCAAACAATATTTACATCCAATTCATATGATAAATTGTCATCACTACACAGACATTTTTGTGACAAAATAGACTTATTCATACCCAATGCATTGCTCTGAATAATTCATGCGGCGATAAAACATGTTATGATATTCTAGGCAATTATAGCATAATGCATTGATTTACCCCTGGAAGAAAAAGTATGGTTAACTTTGTATGAATCTTGATGTCGTGGCTTTTCTGAAATCTACATTTCTGACTTGAAATCTGTATTTTGAGTTGGTTGCAATTCTTTTGAGAGACATTCTTTGCACCCTCCTAGACTCTGTGTAACTTAATCCTATTTGTTTGAGAATAACTTTGAGTTGATGTTGTATGCCCTGCAATATACTCTGCACTAAGCTTGTATTTATATTGGATAAAATTGTTTTCGTCTCATTCAAGTTTGTAATGTATTACCCTGTCTGTGATATATTGGGACTAATACAGCTATGTTAACTTCTTTTTGTCTAAATGAGTTATATGCAAATTTAGCCAGGGACATATAATACAAAAAGTTAAGGTTATTACTCCATTATTTCAATGTTGCTGGGTCTACACACTTTCATTATAACATGCAATTTGTTAAATAATCTAACCAATGCACTATTATACATGAAAAGTATTATCATACGATGACTACAGTTGCCAAGTATGTAGTCATAATTCATATAAGTTTCATATTCTGTCGGGTTGTGTTTGCTGCTGTAGAATTGTAAGACTGATAAGTTTATTTTTGACGAGTGTACTGAAAGAAAGAAAAACAGAATTGAATATCAATACTAGCACTCAGTTCTTTGCATTTTTCCATGTGCCATGGTAAAAATTCATTTTGAGACAGACATAATACTTCTACATCGTATGAAACGAGTGGAAAGAGTCCTTGTAGTGCAGACAGCAAAGCGATGATGCTGATGAAGAATCCTTCTAAGCATAATCTACATTGCAAGTATACCATGTTGTAGACAATATGAAGCAAAGCGTTTGTTTGTTTGTTTGTTTGTTTGTTTGTTTGTTTTTTGCACATATGACGTACATGGTACAGATATTCAAGGCTCATTACATAACCAGTGCACTCTTTTCCTCAACTTCTCTTCATAGTATGTCCAGATAATCATATCATAGAGAGAAAAACTTTCAAAAACAAGAACAAAAGCCAAAGATTATAACAAGCCTGTCCCCTTCTCTGTGCAGGCATTTGCATGGTTCAGTGACCTGCTCATAGAGCATGCAGAGATCTTCTGGTCCTTGTTTGGCGTTGATATGGATGCCTCCCTGGACGTCCAGCCACCGGACACTTGGGACAGCTTCCCGCTCTTCCAGCTGCTCAATGACTTCCTCCGATCAGAGCGTGAGTTTAAAAAAAAGAAGACAAAGCCAAAGATGGCCCCAAACTCCCAGCCCACACTTGTCCATCCATGTGAAGAAATGGGAAGGGAATGTTTTAAAGAAAGTAAGAACAAACTGCAGACTTTCTGTTTTATTTGGTAGCTTTGCACAAGGTAGGGAATGATTTCTTTCCCTTTTAGACATTTTGTGCCCTTAAGGCTCCTGTAAAAGCATTGGGGGTCAGTGGATCATATTTGCCAGACTTTATGAAAATGCTAATCACAGTAATTTTTGGCAATTCCAAAATGTTATATTCTCATTAGTTGACATGGAGTAGTGATTCAGCTCTCGGTTTAAAGGGACTGTCCAGTACTGGTTAAGGTGAGAATTCAGGTTTATAATGATTTTTTGGTGAGATAATGAGAAACCTCTTATGAAATATGAAAGAGCATGTAATTTCAAGAAGGATTCAACGTTTATTTGATGAAAATTTGCCTTGAAATGGCTGAGATATCCAAAAAAGCAATCCTAATAAAATTGACAGGCCACTACTTTTATTAGGATCTCTTTGTTTTACATTGTTTTTAGATATCTCAGTCATTTCAAAACCGATTTTCATCAAATAAACTTTTGATTTCCCTTAGAATTATAGGCTCTTTTACATTTCATAGAGTGGTTTCTAAATATCTCGCAAAACATTACAAGCTGAATCCTCATCTCGACTAGTACTGTACAGTCCCTTTAATTGCACAATCCTATTTTGTCAGGGCTCAGATATTTCATGTGCCCCCCTTTTTTTTGGGGGGGGGTCATATTTGAGGAAATGTGAGAATTATGTGCACTGAAAGAGCAAAACTGGCATAGATGTGGAATCTTCAAAGCAGAGTCAGGTTTGTAGTGACTAGCGTTCTTGAAATGCTAGTATGTTTTTGTAGTGACCACAGAAGTGTATTCATACAGGGCTGCCAGTGAAGATTAAAGGTCCTATATCCCTTTTGCCAAACAGCACAAAATTTTGCATGGTTGAAGGATAATATGTCTACCAACATCGTGTATGAAATCTCACATAATACACCTCAGGATTTTCAAGAAAAGACATGAAAAACTAATCGCTGTCACTCAAGAATACACTCCAATTTTGTACCAAGAGTAATGGTTGGAATTTAAATTAATTCACTGGAAATCTATATAATCAATTTTCTCTCTAACATTAAGAAGTTTCCAGTTTTATCATTCTGAGGAAAGGTCTGAATTACCTACCTCTACAATATACCAGCTTATGAAAGGAATCTAATTTCCAGGATTGCAAAAGGGACACATGTACTTTGAATGCTTCCATTAGCCTGGATATAGAGAAAGCATCATATAAATTCACAACTGACTACCCTGCATCTGAAAAATATTTTGTAACATTAAGTCACTCATTCATTCTTCACCTCTTTGTCTTGTTCGCAATGATGTTCTGTTTTCATCCACTTTGTCACACCTTGACCTGCTTTTTCTTTCAAGAGAGATAGAGAGTCCTTTCCCATCATCACAGTCTAATTCATCCTCTCTTTTTTTCTCATCCTCTTCCTCCCCCTCCTCCCCTCCCCTCATCCTCTTGGGATGATGTAGCGACACTCAAGGGTGGACGATTCCACGTCAAGCTCCAAGACACTTTTGCTCCTCAAGTCATCCGCTACGTGGACTTGATGGAATCATCCATCGCTCAGTCCATTCATCGGGGATTCGAAAAGGAAAAGTGGGAGCCCAAGGGGTGAGTAGAGGTGGCCTCTGTGACCAAAACTTGACCAAACAATTAATTTCTCCTGTATGGGCAGTGGATCTTGAGCAGAGTCGATCAGTCTTGTACAGCATAGGCAGACTGAAAAGGAACAAGCCCCTCCCCCATCACCATGGCTACTCAGCTTTGTAAGACTCATATTTATGCCAAACCAAACACACACCCACACAGACATACACATATCAAAGAGTCACATAATCTTTCAGCAATTTGAAATGTCTAGTGAACACAAAACATATTATAAGCACATTGAGTGTTTAAAGAGGACTGGTGTTGATATCAGGGTTACTTTATCTGCAGGTTGATGCTTGCTTAATTTAAGTGAAGTAAAGAACTTTGTCCCAAGCAAATTCATCATTGCGTTCTGTTTTGTTGCATCCCATGTTGGATGCAGAAACGGCACTGAGACATCGGAAGATCTGTTCTGGAAGCTGGACGCGCTCCAGACGTTTGTGAGAGACCTGCACTGGCCTCAGCAGGAGTTTGCTCTCCACCTCGACCACAGACTCAAACTGATGGCAGCCGATATGATTGAGTCCTGTGTTGTCAGGTAGATGATTCTTTGCCATCATTGTTTTTCGTCAGTATCCATTCTCTTCCTCTCCCTACTCCTCTTCCTTCTCCTCCTTCCCTCCTCTCCATTTGCTCCCTTTTCTCTCCATCTCCTATTCTTCCTCTTTTTCCTCCTTCCTTCTTCTTCCTGATTTTCCTTCTTTTCATCTCCTATTCTTCCTCTTTTCCCTCTTCCTTCCCACCTCTTCCTTCTTTCTATCTCCTATTCTTCTTCTTCTTCCTCCTCCTTCCCACCCCTTCCTTCCTTTCTTTCCCTCTTCTTCCTGTTTTTCCTTCTCTCCAGCTCCTATTCTTCCTCTTCTTCCCCGTTCTTTCTGCCTCTTCATTCTTCTCCTTCCCTCCTCTTCTTCCACTTTGTTTCTTCTTCTTTCTTTCATCCTTTTGCCTGTTTCCTCCTTCTACTTCTTCCTCCTTGTTCCCTCCTCATTGTCTTCCTCCATGTTCCCTCCTCATTGTCTTCTTCCTCCTCCTTCTTCCCTCATCCTTTCCCTTCTTTTCTTTCCCTCTTCTCCCTCTTCATCCTCTCTTCCTCCCAATTTTCTTCTTCCTCCATCTCTATTTCTTTCTCCTTCCCATCTCTTCCTTCTTCCTCTTTTCCTTCTTTTCCTTTTCCTCTTCATTCCCCTTCCACTTCTTCCTCTTCTTTCACCACTATCCCTCTTCCTCCTTGTTCCCTTTTTCTTATCAATTCTTCCCTTCTCCCTTCTTTTGACCTCCCTCTTTTTTATTTGTTTTTGTCATGATCAATAACAAACAATGAGAAATGCTTTTTGAAGCTAAAATCCAAATACCATAGTCAGTACCGTAGGTCTGGGAGAGTTTATCATGAAATGCTTGCCTATTAAATTTGAGACAGTATATTAATAGTAGTTTCTCAAACATCGTCATTCCAGGTATTCAAATATCTCTTTAATAACACACTTTACCCAAAACCCAGTTTGATATATTTCATTTAAGTATGCTCATGAATTTGTAGGAAGCTTTGAGCCACGTACCTGCTGGTGCAGTGATTGAAACCTGTTCCATGATCGAAAGACTTTAGTTTAAACCGTTGAAAATGCTGTCCACATGATTCTGACAGAACTATGCAAGCATTTGAAGTTTGGATCAAGAAAGGCCGCCAGAACAGTGACTACCGACTGAGCACGGAGCTCTGTGTGATGATGAACGTACTGACCGATGCCAAGGATAAATCTATGAAGCTGTGTCCACCCACCAAGGACTCAGAGGCAGTGAGTGGACCCATCTCAATTATAAAATCCTCTGACGTATGTCACATATTTCTCGTCTCTGGTCAGGCCATTGCACTTGAATCATGTCTCAGTGTAGTTAAAATATCAGACAAGAGTATAGGAAGCCACACACAGTACTGATTAAATCTTTGGGTGCCAATGCATTTAGCTGGACTTGCCAAACTACTGTGTCAGCAGCTGTTTTGGATTGTTTGTTGTTTTTCCCTGCTCTCCCCACCTGGTAAACCTTGCCATAATGTATAGACTACAATTGGTATTCAGTGGTACACATTGAGACTTGAACTGGTATCTACAGACTGGTACCTGTAAATCTTCAACTGGTATCAACTTATACAAGTAGACTTCAATTGGTATCAATTGGTACGCAGTGAGACTTGAAATGGTATCAGCTAGTACCAGTAAATTTTCAACTGGTATCACATTATACCAGTAGACTTCAATTGGTATCAACTGGTACAGAGTGAGACTTGAACTGGTATCAACTTGCCACCAGTAGACTTTTACTGGTGTCAACTGGTAAGCAGTGCAACTTCAACTGGTGTAGACTGGTACCAGTATGACTTCAACCAGTATCAACTGGTTTTCATAAGAATTGCTTATTTTGTTACTGGAAAATTGGGGTTGCCTTCTGGTTTCAACTGGTACCAGTTGAAGCCAGTTAAGACCAGTTAAAACCAGTAAAGACCCGTTAAAAATGTTAGCTGGTTTCTACTGGTTTGTACTGGTTTTTCGACCTGGGAAAATTGATGACCTACTTGGGTGTAACGTCATCTGTCACCTTGCTTGCAGGCTATTGTGATGTAGTGGGGACTACAAGAGGATTACACAGTTCCTACATTACATATATTCGTTCGGGACATCTGTCTCATAGGCACATTTACACGCACTGGAAAAGAGAGATTTTAATTGCGATTCAAATTGCTCTTTTGCTCCCTTGTTCACACGTACACGGACAACAAAAAAATAGTGTGATGTCTGCACATGCAGATATTCTAATGAATGGCAGTTGATTAGACATTTTTGCAAAATTGTTAATTCCACCCTTTTTTGGTCTTCTCCTTATTGTAGTGATTGCAAATAAACACATGACACAAAAATTTAGGAGGAAGTGTGACTTTTAAAACAACCGACATTGTTAAAACATTGCTTTAAATGAGCTTGTCAGTACTGCTAGCATTTAAAACAAGCGAGTGACCACCATTCATAATGTCTATGGCATTAGGGCTGCTAGTAGTCGCTTGATATTGCAGCACTAGTGTTCTGTCCTGAGACAGTGCATGTGGGGTAATTTTTGTTTTCATTTTTGTTGATATTTTCATGTGTTGTAATTTTTGCTGTCATGAACCTTTTCACAAAATTCTTGAAACTTAAAAAAAAAAAAAGAAAGTAGAGAAGGAATACTGGGCAAACTTTGCCCTACCAAGACAGAGAATATGTAGGTTTTCTTAAAAAGTCTTGATTGACAGTATTCTGTTATATATGTATTCAAGAAAACTGATTACTCCATTGATGTTCTCACTCTGTCCTCTGTGTAGCTATATTCCTTGCATTATTAAGTAATCTTTTGTGTATATGAGTAGTATTGATATGATGATAGGATTGAGTAATTTTCATATGTTATCACCCTTAACCCATTTTAGACTAGTCCCAAGTATACTTTGGCAAGTATCTACATGTATGGGAAATGCGTGTTTTAGCAAAATTAGTTCGTCCTCAACGGGTTAAGACCAATGTCTACTTACTGGTATATTACATGGCAATGTAAGGTTTTGTGTGATAAACTAAGAAAGACCAGTCGGTGTGATAGTCATTAACGCAGTATATTCATTCGTGATACCTGTATTCTGTAGACATTAGGGTTATTTTAGTGAAATTTGACCAGAGAGCAAAATAAGAGCAAACACAAGCAAAAAAAGGAATAATCACCGAATCTGGAAAGTTGAGTTATCTTGTTAAATTCTTGTATTCTTATTCATTGCTTCCCCTACTCAATCATATCGGAGTCAACTAATCTGAAGATCTGTATTCTAATTCCCAATAGGAATTGATACATTGCTCAGCCAGTTCCCACACTCCCCAGAAGTAACAAACTTTATTTTTTTTTTCATCGCACAGTAAAGAAGCAAACAGCTCATTGAACACTCTTTTATAATTTTCTTGCCAATTTGCTGAAGGGGTGTTTTTCATTTGGCACTTGACCGATCTTACCGTTCTCTTTTTGTGTTTGTGTGTGTGTGTGGTGTGTACATGTGTCTGTACATCCGTCCTCTTGCTTTCGGCAGCATCAGTATCACACCAGGATAGACGAGGAGATCAACAAGACTTCGTACAGCGTCATTCAGCTGTCCGTGCAGAAACTCCGGGGGGTCCTGGAGAACGTGCTATCGAAGCTGGCACGCTATGACGAGGGAACTTTCTTTGCGTCAATCCTCTCATTCACGGTAACCACGTCAAAAGCTTCTCATAGTGGTTTTTTTTTTCCATTTTCTTATATTTTATTGTAAGGTCATGGGTACGTTTGCAATTGTTTTGTAGTTGTTAGCGATATTTTATCATAAGTTTTATTACTGGAGTTCATGTACACTGTAGTAAGTGTAATCTTATGCAATTGAGAGAGAGTCTTTTCAGAGAATAGTCTTTGCCAAGGAAATCTCAAAGAAAACATTTCCTATTGGTAAAACTCTGACCAGTCAAGGAATTTGGAATAAAATGTGCATCAATTAATTCTTCCAAGGGAAATGTAGCCCAAGATTTTTGCATGCAATCGCATTCACTTTTTTTTTTATATATATAGATACGCTGTTTGATGTACAGTACATGTACTTACCCTTTATTTCCTATTTTGGTCTGACCTTTGTCATCATACTTTTTTTCTTAATGCTTATCAGAGAAAGAAAATTCGCACAGACTTGGTAGGTCATTTAAATTCATCCCACTTACTCCCTCTAAAAATGCTATGAAACAGTTTCTTTGCAGTCCAGAACATTGTATTCTTCAGTCATGTCTTTAAGTCCAAAGTTCACCTGCTTAACAGACTGAAATTGAAAAAAAAAAATGACTGTCATCAGGTGAGAATCAGAGGTTTCTTTGTCGTGTTGGCATGCGGTTTGGAAGCCTTAGGACAATACACCTCATCAGCTTGTCATATTGCAAAGTACAAAGCAAGGCTGTTGCTCGAAGCCAGATGAAGCTCGCGCTACGAAATACCTTGAGCTCGATCCTCAGCACGCCTTCACTGGTACTGAAGCCAGGTTCTCTGCTGTGGAAACCACAGTCTGATCAATCAAGGACCAAGGTTCACGCGACGTCTCAGATCTACAGTTTTCTGGATTGCAAAGAATGCTGTTTGTTGTATTGTGACGGACTTAGTAAACTTTTTTTTTTGTTTTTCCTGAGTGTGTTTCCATGGATCTGTATTGTGTATCCAATTATCGCAGTCAGACCCTTTGTCAGTTTATCTCGAAATGAGACCCTGTGGCTGCCACCCACCAACTACCAGAACCACACCCACAAACTCACGCCAAAGTAGAGTTAATGAAGAGGTTATGTCATGACAACCCCAGTCCTGAAATGTGTGCTTTCAAACCTTCCAACTTCTGTAATGTTGTAATAGAAAGAGAGTTCACCCCTTTCACAACTACCCGGTGCTGACAGCCAAATCTATCTTTACGCCCCTCTTTTGTTCACCCCTATCTCCCCTCCTAAAACTTTTCCTCTTCTAGTGTCTGGAGTATCTCTGTCAATCTGTTTTAAGCTTCTGGGCTACTCTAGAAGTGACAGTTCTTTTGCTTTAGGCTACAATGCTAGGCAGAAGAAGCAGTAAAGTTTACTGTATGCATGAGGGTAGCAAATATCCTGTTGCAACACAGCCAAGATCCATTGTAAGGAATGCTGTGACTTTAATATTTGTGGTAATCTAGTGTTTATTCAATTTTGAGGAGTACTATCACCCCATCTCTCTTACCAACAATGCAGTTCCAGAGGGCGTTGACTAATATATTGATGATGAATAGTGACGAGGCTTAGTGTGTGTATGTTTTACACCTGTGATACAAGAGGGGGTAGATTAAAACCTGAGTGAAACATCATGAGAAAAGAATATCTTACATTCTTGATTCATTTATCCTGATGTTGGAATTTGAGTTTGATAATGGGCATGGGGCAGTATAAATCTAACTGATGCCTCTCTCCTATCTTGGTGATAAATTAATCTGAAAGAACTTTTATTTTTTCCGTCCAGTTTGTCATGACTAGCAAAAGGGAGTGACTGACATGAGCACTAGTCTTTGAAAATAAAATTGATTAACATATCATTGAATGAATTAAGTATGTATTAATTTAAATGAAAAGGGAAGAAATTGAAAGGGATGCTAGACATTTTGAAGCTGTTTTATTTCTACTCAGAGTGCTGTTTCATATGGTTAGGGTATAGTGATAGTAACCCTCACAGAATACCATGATATGATGTGAGAGATATTACAGACATGACAGACTTTATCAAGACTAGCTGTAGTCCAGAGTTCGGTGTGGCATGTAAACGTTGCCCGATCCCAGACATTACATGATTGGCATGTGTCTGTGTGACGATTCAGTCTTTTCCACAGTTTTCATGGCAACAGTCCAACAAACCCAAGCGACGTGTAAGTCTGTGAAACTCCTCTGGACCCCGTTTCAGAAAGCACTCTCTGATTTCCCCTCTCCAGTCGCAGCCTGCAGTAATCGCTCTTCATCCTATGTGAGGCAGCTAGGCAGCAACCAATCAGAAGCAAGCATTGTAGTCGTTGCTATAGAAACTGCAGTCAAATGACTGTGCTGTCACAGTTTTGTTGAACTAACAAATACATGTTGCAAGATGACTGGTTTGTCACCATGCTGCTGGGACGGTGCCATCAATTGCTGCAAGCTATGATTGCTGCAAAGTGCTTTCTCGAAACGGGGCTCCATGACGCGAGTTTCGAAGCTTCTGGAAGTCATTATCATGGTTGGATAAGCACGATATCTTTGCTCTATCCTGGGACTGCATGAGATTAATGTATATTATGTGTATGACCCGATACTCTATCTAACAAATATATTTTCATATTTATGTGCATATTCCTGTGCAACAGATACCTGCTAATGGTATGTTACAATGAATGAGGGACATCGAGTGATGCTCATCTACATGCTAAAATGCTGCTATTAATATGTGCCAATGTGTCATTTTCATATAAGAGCTACTCTAGGTATAAAGTTCTATCTTTTATCTACTGAAATCACTCTAATATGTCCTCTTTTGTTCTTGATGGCTGTCTTCTCACTTGTATTTACTTTGCATTACAATGTATGTTATTGGACTTTTTTTCTCCTGTCTGTATTAATTAATTGACTCTTTCAACATTTTACTCTGTTCCCTAACAATCTTAATCTAGCCAAGGTTGATTATCTATCTCAATTATAATTGGCATTTGTATTTTATAGTGCATATCTTACTAACCCAGTTTTTCTTCTGTGGTAGATATACAGTGTATTTTCCTGTAAGTGAAACTTTTGTAGCATACGTACATGTAGATGAATGCACAATGTAGATATCTACTCTGTTCTAACACTTTTCACCAGACAGATAAGTAATCGCACAGTCTTTATGATACTCAAACACTGCAAAAGATTCATCTGTGCAATCTTATAAAATATATGTATTTAGTCAAAACTTGTTCTAACATTTTCCATTATCCAGGCTACTAACCTTGCATTGCGTGTGCATTAATACAGACTGTCATTTTACCGATTATACTGGAATGGTCTTTTCTGAAGACATTCTATTTGTACAGCTGTTAGATTTTTGATCAAAAGTATTATCTAGTTGACAACACTGTCAAAAGGAAGTCATCTTGCATTGGGGGAGACCATTTGTTTCTGATAGCAGCCATGCAACTCACTTCAAAAAGGGAGCATCTCCATGAAAATTTATACAGGAATCCTGTATGGTAGATTTCTATAACTCTGGAATAGGATGGAAATGTATTTTCTACACCCACAAACTCATACATTCATTCTCACATGCTATTTGTATACCTACCTACGTTTGCTTATTACTAATGATAAATCATTTGTTGAGCGCAGAAACGATATCTATATATTTTACTACGCCACAAGAGCTCCTTAACGTTATTTTGTTGCACAGCTGTCTTAAATAATCTAAATAGATAAATATGGAATGAATACTATGTGTTTAATCTCAAATGTGTCACTGCCATCTTGCAAAAATTCAGAAATGTTTATAAATCTACAGCTACAAATTGATTTGTAAGACCAGCTTTGAACATCTAGACAAGTACAACAAATGTGTCTCAAAGAGGAATATATATATATATATTTTTTAAATTTAAAAAAAAAAAAATCAAGCAGTTGATACTGTTTTGGCCAGAAATGTGTATCATCCAGTGGTAAAGAATCAGTTGCATTTTACCATGCTATATTACCTTGTATTTCCAAGGACTGACATGGTTCCCAAGACAGCGATTAGTGTCATTTTTTGTCATTGATGATGAGTTGTTCATGAAGCCACTACTGCTGATTACCCCCCACTCCCCCAGAATCCAGGGATGGAGTTGGCCGACGACTACGTGGAATTCATCCGAGATAACCTGGATGAAATCAGGGAGCGTGTCCATGACGACGAGTTCCTGGCCAATCTGTTTGAGGTGAGTCGGAAAGATTTCTTGGCATTTTACCGAACTTTTATTTGCCATTGTCTGTTTAAAAACATGTGATGGCAGTGAATTATGCTGGATTGGAAGATGCTCCCTTTTCACTGACTTCGAGTGATACCACACTGACCGATTGGCTTGTTTAATGGTAGTATACCAGATTGATTAATTACGATTTGATGGTAGCACACCAGACCAATCGTTAAGATAGTTTAATGATGATATACCAGACGGACCAGTCAGATGGTGGTATGGTAGCATACCAGACTGACCAATTGGATGGTGAAAAATGGTAGCAAACCAAACTGACCTATCAGGTGGTGATGTGCTAGTGTATCAGACTGACCATTCAGATGTGTAATGGTAGCATACCAGACTGACCAATTGGAGGGTGAAAAATGGTAGCAAACCAGACTGACCTATCTGGTGGTGATGTGCTAGTGTATCAGACTGACCAATCAGATGGTTTAATGGTAGCTACTAGACTGACCAGTAAGATTGTGTAATATGGCAATCAAATGTTGAAATCCTCATCTCATAACCATTGCTGGTTGAATATCCGCTAATCAAACTCCATTCTTTCTCTTTAAAAGACATGGAGTTGCATTTATTCAGTTTTTGGTTTGCATAATATGGAGGTGTGAAGCCACATGGCAATCTTGTCTGAGCTGTCCCCATCAAACTCGAGATTCACTCATAGCACTGTACTGATTCGTAGAGTTGTTAAATAATCATGGACTAGGCCACTTTGCTCAAGATTCAGTGAAGTCCTTATTTTTTTTCTTGTTTTTGTTTTATTTGTTCTTTTGCATATAAGCACCACACAGCCAGTCGATGATAACTTGTAGCATGCACTTATGAGCTATTTTTCCTCGTGATGCTTACATTAGAAGCAATATGATTGCAGTGCAGTAGCTAATTAATGAACTTAGGTAGTTCGAGATCAATCAGGGACCAGCTGTGACCATGACCCACCAAATAAGATGTAGTCTGTCACAAGAGGGAGACATTCACCACATTTCACTACTTCACATACTAGTGAAATTTGCTGCTGTATATACTGGCATGAAATTCTGCGGCCCCCCTGTTTTCTGTTGATGTACATTTCTAGCCTGCTCCTTCATGTTCTTATGCTTCCATTGTAAGAGCTCCAGTTTGAACAGCTGGATTATTTAGATATGAAATGATAGACTGGAAATTTAAAAGGACTAAGCAATGCAAATGCATACTGACCCAATATGGCCAAAACAGTGTCTGAATATATGCCATGTATATTTTTTGATAATGATATTTGTACTATTTTTCGCCAGACTACTCTGACAACTTCAGACTAAACTACAATATTTACATTTGTAATCCCACTTAGGATCTATTTAGTTTCTTCACAGCGCTTCATACCACATCATCTATAGCACAACTGCTGTATGTGCATACACTGTGCATATATCTGTTTTATATGTATCTATATGCCCTATCTATTTAATTTCTCTTTAATTGCTTAGCCAGGGCTCCACACTAACTTATCTTTTTGGTGGCCCGATGGGGCCACCAAAATCATCAATTTCAAATTTTTGGTGGCCCGAGAGAAAAATTTGGTGGCCCGAAAAAAACCCCAATAAAAAACATTAACTCGCTGCATGCATTTATGCATTTCAGGCACAAAAAGTTACAAATTTATTGACATACTTTAAAAAAAATTTTGGTGGCCCGAGGCGGGCCACCAAATCTGCCCTTTTGTGAAATTTGGTGGCTCCGGGCCACCGGGCCACCGTTAGTGTCGAGCCCTGGCTTAGCAATATATTGAAATGCTACTTCCCTTACACTGAGCATAACTTCAATGTTTCACTGCAATGTCTTTTTGTGAATCATGTTAGTAAAATGGCAACAGGCAAGTTATGCTCAGTCTGGGAAAAGGTGCGAATTTAGTGCTGACAAGATGACCATTTCTGTAGCAAAATTCCCATTGGACCTCACAAGCATTTGACTTAAAAATGTCACACTGTTGTCTACCCTCTAATTTTTGTGCCTTTCAGAGATGAACCCTGTAATGGGCGTGTGAGAACCAGAAAACGCCATTAAAAAAATAATAATAATGATAATAATAACTATAGCGCCCCTAGTGGCAGATACAGCTTTATGATTAATTACAATCCCCCTAATTACCTGACGTGGTACAATCCTTTATGTTCTCATCCACACAGTGTTGTATTCATTAATATATGAATGTCATATCTCTCATGCTGCACATGCAATTCTTCACTGTTCATATTGTACATCAGGAATGCACTTGCTGCGTAAAAGCAGAATGCACATACTGGTATACGGGGACTGCACCAGCAATGTTTTGTATCATGTGATGTATACCTGGGGCGTAATCTTTGTTTGTTTTTGTTTTTTTGATTTTCTCTGATTTTCCCTCTGTAGGAGTGGTACACCAGCAACATGAACCTACTGTGTGACTGGCTCTCGGACCGGATGGAGCTCCAACTTCACATCTACCAGCTCAACACGCTGCTCAGAATCACAGGCGTAAGTTGCCGTGGCAACGGACTGCATCAGCATGGTGCAGTGATGGGAGGGAGTGGAAATGGCTCGTCTGTGTACAAGTCATCTCCATTGCCTATTGGGATCTACACTTTCAGGGTCATCTTGTTACATGTTCATTTTTTGTAGACCAACAATAGCTGTTTTTGATTCCTAGGTTGCTTTGTTTTCTGTTTCTTCTGTGACCTTGCTAAATATTTGTATTTTGCACTGATCAGTATTGGGCACAACATTTTTTTTTTTTTTAAGTAAGTTTATTTAATCCACTTGATATTAAACCTTGAGTGATATTTTTTTTTTCTGCTTCAGTTTTCTTATGGAAATAACAGATAAGCACAGCCTTTAGTGATTATTCAGTTCAGTATTCTCTGCAATTTTGTCTGTAATGGGTCTAATGTGTGGCTTCAAGAAGGTGAGACTGTTTGATGGTATGCGTAGTAGAGTTGGTGGAAACAGTTTCATCTTCCTTGAGTCCTCTCTTCCACAATGATCAAGTTTTGTATCACATGAATGTGCTGCCTGTGCAATTTGAATTTACCAGTTGAATTTAAAAAGTGAATAGTTTATGAGGAGACTGTGTGACCAGAACAAAAACTTGAAGGGTGCAAAATCGTGCAGTGCTTGATATATGTTGCCCAAACCTTTTGCATTAGCTGACAGAAATAATTTATGGTGGCCTTTTTGAAGCTTGTGGGGATCTGACTCTGTCATGTTTACTGGTAACTGGCATTGAAAAAATGAACGACTATTGTTGCAAAACATCAGGAATGTCTATGAATAGCTGTGTTCTGTGTACCTCAAGAGTAAATGTAACTGCTGTACGATGCATGGCCAGCACCATGTTTTCAAAAGTGTGTGGGGGGGGGGGGGGGGGGGGGAGGGTCCAGTTTATATTTCTGGTGCCACTACCGGGTTTCATCAGCTAACAGGCAAAAACATAAATAAATAAATAAAAAGGCCTTCAGTGCAACTTCTACTGCCACTTCCGGGTTTCATCAGCTAACAAGCAAAAAAAAAAAAAAAAAGGCCTGCAGCACAACTTTCTGATTCCACTTCTGGGTTTCTTCAGCCGACAAGCAAAGAAAAATAATAAAGGCCTTTTCAAGGTTTCATTAAAGAAAGGGTGCCACTTCCAGGGTAAAAAAAAATGGGGCAGCCCAAAGTGGTTACACCCTAAGTATTCCTATGTATTGTGCAAAAAAAAAAAAAAAAAAAAAATTGGTTGGGGGTGGGGCCCGAGCAACAAGAAATCATGAGGTCTTGCATTGTGAAGTTTAACCCCCCATGAGTACAAATTGTCACTTAAAGCTAGTAGTTCTATTCGCTAACTCCTCTTTAATCATTATCATTATAACTTTTTACATGAATTTATTTATCATTATGATTATTATTCTTGTTTTTACCATTATTATTATTATTATTATTGTTATTATTATCACTGTTATTATTATTATTATTATTATTATTATTATTACTAATACTCTTATTCATTATTATTATCACTGTTATTATTATTATTATTATTGTTATTATTATTATTATTATTATTATCATTATTCAAAGGGTTCAGTCTTAAAATTCCTTCTGAACATTTCTTCTGAAACACATAGGCGGAGTTGTCTTGGTAAAGTATTCCAGACAACAGATCCAGCATATGAAAATGTGCATTCAAAATAATTATAATTGCTGTTATCATTTTTCATTTTAGATATACGCGTTTTTCTTGCCTCCTTTTTGTTTGGTCCCTCAGAAAATGTACAAGGACTTTGAGCTGCACGGAGTGTCCCACCGGACCCTGAACAGCAAGACCTACGAGAACGTCAAGCACCGGCTGCAGGTGGAGGAGACCACCGCGTCGGTCAACAACCAGCTGGTGATCCACAACGGCTCCATGAGCCAGGAGGAGGAGGACGACGATGACAACTAAACAAGAGGCGATCCAGGGAGGAGGGGGTCTCCATGGCAACCGCTTATTATATACAAGTACTTCACTCCATTGCCCCGCCCCCTCCACCCACCCCGTCCCATACAGACATCGACTTGACATTCACAGACACAAGGAGAGGACACTAGGACACATGCGGGGGCATGAGTGACGACTGCGGGTGGTATCTATAAATCTAAGACTCTACTGTGATGATGCTAGCTAGCTAGGTATGACGATGATTCCTAAAATTGAATATGTGTTACGGGGATAGTAGGTATCGATCCCAAATGTGTTCACTGCATATTGTAGATGAATATAATTTGTGGACTTGTGAATACACTGTATATGACCTCGACTCATCTCCCTGCAAATGTTGGGATACCAAAGAGAGCAGCTTGCTATCCAAGAAAAAAAAAAGTGAAAATTCTTCTTCACTGAAATGCAGGGATATAAGTACAAAGGGGTAAGTGATGTTTTTGCTAGAGAAGGATAGGAAACCAGGTTTATTCCCCCATAAAAACAAAAATTGTAAATGATAGTTCCAAAAGTTGGTAGACATTCCTTGGAAGATCCTTGGGCGTGCTTTCAAACCAGTGTGTAGATGTGATCAGCTTTTGTGGAGTCGCTGTAGTAGCTGGGGGTCCATTGGGTTGTTGTAGTCCAAGAGTGAATTGGATCACAGAGCATTTAGTTGTCACAATCGGTCTACTTTTCCCCTCTTTCTACATTCCATGCTACTGTAAATATCGCTTTGATATCTTTGTTGTATTTTTTTTCGTAGAACGAACTTGAATGGTGTATTACAAAATTTGTGTAGGCTAGAGCAAACTGTGCAAGCTTCCGACAGTCTGTCATTCTATCATTTTGGCTGGAATGGAGTGACGCTAGATTTGTCATTGTATTTCAATCTGTGTTCTACGATGTCAGAGTACGAGAGACATCATTTATATGCTGTGTATTCGCCATGAGATAGCAGTCCCTTCTATGGCCTGCCATTTGCATTGAATATCCTCTATAAATTATAGAAAATAACACATCTCAGAACTGTTCGGTTATTGCAGTGTTTTCAACTCAAGTTTTGATAAGGCCGCAGTTAAAGATATTATGCTGCATTAGCTGATAACCGTCTTTATATATTTCTTTCGGTGTTTGTTTCTTCAATGATACACTTGGCGAATATGTCAGATGGGTTACCTATCTTTTTTTTACTACTATATCTTTGACCAGGTATGAGAAGTGATCCAGCGCTTATAGCAACAGAGAGCAGAAAGTTGCATGAAGCTGTAGGCACCCCAAAATACCGGGATTTCAATGTGTAGGATAATGCAATGAATTTTTTTCCTCTTCTTTTTGTATTACCATGTGCATATCTGTCATGTCCTATCTAATGAATACAGCTTGGCAATGTAAAGTCTTAAGTGGTGTATCAAGCCATGTGGTGAAAGTTCATGATGACATCCACTCTCAATATTCAGTGTAGTTCAGTTTATAAACTCTAATTCATCGGCAATATATGTTACAATGTGAGAATATGATGTAGGTACCTTGGCAATCTGTCAACAAATTTGCATAATGAATTTGCACTGATTTTTTTTTCAAGATGTTTTCCCCATCTTTTTCAAACAGTAGAAGTCTATTCGAATTAATTATTTCTGGGGTTGAGTTGTTTGTATGGCAACTGATTGACGTAAGTAATCACTGTTTGATTGTAGTAGTCATGTCCACAATTCTTTTTAATGAATACTGCTAAAACACTGAATAATCAGTGCTATTTATGTCAATGTAGGGCAATCTGTCAATCAGTTGCAATAGAATTCTGTTGTCCATCACAAATAAAGCTTAAAACAAGAGAGTAGTGCGACAAAAGTGATGGGAACCTATTGAAAAAAGAGTAATCTGTCAATATATGAAGAGTGTCAATGCACAAAACCAATAAATGCCATTAAAATTTTTTTTTTAAGTATGGTCATCATGAAATATTACCCAAAAAAAAATATTTTTAGTGATACTGCACTTGTAACGGTACAAGAAAGATATTTTAAGATATTAGAATTATCACGTGTATCAAGTATTTTCTTTGTTTTTCAGCAGCTTCAATCTCAACTTCAATCTCAAATATCATTAAAGTTGATGAAGATTAACATAAAGAGGTTTTTGCATTTGAACTCTTCAGAAAAGGTATCCTCGTCCCCGTTAAAATCTTGTTTTGAAATGTATGCGATTATGGAATATGGATGGTGCTTTATGAATTATAAGCTACTGGTTCATAACCTCTCTCTGCGGTGTCAGCTCTGTACCAGTGTGTAAATTATACTGTTTTACTGCGTCTTGGTATGGTATAACCAGAGTAGCGGTGATCTACTCATATTGAGGCTGAATCAATCCAATCCCATTTTGCAGTTGCATTCCATATAGCTTTTTTTTAAAAGGCTTATTCCACAGGTGACATTTCATTGTAAGATTCTAATTGAATGGTATAATCATCAGATATTACTGCTCAGCGTTTCCGTGTTGGCTGTGCTGAGGTACTGTTACCGTATTCGTTGTAATATTCTAGTGATCTCTCCCTGTACTGGGAAGAGTTTTTCTCATCACAGTTGCATATTACAATAAGATACTTAGCTTTTTATAACTAAAAAAAAAGAAAGAAGAAGATAATTAATATGTATAGGAAGTTTGAAGAATTGACAGATTTGACAAGATTGGGGTTGAATGTAGGATGCAAAATATGGGCATCCTTTCACATCTCTCTTGATTAAGAATAACATGTCCAAAAGAGTAACCCTTTATTTTCAACGCATAGCCTTCATAACATGGCACACATTGTACAGCACCTGATTTGGCACAACTACTTACTTTTAAAACCTGAGTCAAAGAAGATGAATGTTGAAGGCATTTTAATAGATTGTCACTATTTGGTCACAAATCATTTTGTCCTCCTAAATACATAACATGCTTACAGATTTTATTATTTTTCATTAAAAGGCTGTTGAATGGAGAGACCAGTTGTACAAGGATTTAAAGGGAAGTGATTTGCACAGGATTTGTAATTCAGAAGAAAATTGTGAGTTTGAAGTTGTGTTAGTGGTGAAAATCCATTTGGTTTGATCAGCCTTATGGAGAAAAAAAAGAGAGAATAACATGGAATTCACTGATAAGCTGCATCTAGCTTGACAGTGAGAGTACAGTTACCAGTATGCAATTATTCAAAGTCAACTCTGAAATGATGGACGAGTTTCTTGTAAAGGGAGTTTTCATTTTGTCATATTTTTCTATGTTAAGTAGTTCTAGGAAGAACCAAAAAAAAAATATTGGCAGTGGTATTTCAAGTTATTGTACTGTCCTCTAAAGTGCACAATTGTATTCACTGCTACGTGCTGCTTTGGTTGTGGTGTGTGCTGCTACCTATCTGACTTGTATCATTTGCATATATGCTTCATATTGAAATTTGATTATTGGTCGTCATAATTTCATATGGTAGAGTAAAGTGGTTATGTTTGAGTGCATGCGTGATACTGTCTATGTGTGTGTGTGTGTATGTACGCTTGTGTGTATTTGTGAGTAGGTCACGTCAGTTGTATTCCAAGATTTGCCGAGCTGAATGCATGTGACCATATACTTGTCAGTGCAATGTAATATGCATGTGCAAACTTTCAGAGCTTATCTATCAGATTTTCAATATTTATATATGTATTATGTAGAGATCAGAATATACAGTAAATAGAGATAGAGTTTATGGGAAAAAATCATATATTTGCAATGACAAAGTATAGACTTCCGGATTTTTTTTTCCTTTCTGGTTGAAATCTGTTTAGCATAGCATTTGTTATCTCAAATGCTTAGCCATGAACCAGCTGTAACTGCCTTCATATGAATGTAAAGCAAGGAAACAGATAATGGAGTGTGTCTGAAGTATGATGAAATGTGTTTGATGCAAAAGTGCAGAGAAAGGAGATGATATTGCTCAATGTTTTTGTCAGAATGAAAGGATTTTGAATGTTTGCTATCTTTACAAGTGACATTTGACAAGCTGATAATTGAGATTACTTCCAGTGGATGTTTGTCATGAAGTGGTCCTGTGCTACAGTGGAACCTCGTTATATAGAGGTCAGATATAACAAAACCATCTTTATTACGAGGTGATTTTGCAGGCCCCGACTCTGTATATTTTTTTTTTTTGTACTCTGATACAGTGTGAAACCTGATACATGTATAACAAGATTTTTGAAAGTTTTAGATCCTCATTGTAGCGAGGTTCCCCTGTATGCAATAAGACGTCGCTATAATAGGAATGAACGGGAGGTAGAAGTGGCGGTGTGTCACTCGAGCAAAGTGTCAGATGCAAGCCTCAAGTTAGCTTTCTTCCAGATGGTATCGCAATCCTTTTGATCGATGAAGTGGGTTTCTTTTTCCCCAGCTTGCTCAGTATGTGTGTTAACCAAAGGGAGTGACAAACATGCAAACATCTGGTATGGAGATTGTCAAGAATTCAGGGTTTCTGGGACGAACACTGAACTAGGGCTTTCTATAGCTCAGTCGGTAGAGCACCGGGCTAGCAATCTGGAGGTCTCGGGTTTGAATCCCGATGGAATCCCATTTTCTTTGCTCAATTTTCCACTAGTAAGTTATAGGTTTATCAGTAAAATGAGTTCTTTCATTGCTGTCTTGCCCATTGTCATGCATACTAACACACCAGAAGCACACATCTAGACAACTATGGAGTTTAGTTTAATAACAAGCTTTATTCGATAGGGAAAGTAGAGGTGAACATATTACAGTTCCATGCGAGAGATGTTTTAGAGTGGTAACAACAAAATGGCAACCCAAAAATGGTCTTGGAAGCAGCTTTGTTGTAGAATGGTAGCCCTCATGTGCAAACCCTCTCAATTTCTTTGAAAAAAAAGAAAGAGATTCTTTCCTTTTTTTTTCAATATTTGTTAATGAAATGAAGTCACTTTCTTTCCAATTAAACATAGAACATTACATCAGACTTCAGATTTTATTTCATTATTAGCTGACTGCAGGAGGCATATCCTGTTTGCCTGTCTTTACACCAAAAATAGAAAATTTTAGTGTGAATATCACGTGTTGGCCATGAAGAGAATGTTGCGACATGTTAAAATGATGAGCATGACTTCGAGTGACAATGAACCCGTCAATTTTATTTTTCAGAATTCATTCAATATTCCCCCCCCCCCCCCCACACACACACAAACACACACCCTGCATGTTGCACATGGGGGCTGCTTCCATTCAAGTGGGTGTCGTGCTTTGTAGAATACATAGACTCTGTTCCACTCAGAAAAGTCAGAAGTTTAGATGGTTTGCTAACTATTCCTTTAATATAATTCTATAAACTTCTATGTAATTCATAAGATTCCACTATGTAAAAACATTTGTGTGTACGCATGCATGTATCTAATTCCTCTGCCTAAATGGTAAACATATGCGTTTAAGCTGTGCTGAATTGCTCTTTATCTTTTTTTTCCCTTTGTTTTGTCTTGGGGTGTGTTGTTTTTTTTTGTCTGTGAGTGAGTGCCTGTTAGTGATCAGGTATTATCTTCTTATATCATGTCAGAGAAAAGTTTGTTACATAAAAGACAGAGTCAGTATAAATTCACATCGTATGTGTTCAAGTAGTATGCTCTTGAACAGACTTGATTTCTTTTATATTCCCATTTTGAAAAAAGTTGGAGTCCAATCATTCTGTAAGTAGCCAAGTGTTCATGACCAACTGAAAGTGTTGTTTATATATGTCATTACGCAAAGAGAATAATGCTTGTAGTTATGATAACATGTTTGTTGATTATATACCTCTGTTGTAATGTACTTGTCATATTTTGTTACACGGATATTGAAGAGCAAGAAGCTCAGAAAAGCAGGTTTCATATAAAGTATCGTTTAAAGGCGCTAGCCCTCATTGGCTCGAAAGACATCAGGCACGGTCTTGAATAGATCAGACACGGGTTCATTGGTCGTTTCTTGAATGGTTACTCATCAGGAAGATATGTCGCAACATTATTACGTAAATGGCCATCACGTGGCATTCTTGTCAATCAAAAAAAAAAAAGACATGCACACCGTGATATAGTACGTCCTATCCTCGTCATTCAGAAGTCAATAGTTGGCTAAACGTACCTGGATTGTCATAATGCTTTCTAAATAAATGCGATTCTTAATCCTCTGGTATTAGTCATACCTTCAGAACACTTTACCTTATTTTGTTTTGCTAGTTTTTGTTTTCTTGTTATTTCCAAAAGAAATTGAGAGGGTTGTCAAAGGGTACATGAGGGCCAACGCCTTTATTGAATTTCTCTGATGAAAGACTGCCATTCGTCATGTTCTGTCTTGATATCGCTTTAAGCATCTGTTGTGAGGGATATAACCAATTCCTTTCAGTTATGCCCAGTATTCCTAAGTATCGTGTATATGAAATTATGCAATTATTCCTGGGTCTGCTCTGTATCATACATTATGTCTGACAACCATTGGCTGTGAAAAAGAATTATGTAAAACAAAAGTATGACGTGTCATGTAAAACTTTGATTATCCTAAACGCTTTGCCTGTACACATTTATGTGAGCATGTCATCATGTCTCCTATAGATTCAAAGCTTTTATAATCTTTCTCAGTTATGAAAGTGTGGAGCATGATCCTAATTATCAATATCCTAGCATATTGGAACCACCCAGAGTTTTCCATGATAGCTGCACAGGGCATCAAGTAACAATACATACCTTGCCCATGTAAGCTGGATCAAGTGGAGGTCTTAAAGTTAAAATTGAAAACGAACCACATGTATCTGTGTAATTTGCCAATGCTAGACATAAAACCGGGAGTTTCAAAAGGTAGAAATGACTTTTTAACTTAAAAAAAAGTCTCAAATAATTTTTGTTAGTTTTACAGTCCGTCAAAACGACAAAGTGTTCATATGTACACATAGCTGTAGGGACTATTTTGTAAACTGCTCATTTCCCAAGCAAATTCTTGTTTGTCCTCCCCTAACTCTATATTTGAAATGCCGTGCTTGTATATTGCTCTCATCCGTGCATAACGTAGATGGCGCCCTCTATGTGTTACAATGTGCAAGCAAATTTTCCATCCTGTAGTTGTGCCAGGACTGGATGGAAATATTGGTCAGTTCAGTATTAATTCATGGCATTGAGCTGATAACTCAAAGAAGCAAACTTTTGATGTAGTAAGAAAGAATTTTTGATGTAAAATGACCATTATTCCTCGTCAAATATATCTCGGCAAGCTCCGTGTACCATACATTCCTGTACAACAGATTTTTATCTGACATTTTGTTTCCATTATCACTAGACCATTCACGTGTGACTTGTCCATATTCTACCAACTCGCCTTTCTTAAATGTACGTACGTATTGTAAACATTCTTGTCTATATGCCTAGATGAAGACTATAAGTATATTCTATAATAATATATCGAAATAGATTATGACAAGTTGACGAAGTACAGTGTGTTCAGTAGGCCTCGCATGACGCAACCTGTGACATCATCAATTGTAAAAGATACACTGTGTCATGCAGTCTGAAGGACCACCCGCTGTACTTGTTGAGGGCGCAATTGAGATATGACTATAGTATTAATACGTGCAAGATTGAACTATTGGATGGACAGGACAAGATGATGTTGCATTGCAAGTTCCAATAGTCATGATTGTAGTCTTATTCCAGTCTTTGTCTGTTATAAACTGATGAAACTTGGACCCAGTCAGTATAATAAAACACTGTCTCGACAAAACCGAACATGATGGAATGTATTCTCAGTTGTTTCTTTGGATACGTCAGAGTTTACTACTTTTTATTCCTATTCATGTATTTCCTTACATATATCTGAGGCAATTCAGGATATCATCCTTATACTGGTTTGTCAAATTCAATATAGATTATTGGTTTGTATACCCTGGGTTTAACAACCCAAATCACTTTAAAAAAGGGGGAGATATACTAGTAGTGAGAGATATTTCTTAGAAATATTTCATTTCACTTCATTTCATTTCATTTAATCTATTTCCACATCTGATTAAAAGCTTTTATAAAGAATACAAGAACTATACATAGAACATTGGAACAGTAAAGGTAAAATTTACTTCTGGTATAACATTTTGACAAGAGACAAAATGCGAAATGCAACGTGAAAACTTATTTCAGTATATGGGAGTATCAATATAGACTGTTGGACTTTCTAGGGCCGATCCCGAGATTTACAGCTGAAATTGTTACATTAATGCAATACAAAACACTAGAGAACTCTACTACAGAAAGAACAAAATACATATCAGAAGGAGAGAGTCATTTAAGCGAGGTAAATATACACTGATTAAAGCTGAAAATTTATTGCATATCTAATAAAGAAAGTATTTATATCTTCTTTTAGATATTGAAAGTCTTTAAGATGACTTTATTACATTTGGCATATTCGATGATACAGGTCCTGTATGTATATCTTGAAATGCAGAATATGAATTGGGGATATACAATTTGTTTATCTGTCTAGTATTATAATTGTTCTTATTTTGTACGAAGGAAATATCAAGAAACTTCGGCAAAATATTGTTCATAATTCTAATTACGTGTAGGGCCTACATGAAAATAGCAATAAAGAATTTGTTCTCATCAAAAATAGTCAATATGTTCTTTGAATAATGGACCTGTGTGACTAACAATGGTCTTTTACTAATCATTCAAGTTGCACGCTTTAAAGATAAGATTCACACTGAGAGATACGTACTTTGCACAATATCCCCATGCAATGTTACAGTAAGATAAATGAGGCATAATCAAAATATATATCTTGAGAATTCCAGAAGGTATGATTGCACATAATAAAACTATTGATTGCACCTGTTGCTCTGGAGATTTTACAGCATACTTCATTGACACGATAGTTCCATGTTAAATGATCACCGATGATAATTCTAAGAAATTTTGTAGGACTAACAACTGGAATTCTGATATCAGCAATTATGACATTACAATAATCAGTACATACCACTTTACTTCTTGGTCTAGATATCATACATGATGTTTTATCTGCACTCAATTTCAATTTATTGGCTATGAGCCACTGATTAACTTTCTCTAGTTCACAATTTAAAATTGCACTGACACTCTGTATATCTTTACATGGAATTAAAAAAAAGAAAAACTAGTATCATCTGCACATGAAATCAACTCCAAATATTTGCTAGCATGCTGTAAATTAGTTAAAGTAGGTGAAAAGAAAGCTGACAGAAATTTACGGGAAAAGGGAGAGATAGATCACAGAAATCAATATAATGTACATTTGAAGAGTTTTATTGCAAAATGGGCTAAGCGCCATTTTAAACATTTCAAAGTAAGGCCATCATCAGATAGAGCAAAATTAAACCTTTAGTTTCCAGTAGTACCTTACTTGTAACATAAAAAGAAGTAGTATAGAAGTTATGATTAAAAGTATATTGTATTTTCTTATTATTCTCTCTTTTTTTAGCAGGTTTAATCACAAATATCTCAAGTATGGATTTAGCTCGTTTTACGATAAAACTCATCATTTTTTCAATCATGATGGATTTTTGAGGAAGCGGTCTCCCTGAAAATGTTTATCCATGCTGTCCGACATAGTCAGGAGACAAGTTGTGTTCTTTGCAGACAAATGCGGCGTGCCAGACGGTCCCAACGATTACCCCATCATTACCGGATATCCATCACTATCATCCGCTGGAAAAAAAAAATCGTAGTAGTAGTAGTAGTAGTAAAAGTAGTGTTATGATTATCATTATTGTTATTATTATTGTTAGTACTATCATTATCATTACTGCTATTTTTATTATTATTATTATTATTATTATTATTGTTATTGTTAGTACTATCATTATCATTATTGCTATTTTTATTATTAGTATTATTATTATTATTATAATCGTGATTGCTATTATCATTATTATTATTATTATTATTATTATTATTATCGTGATTGCTATTATCATTGTTATTATCATTATTATTATCATTATTATTATTATTGTTATCATTATCATCATCATCATTATTACTATTACACTCTATCATTATTATCCCGGAGGATTTACCAACAAAAGCAAAAAGTTCATTCATATTTCCCGAATCAATACGAAAATATCATATGATATAATCGACATACTTACGTAGGCCAAAGTGATGCACTAAGTCTCCCTGACCTCCCGTAGACGAAGGGGGCGCGCCAGACTGTCCCAACGACGACCCCGTCGTCATTACCGGCTTTCCATAACTCCCTGATTCGCTAACATCCGCTGAAAAAAAAAGAATAATAACAGTAGATTATCCCAGCTTAATTGTGATAAGAGGATTTACTAACCTCAGCATAGAGTAAAAGGTAGTTCATATTTTCCACAATGATATGAAAAATATGAGATAAGGCATCCTTACCTGAGCCAAAATGGCCTACTTGTAAGTCTCCCTGTGGTCCAACATCCGCTTTAAAAAAAAAGAAATAACAGAAACTCATCTTGGCTTCTCTTTAAAGTACTTACTAACGAAAGCAAAAAGTTCATTCATATTTTCTGAATTAATACGAAAATATCAGAAGATAAAATCGGCAACCTTACCAGAGCCAGAGTGATGCACTGAGTCTTCCTGAGCTCCAGTAGAAGAAGACTGCTCCAACGACGAACCCGTCGTCATTACCGGCTTTCCATAACTCCCTAATTCGCGAACATCCGCTGAAAAAAAGAGAAAAAGATAATCACTTAATTTTAAGAGCACAGTGTTACTAACAGAAGCAATAAAGCTCATTCATATTGTTCGAATCAATATGAAAATGTCAGATTTATTATGGCAGCCTTACCCGAGCCAAGATGACCAACATCTAAGCCTACATGCGCTCCAAAAGACGAAGGGGTCGCGCTAGGCTGTCCCAACGACGACCCAGTTGTCATTACCGGCTTTTCATCACTCCATGATTCGCTAATATACGCTGAAAAAAGGACAAATCCACTTTGGCTTGTCTTTAAAGTGTTACCGACAAAAACATGCCATTGCATTGAACGAAGTCAGGGCAATTCAATGACAGACCTCTAAAGTGTTGGCCGACTGCATGAAAAAGATACAGAAATGTTTACTTACTTCTTTTTAATTTGACTACCAGTTGAGTAAAGACATGCAGTTCGACGACTATTTATGCAATTACCTTGTGCTAATAATACTGTATCTGAGTTTGTATTTACCTATCCCCAAGGAGCTGAATCGTTGCTGGCTGAGACAAGTGTAACCGAGACGATGCTCCACACAAACTTCATCCTTTAAACATGGATTTTTGTAGCATTCTGTCCAGAAAGAACATCGACATTTTGAATATCGTTTTTAGTGAAAGAAATCAACTTTATAGCAATATCAACCATTTTTCTTCTTTCCTGACAGTCTTCATGATAAACAAAAAATGTCATAAAATGAATTAATTACTTTCAAGGAGGATTCGTTGGGCTGCCTAGAATACATCGGAGTATAGTTTACAACTTAATTCGCGTTGAGATATTTCCCACAATTAAATTGTTCCCAATTACAGAAAACATCGTCATACGATTAAGATATCTCGTAATGACATCACTCTTGAGCGGATTAAGAACATTATCATCTCTATAATATTTTTCTTACCTGGGAACACACAAATGATTTGTCGCTGCACCGCTTCGGGTGCCAGGCCTACCATCAACTCGGTCTGGGGAAGGCGTTCGTAAGGAATACGTTTTGGCTGAAGCTGGATCTCCGTTGCTCCTGTCAGGTTTCTACAAGATATTTCTGAGCTGCGTACCAGTGCTAAAAAATGCAGAAATCGATGCAAATAATATCATATAAAAAATGGAAGCAAATGCCATCTGCACAAAGGCAAGGTAAGTTGTTTGATGCAAAAGGAAAGGATTATATATGATTTTGTTTATGTGCCTATCCGTGCGCCCTTCCGATCTTACTTTACGTCAAAGATTTTACGACCTTTTTTCCTTTGGTCTGCTTCTTTCTTTTTCTTCTCCTCTTCCTCCTCCTTCTTCTTCTTTTTCATCATCTTCTTCTTCATCTTCTTCTACTATTCATTCTTCTCCTCCTCCTTTTTCATCTACGTTTTCTTCTTCTTTCTCTTCTTCTTCGTCATCATTATCATCTTCTTCTACTTTTTCTTCTTCTCCTTCGTCTTCATCATTATCATCATCTATTGCTTTTTCTGAGTCTTTCTCTTCCTCTTCTCCTTCTTCTCCTCCTCCTCCTTCGTGTTCTTCATCATCTTCTTGTTAAGCAAACTGTCAAGCTCTCTTTCAATCTTATACATGCATGTTGAAAATTTTGTTATTCACCAAAACATGGGTAATGATATTCTATCTCAGTTCTCTTGGTGAGACTGCACTGGTTAAACAAGGGGTGTCACCGGCTTTTTCAAGGGGAGGGATGCGTTTTAAATTTGCATGGTTCCACTTCCGAGTTTCATCAACGAATGGAGATCTAAATTGTGCGTGCGTACATGACAACTATTTTTTTTTTCAAAGGGTCTAAACTTAAGGGGGTGCGTTCGCACCAACGCACCCCACCCCCGACGCCCATTAAAACATGAATACAAATAACATAACCCTGACTGGTGACATCAGGGCAAACCTCGAAAACACAAGTCATTAAAATAATATGAAAAAAATAGAAACATAAAGAGGAAAATACATAATGGGGAAGGGAAATGGAGACAAACCCACACAAGGAAGGAAATATAAATTGTGTCAAGGACAAGAAAATATAGTCAGTGCGTCAAGTCTAAGTGTTTAGTCAAAGATGACTCAAAAAATCATTGTACATTCATACTTTGCGTCATCTTGACGTCATTACAAGGTAAAATATGCCCTCCCCCGGAAAAAACGCAGTATCTGCTATGTAATCATATTGCAGAAACTGCCTATCCGGCGGGGGGGGGGGGGGTAGGGGAGAGGGAGAGAGATGTGGTTTTTTAGCCTTTACTGAGCCTGCTTTTGTGTTTCAGCTCAAAATATATTTGTTGGAAAGGTCTACTATCAATTAATTGTACCCGTCATCACAATCAATAAACACAAACCATTTTACCAACCAAAATCCAATATCATACCTGGACAGTTAATGACCTGCAGTAGTAACCATGCCAACGGGACGAACGCCTGTAAGAATCGTGATATGACAAGGCGAGAACACAGTTAGATGCGCGGGCAATGTTTGAATATTTTATTTGACGCGCAGACGCTACTCAGAGTCGCCTGTATCATGCACTGACCAATCTAGGCAAGTCGTCCACCATCTTCATATATACAAAAATATCGAAGAAAATAATTCATGGTATCACTGATTAATTTGCACACGGTCGTGATCATCTAAAAACATTGTTTCTCTAATCCCTCAATGTCTTATTAACATCGCTCATTCATTAATTTGTTTGCTTGCTTGCTTTTCCGATGAGAATTTTGAGTCTTGTCCATTTTACTATTGCCATAGGCAGGGAACTCTAACATCAACAACAAAGATTGTCCTCGCTAGGGGAGAAGTAAGAGTACAGGTTAATTGCAGGGGTAAAGTAAATTCAACCTGATAGATGGTTTGATAAACCGATCTTCTCGTATTTATTTAACCCCATTTCTATGTCTTATCTCGGACCGCAGAAGACGAGGAAGTGAGTTTTTACATTTCGCCTTCCATCTCGCCTTCCGGCGAATTATTAGACCCGAGAAGTCGAGAAGACGTGATTTTTTCCACCTTCTCGGACACAAAGAGTTCGAAATGGCGGGAAATTACCTCGTCTCTGTGTGATGTTACAATGTAATATTTCAATGTTTGTGCCACTCGGCAGAACTACTTAATGCGCGTACGCATTCTATGCCATAAAACAGCGTTGTTATTTGGTTGCGCAATGAAGATCTCACCAAGATGTAGACTCACTCGTCGTAATGTCTGTCCATCAATTTATCCTTTCTGCTTAGGCCTATATGAGTGTATTATATGAAATTACTGCACGATATACCTCAAAAGCAATCCTCCTGGCAACAGTATGTACCCATACTGAGTGGCACTCATTATACGCTTTGACCGAGAATAGGGACCAAACCTGTAAATGAATTTATACAGAATGGAAGTAGGCATAGATAGAGCCAAGATTGATTTACCATTCTATAGGTCCTAGATACAGAAAGCACAGCAGTCTACGTATATGTACATGTATAAGCTAGAATCCATCACACGTTTATACTAAAGCGGGTTTTATTGTGCCTGTGTGACTGTTGCAGCAATTTTTGTCCACGATTAAGGACCTCTAAACACTTCTGCAAGGAGATTTTTTAAAGTAAATTAACGCAAATATGTACATGTATACATTTGATTTGTCTGAAACAATAAAAAAAAAAAATTGAGACACAGTGACATATAAGTGAACACGCATTCCAAGGGGCAGTTAGTGTGTCATCACTTAATTTTGCCGACTAAAGTACCAGGGCGTCATTTCCGTTGAAGAAATATCACAGTAGACATTATGCTTTGTTAATGTAGATATGCTCTTCAGCCAAGTACAAGGTTGATGAACACGTGAGTCAAGTCGAACCTGGGCCCCGTTTCATAAAAAAATTGATATGATAGCAACTCTTGCTAGAGTGGCAATTGTCATGGTAACAACACAAATCCAGCTTTCTGATCGGCTGTTGCTTTTTGAAGTTGCCATTCCAGCAAAAGTTGCTATCGTAACATCTTTTATAAAATGGGACCCTGGTGTCAGAAAATAGTAGGCGTATATATAGGTATATACTGCCTTTGCGTTGGAGAGTGCATAATTCTATATAGCGCAATTGATTTTTAATCAATAGTAAATGATTTACGTGTCCATGTATGTGGATCTTTCGTCAGCAAGCTTAAAGAAACCATCATGCTTTTGTAGGTGAAGCCTTGTATAGTAAGAATTCGACAAATCAAATATTATATGGACATGAGATAACGTGGCAATGAAAGCTTCCCTGAAGTCGCAGGCTTGTTCGAGTCCAGTGTCAAACATTATCATTGCATTCTGCTAAAAGCGATTCTTCGTTGGAGCTTGGTGACGCAATCTTTTGGCAGGGAATTACTCACCATGACTTCCGGACCTCCTCGGCGAACAAGCTGAAGACACCAGACAAGCTAAACAGAGACAGCTTTCAAGATGATTTCGTTCCGATATGCAAAGGGCACCCAAATCAACTTTCGCGTGCTCGAAAAGTAGACTGCAACGAAATTCCGGCAGTGCTTCGCTTGATGAGTTTAGGGTAGCCTGGCGAGCTACAACCCGCTCTCATCAACCTGCTACAACTGTCGTATCCATAGGCGCCGGAAGTGGGGGGGGGGGGGGGGGGGGGGGGCAGGGGGGGCGGCCGCCCCCCCCCCCCCCCCCAATCCAAAAAGTGGGGGGGGGGGGGGGGGCAAAACGCATTTTTACCCCCCCAAAAAAAAATGAATAAATAATTTGTTTTGTAATTTTTATACGTGTGCCTCCCCCCCCCCCCCCCCCTTGAGAAAAAAAAAAAATTCCATACGTCCCACTTCCACCGCTAGTTGTTACTAACGTGACACCGGACGTAGGTAGCGCTCCCGGAAAACAGTTTTAACCCCCGCCCGCACCGCCCCCCCCCCCCCCTTCTTAATTTTCAAAGCGAAAAAATATAGCTGCAAACGGCAGTTTTTGGACTGTAAAATGTCAAAATTTTCAAGCTCGCTCGCATTCAATCGCTATGTCATTCTTCTGATGTTGCTGCCAGTAATTGCCAGCAGATGCGCCCCGTGCTTCCCCCCCCCCCCTTAATTTCCAAAGCGAAAAAAAAATATAGCTACAAATGGCAGTTTGGGGACTGTAAAATGTCAAAATTTTCAAGCTCGCTCGCTTTGCTCGCTCGCATTTAATCGTTATGCCATTCTCCTAACGTTGCTGCCCGCAGTAATTGCCAGCAGTTGAGCCCGGTGCGCCTCCCCCTTAATTTCCAAAACGAAAAACATATCTACAAACGGCAGTTTTGGGACTGTAGGATGTCAAAATTTTCAAGCTCCTCGCTTCGCTCGCTCGCATTGAATCGTTATGCCATTCTCCTGATGTTGCTGACAGTAATTTGTCGTTTCACACCGTCATTCCATAATCCATGTAAGGAAAACTTACAATGTTGCTCAATGACTACGTCGTTGAATGTATCACATTCCGTAATGTATTGTAGTCCCATTAAGTTTGCAGACTGACAGCGCACGCACACACGCACACACATACACACCCTCAAAATTACTTTTCCACAAGGTGCCCCCCCCCCCCAATGTGTCGACCCACGGTACGCCACTGTACAAATATATATATATATATATATATACATATATACGTATATATGTGTGTGTGTGTGTGTGTGTGTGTGTGTGTATGTGTATATTGTGTAACATAATTTTATGTATGGTCTATCGTGAGCCCCCTCCAATATTTGCCCCCCCCCCCCCCCCAATCCAAAACTGCTTCCGGCGCGCCTGGTCGTATCAACGCATGCGCGCAACTGATCGAAGTACTTTGTCGGAACAATCATCTGGATTTGTGTGTTGTGTGTTGTTTGTGTGTGTGTGTGTGTGTGTGTGTGTGTGTGTATCAGGGTTCGACATTACTGGCGTGCCAGGGGCCGGTGTCGTGCCACATTTATTTTCCAGTGGGCCTATATATATATATATATATATATATATATATATATATATATGTATATATATATACACACACATAAAACACTCGGCAAAAAAAGAAAGTAAACACTTTTTCGAGGTCATATTTTTCATAGAAGATTTTTATGAAAATCAATGTATTATATACCATATTAAAGGTAATTTAATTGCCTATTAAGCTAATAAGCTAATTAGAAAGAAAACTTTACGCATGAGTAAGCACATTCAATTTTGTCCTCCAAGGCACAAAATTAAAAATTGCAAAAATTGACAAGTTCTCTTTTATTTGCAAATGCCCTTCACGATAACATTGACAACAAAATTCCAGTTTAACACAATGAGAGATATGAATGAAATAGGAAAAATAAGTTTTTGTTCTCTTTACCTCTAAGAAAACAAAGTGGGAAACTAAAGGGGAAAAACAAAAATTTTCTGTCAATTCAAACTTCAAATGACAAAGGGAATAATAAGCATAAAGATGGTTAAATGAGCAGAATTTCTGTATTTATTTCTTTCAATCTAGTGATTTAAGAATCCATGTGACAATTTCAAGAACCAATCATTATTTACAATTTCAAAATTTGAAAAAAAAACCCTCAAATTTCTACCATTTTTGTTAATTATTACTTCTTCTCTCATTTCGTTTGAATTTAGATTTGACATAAGATTCTTTATTTTCCCCCTTTATTTTTAGCCTTCATTGATCTTTTGGTCTTTAAAGATATCATAGAGATCAAAGGTTTATTTTTGTAACTTAATTCATGTTTCTTTTTGTGTGAAATTTGTTGTTTGTTCTTATTTTTCTATGGAAGAGCACATACGCATGAATGGCAAATTGTTCAGTTTTGCAATTTTTACTTTTGTGCCCTGGAAGAGAAAAACAATGGTGTTCACTCATGCGTAAAATTTCCCTTTTTGATAATCTACCAGGTTGATTGCCAATCAAATTACCTTCAATATGGTATATAATACACTAGCTTTCAGCCAAATATTCTATGAGAAATCTAAACTTGAAAAAGCGTTTACTTTCTTTTTTTGCTGAGTGTATATACATATTTATATTTAGATACAAGAAATATTGTGCCAACTTCAAAACTTCCAGGTAGCGGAGACATTATATGTTTTATAGGCGTAAGACAGTAGAGTATTCCACTGTTCAGACGTAGCTTCCTCTTTTTCTTTCCTTTATTTTGTTCTCACATTTTGTTCTCTGAGAACAAAATAAAGAAAAGAGAAAGAAGAAGCTACGTCTGGACCAGTGGAATACTATCTTGTCTTACGCCTATAGATGTATGTATATATATATATATATATATAATATATATATATATATATATATATATATATATATATATACATATATATATATATATGATCATATCATCGGGCAATAATTTATCGTATGCATAACAGTATATGACGGCGTACTATTTTATTACTGTTCATAGTTTAACGTAACATTAAAATTCATGCCTAACAACTTGTGCCTGCGAATTAAAACACAGCGTTTGATAATCACAATGAGTGCGATTACTGTTTTGTCAAGAATTGTTAGAAATACACTTGCCAAGCAAGGCACTTTACTTAAAAAGGATATGCTTTTCTCCTTTGTGAACAATTCTTCACTAGCAACTGAACTTACTAGCTCGAAAACTGTACATGGACATAACGTGAGTTGAAAATGCGATAAACCCAAGCTTGACTCATGTGTGGGAAGCGAATTCTGTTTAAACAGACAACTCCTAACGGTCCTCACAAAGTAATTCAACCACATCTCCTGAAGCAAAAATTTATTGCATTGTTCTTAGCTGGTACGCAGTGAGAATGAAACAGGACTATACTCAGTAAAACATGTATATAATTCTGCCAGAACTCTAGCCTATATAAGTTACACTAATGAAGCAAGTTAAAACCCATGCTGTATGTAAATTAAGGCATTATCAATACCATCATTTTCAAAACGACATCGCATAATTATGTGCTATAATAGAACAGATCCTTGAGTAATATGGTGTAGTTGATATTTTTGGCCTCTCTTTCCATGGATAGTATTCATATTCTGAAATATGTAGGCCTACTATATACAAACTAACTTCGACATATGAGATAAAACAGCACACCGCAAGTTGAATATACAAAGATACACCGTGTACGTATGTGAACCATACAGGCCCCTGTTACAAGAAATAATAAACATGCAAACAAAACAAACAGCAGTTGTCGATATTACCCAAGCAGTACGTAATAAACTGAACTTGAAAGCAGATATTTAAAAAAAAAATCCAACGGCAATAGTAGCTCATTATGATATCAACTGTTTTTCTCAACGCTAAACTGCTGAAGGAACGTTTGAAGGATCAATGGGCCTGGTTTGTTTTCATTGCCTTTGATCCCACATTTTGAAATACGGTAAGCAACACCTGCAAAGAAATCAGCTTTATATAAAAGTGGGCATTATACAATCCAATAGGCCTAACTCGGCAATGCGGAAGGAAGCACTGCTCTACGGATTAGCGTTTAATCTAATGCTTAATATTGTTTTTTCTCAACATTGTACAGGCGTGAAAATGAAAATCATAATGCTATGAAGATTTCTCTTGATTATTCAATTTCTCATTCTTTCTCGATTACATGGCTAGCAGTTGGTTTCCGCTCTCAAGCATACACCAAGTCTGCAGGATTTAGACACGCCTCGTGTCCGAAGATCCCGAGCTCTCTCCTCATACAGCGTCCAGGGCTTTGGGATCTACACAAGAGTAACAAATAAGAAAATATTATTACCATTTTACGACGATGAAAGAAAAATAATAGATAGAAAAATAATGTTCGTATCTGGCTTGTCTTTTTACCGTTCAGTTTTCAATTTTTCAATTCAATTTAATTTATCTCCATCAAACAAAAGTTTAAGCAAAATGCAAAGTATACATTACACAATTTTTGTTTTATTATTTTGTAAGAAATACATATTGTAAGAATCATAATAAGATATCCTAAATATATGCAACTACATGAAATAAGCAAGAATAGCAATGTACACTTTGCAAGGTTGATGAAACAGTAAGTACATAACAATGGAAAAAGTGGTCCACTAAAAAGTTGGCGATGCGGTGATTGTGAAAGCTAAATTAACTTAGCATCCCTAGCTGATCGTCTGCCATTTCAAAGCTCTGTCCGAATTAGTTTTAGGTTTTTGTGAGCATGTTATACGATATTTGCTTGCGAGTCTACATACTTTTACGCAGAACTTATCCGACAACGTCAGACATTTGGCTCATATTTTAGGGAAACTATGGATTGTATTAAGAAATTGAAAGCTTATAAAGTGCACAAAACTACTTGTACATATTTTTTCATGCAAAACCGAGCAATCATTGTTAACAAACAAAGGTCATGAGAAAAAAAGGCAAGTTTCATATCAAGAGGGATAGATGTAAATAATTCTATCCGCGAAAGAGGAAAAGGTATGATTTTGTGGTTTCAATTATGAAAATTTGAAGGAAATACGAATTGAAAACTGGAAGCGCTTGGTTTGTCGAGTTGTTTCTCTTGCCTATAGCTGGGTTGATTGGTTGGTTACCTAGCTGATTTGTAAGAACACATATTAGGAATTTACATGGTCTTGATAACCAAAGCGTTTGTGCTTGTTAGCTCGATTAAGTTTTATTTCCTAATGTATACCCCTGTCACAGGGTAGTATTATAGTAAACAGGGTTTCCTATATATACCTTTTTTATGGATGAAGAAGACTAATGGTCACTTGTGAATGTGGCACGTCGGTCTGAGGTGTCCGTGGCAGTCCTGCCTGGGTGTTTGATGCTTTATAGTAAGATAAATTGCAAAAAAAAAAAAAAAAAAAAAAAAATATATATATATATATATATATATGAATGGTTCACCTTTGCGATTTCTATTGATCAGTTATCATGTTCATTATGGATTTCACAAAGAAAATTAAATGTTAAGGTTGCAAGCTAGCGCACCCCCCTCCTGAGCGTTACCCTTAGCCTCATGTTTTGGATTATTGCCTTTCATTACTGCTTATATATACGCATGGATGAAATTCAAACTCATAGATCTGGTGCATACTGTGGGTAAATTATTTTGGAAATTTTGCGATCACAACTGCAGGAAAGATCGGATTGTCATCTAAGTTGCAAAATAAAACAAACGATGTTCCTTTATACTTTTGCATGATTTTTCTCATTTAGCCATCATTTATTTGAAAATCTAATATTTATGCACAGCGACGGGGGGGGGGGGGGTGTGGAAGTGGGATATCCACCTCCCGAACGAACGAGCTTTAAAACCTTTTTAAAGAACGTTTTAGAATTGATATTCGACAATCTGGTGTACAGTGCGGGGGGATTATCATGCGGAAATTGTCAATAAAAACACATAGAAGAAAAAAACAAGCGAACAAAATCAATTGTTTCATGACTTTCGTCATTAATTCTACAGATCAAATTCATTTAGGCCTAAAATCGAATATCCGCGTCTGTACACAAAAATAAAATACCAATGCATTTGTTCTAAAAATTATTACTGATTCCAAAACAAAAGAAAACTAGGCAGGAGCCAGAAAATAGTGAATTTTAACTTATCGTGCAATTATCATTAATACCAAGACTTTAAAAAACAACTGTGTTTAGATGTTTGATGTCAAGAAAAGGAAAGTTTTCTGTTTCTTCCTATTACATTCAACAGAAAGATATCAGACCCCCACTCCGGGGTCAAAGAAACCGCGTGCTTGTTCCCTATCTCCAGAAAAAGGAAACCCTTTTAGCGACGAAATTCAGCAAAGATCTCTTTGGAAAAATATGTATAAGACTACTTGACTTTCATCCGAAGATTTATCTCAAAAACGTTTCTTTCTCTCTCTTTTGACTCCTGAGAAATCTAATGACAGGGTTATAAGATATCTTGAAAGTCATGATTGATCAAATCTCAAAATAAGATTCCTGAAATTCTTACTAGTTTTGAATGTTTTGAAAGTGGAAACCTTGTCTCCCAGAATGAAATGACAGGTACAGCTTACCTGACACCTGAGATAGGAGGTGCTTTGAGCAGTGTTTCGGATTAAGTGGGCAGGAAAAGTCTGTGAAAAACCTCGAAAAGGGGATTCAGAATTTTGACAGTCCTGAGATAGGGGGAGGGTGCTTGCAAAGGGAGGGAATGAGCATGATGTGTACTCTGAATAAAATTGAGTGAAACGACAGGGATATCTGATCGCAAATTGATTTAAATACAACTAATTCACCACTGAATACTTTGAGGTGACAATACGAACTAAATTTCTACACACCTGTAGGACAAAATCTGAGCACCGAAGATGTCAATCCGTATCCGTTGTTTCCAGTGCATTTAATGTTGATGCACCTGTCGGGCACTGGACGAAGAGTTGTCGAAGGGGAGTTGGTAGCTGACAGGATCACGCTGTCTGCTTGGATCGTGTAAGTGTGGAAGACCGGATTGGGCTGATCTGAGACTTTACACGTGATGATTAGACCAGATGTCACCTGGTTTTCGATTTGATCCTGCACGTCAATTGATATTACGCCATCTGTAGGAGGTCCTATGTTTGAAAGTTAAGTGACACAATGAAAATGCATTTAATGTTAGACGCAAGTGGAATATGCATAGTCGCAATGCCTTCATACATGGTCGTAAGAAACGACTGCAGTTACTTGAAACTTATCGACGTTCACAATCCTATCAAACAGAAACATAAACACGTACACGTAATTACACACTCGTATCACTTTGTTCTTATATCTCTTGTACTTTTGACTGATGCCAATCTGTCTTTCTCCACTCTTCTGATGAATGAAAAGAAGAATTTAGGCCTACGTGGATGCAAATCAATTTTTGATGTGTACAATTGTACGCTACCATATTATACATTTGCGTTTGTGTGTGGGCTTACACACATGTATACACATACATGTGATATGTGTGTAATAATATGATGTCTCTGTTACGTGAGTACCTCACACCCCAACTTTCATAACAATACCGAAGTCCACGCGTATCAGGACCGTGATTTGCAGCAGCAACATACCTTGCGGACAGAACGTGGCCATAGAGGAGGTGAAGCCCAGCTCACTGGTGCCGGTGCACCTGACACAGATGCACCTGTCAGGATAGTAGTCAAGACTCGCCGATGTGGAGTTTGTCATCGGCAGTCGACTGTAGACGTTGGAGCAGGAGGAACGTCCACAAAGGTTCTCCACTTCTATGGTAAACGTGTGGATGTAGGGACTGGGGAGGTCTTCGGGGTTCACGTGACACGTGACGAAGACATTGTCAGGTGTGCGTCTGTTCCAGACCTCGTGGAACCTAATCGATATTATACCATCACCAGGAGGGTCTACGGATGTTTGAGGGAGGGGGGATGTGGGAGGGAGGAATATGGGAGAAAGGTGATGATAATTATGGGAAAATCTGAGACTAATAGTTAAAGTACAGTTTTCTGTTCAGCAACACACACACACATACGGCCACGACACATCAGTGTTCACAAGAAAAATGAAATATGCCCACCTTAACCTACCATGAATTAAAAAAAAAAACCTTGAAAATGTACGTAGGAGACAAAATCGATGCAAAATCACATAGACACCAAGCACTTAATGCAACTCGGTATTTGTGTGGACATTTTGAGTGACTTACGTCTTACATCGAGTACAGCTTCTTGAATCTGATTGAAACTAGAAAATTTGTGTCCGGAAACTCGGCACTGGAGAATCTTTCCGTTGTGGGCCGCCGTCGGGGTGAAGGTTAATACGCTCTCGGTGTTGTGACTGCAGTGTGCCGAGTATCTGCCAGTATCAACACAACCAGTGAGAGCCAGCCAATCAGGGAAGTACCGATGCTTAGAGGTGCTAGTGATGGACTCACTATTTTCTGCCTGGTCTGAGATGGATTCGAGAAATGATTGGTCAGACTTCTTTCCTGTTCTTGTCCTCGTAAAAGTGACACAGGTGCGTTTTGCTAAAAAGAAGATATTCGACCATTGATTCCACTTCGTTTTTTGCCTGTGCAGCATTCAAAAATATGTCTTTTAACAACTTTTTTCTTAATTTTAGAGGATCAAATGTGTGTAGTGTTTGCATCAATATATTTGATGATTTTACAGTGATCATGCGATTTATCTCGCAATATTTATTCTTCTAAGATTCAAGAATAATTTGCCCACAGTAAACACATTTGCTAATGTTAGCGTGACGTGACTTCAGGTTCCAAATATGTTTTATAGCCACTTATGTAACTCAAAATGTAATAAAACATTTTATGTGACATTAGGAAGAAAAGCTGCCTCAAATCAGGTCATATCTTGAAAGATTCCATGTCTTGAAAACTTAGATTTTCATTGAAATCTGGTTTTAAGGTGTTTTTCATTTATGATTGAATCATTGTATAGAGTTTGTTTACATTTGGTTTAACGGAATTTTCAACGTCGGATACCCTATTTCCATTTAGAGTAGCCGCAATCTGGATTTATACTTCGCGAAGTGTCCTAAAGTAATTACGTCTCCCGAATAAAGCATTTAGTTGCTTATAAATGTGCCTATAAATCAGAATAATACATACAATAGACTGCAAAATAATCTTGATAAAGCAATCGAGGCTTGGGACGTCTTATTTGTCACTATGTCTCCATGTAGAAGTAAAGACACATACATTTAATTCGTCAGTTTCGATTCTGTTAAATCAGGTCACATCCGTCCTGCGTTTTTGTTTGCCCAACCAAAACGTAGTCCCAGTCAGTCCCCGTCTTACATCAGTTATCCAAGATAAAGCAAATGACCACTAGCATTGATCTCTAAGAGAAATCCAGTGTCAAGAGGAAACAAAATATGTTTAAAAAATGAAACCTTTTTTCGGAAAGTTTGGTGGAAAAGATACAGAGTTTCTTACCTCTGTAACGCTCATGTGTCTATCACAACTGCTGCCAAGTCCCATATTTTTACACGTATGAGGAGTTCAGGTGCCTATTGAGACATTACACCACAGGAGAGGCTCTGGACATTTTGAAAAGAAAATATTACAAACGTCCTATATACTGTGTTCCCATAGGCAGTCTGATGAGTGGAGGTTTTATTCGTCTTCCGTACAAGGAGCTGCTATATTCTGCAAGTTTGTCTCAAAATAGTGCTACAGAGATGTCTTTTTCCAGCGTGGCATAGTATTTTGAGTATTAGGCTCGACTCTTTTCCCGTGATGATTGGATCGCTCCTAAATCTTAATAGTTCTTCAGAATTCATGATTCTTCAGTGATTTACCTATATATTACTGAGAGGTGACTTCCGTCAAACGTGGACGATATGACTGTATCATTCCGCCCATCAAAGGTGCATTGCAGTTCATTGGCAAGAAAAGTCAAGGAGAAACGTACTATGTACGTTGTGAGGTAAGTAACTCTTGCGATTGAAAAAGATAGTCCAATTTAATTTTGAAGCATATGAGGTAATTCGCTCTCCAATGACTCCAATGTTGAACTTATAACCTCAAAATTCATAAATGTGATCAAAACTAATCGTTCGACCATTCTAGTCCACAAATTCTACATTCAATCCATGAAGGCAGCTGCTTCAGTGACTGGAACTGTTTTAATTTGCAAAGTTTTTGTCGTCGCACGAGCTCCTAACTTAGACCTTTGTTATTGATGGGGAAGAAATGAACACAAGAATCGAATATGTTCGATACTCGACAATTCTATTGCCAGCATAACTTTCTTTGACTAAATTGTGGGATTGGTAGGTGCTCGAAAGCAAAAATCAATTGCGAGTAATCGTAAATGAGCTCGTAGCATTTTCATGAATTTTCCGGTCACCATAATCTGCACACACTGCTGGTAGAGTACCCGTTGAACGTCTGGCAGTTTGTGCAACGTCATGTGAGTATCTCAATTTCAGTGAGTAATCTAAAGATCTTCAAATTGTCGTAGGATCTCTCTTCTAAAGAATGAAAACCGTTTTTCAAAAACTAGTGTTTACTATACGTTTTATACCGACTTGTCGTTTACATGAAATCCTTTACTACACAATGAAAAAATGTCTTCTATATTGTTTGGTACCAAAGTTTCACAAGTATGCCTTTAGGTGACTTCCGTCTTGTTACTGTGCATTTCCCATCAAAACAATACATTCTCCTGGACATTTCTGGTAGCATTTGTCACACACGAAACTAAAAGGAGACGCAGTATAAGCAGATAGGTACAATTGCATTCATTTTCTAACTTGTACTTCGCAACAGGTGACTTTGCATTAGCGCGTTTTGGGCAGAAATGTATAGATGCTTATTAGTTTTTCAAAACACTCCAATCTCGTTTAACCAGTAGTTTTCTGTATTTTTGACATTCTTAGGCAAATGTAGAAGCACTAAAGGTGAACAGTTAATAAATTTGATATCCCAAAGATTTCATCCAAAAGTATTGCAACCTTTCTAGTTTTGCTGTCCATAGGGAGTCCGCTATGTGATAACCAAATTCTTCCTTTTATACGTTAACGCCCTGCATGGACCAAGAGCTATCTTAGATTTCTTTTTAACACAATACTAAACGTCATTAGGAAAGTTTAGCTAAATGTATACCTCACAAAAATATTTATCTCTAATTACTCTCTGTAAACTTCTTCGAAGGTTTCGGCGATTTATCTCTACAGTCGTCTTTTCAAATTCTCTCAAAATGTGGGTGAAAGGTCATTTCCTGCACACTGGAAAACATAAAAATCTTGTATCAGTCCGCGCTTGTTACAGCCATCAAGATTAATATTGTCTGGAATTGAGTGATCTGTAAAAGGGGAGTTCCTCACGTTTCATACTTTCTTTAGTTGATTTAATCTATCCCTTCTTTTGCATGTTATATTTGGGACGGAACAATGCCATCGAGAGAAATGATAGACAATTCTATATAAAAATAAAGAATCATGCAGGTAAAGTGTGTTTTAAATTGCATGAGTTTCTAGTTAATCTCTATCAGAATCATACATTGTAAGTGATATCTCGAATGTCATCTCGCAAAGGAAGAATTCTTGATTGGAGAGTCTGTTTTCGTTACAGCCTACAAAAAATAGATACTCTCATTATTATTCCTTATAGACAAAGGTAAATTTATGCTTTACCTATCAATTTCGTGTAAGAAGGGATGCTTCCGGCTCTGTATCAGAGGTATTTAGAACAGCCTATGGGTACAAACATTATGAAATACAATTTTAGTATGTCAGTTGACGTCACCGTGTTTGCAGCTGCCACATGGACTGGAACTATTTTAATTCGTGGTTTTTTGTCACTGCAATATATCCTCATACAGAATCGTCGTGTAGCTGGAAGAAAATGTGTATGTTTCTCGAGTGGATTTTCTTTCTAAACTCAGTTTTAACGAAGTAAAAACTTGTAAAGAGCATGTATAGGTGAAACCTGTCAGAAAGCCGAATATTTTACTGCTGCTACTCACCATAATTTATATATTCCTGTAAATCAAGCATTCAGCGTAATTCCATAATACAGTAGACGGTTTGTTGAGAGACGAGATAAATCTTCCAAATAGTTGCTGATCAAAAACCAGTATGAGGTGCTTGATGAACTTGTCAATTATTAAAGCCGAGGAGATTGAAAATGCATCGAACTCGCTGTGATGAATGATATGAATGTAGACTTTGTTATGGTGTTGTTGAAATCAGATTTGTCATCCAGTGGTGCCGCCAAAATAAACCTTTTCATCGATACATCCACGATGTAGGGCAAAGGTCACGCATGTCCTAGAAATTATGGCTCCATACTTTCTTTCTCTCTTTGTAGGACGTTTTGTGCATAGTCGAACCAATGAAGTCTCAACAATCAGTACTGATATCACACGATCAAAAATCGTCAATGCTTAGAACGATTTAGCAATCGAATTAGTATTTGATTTGATGAGTAATTCATATTTTATCAGGAGTAAGAGATGAATCAATCACCTCTTTCCTTTACCAGAAAGAAAAGGGAAAACTGATGATATTAGGTGTACTGATTTTTTATTAAGATGAATTAATTGATATCGCGTTCCTGATATATCTATGATTGTAGATTGCATACGGGGCAAGATCCAACTTATTGTGGGTGGGAAGCAGACCTTTATTCGCTTCGTAACGTTCGAATTCTTGAGTTGTACAATTCTCTCCGGGGCAGAATTATCGTGGAAAATATCTATGAAGAAACCGCTTTCGTGTCCTTTAAATAATGTCTAATGATCCTGACCCTGTATATTCAGCATATTCCACTTGCTAGCTACCAATGAAGAATAATTCCAGTCCATTCAGAGAATCTTCCAGAATATTTCCGGTCATCCTATTTCAAATGAAATCTCTTCTGTGTAGTCATTGGGGTATGACGTCGAAATGACGCCCTCGTTCAATGGTACGCCGTCTAGATACCAAGATAGTGCTTCCGCCGGAAGTCCAGCCACGGCTGAACACACTGCTGTGGCAGGCTCGTTGGCAGACAGCCGACTTGGCACGTTCAGCGACATGTTTGCCTCTCCTATATTATACAAGAGTGAATTGTCATGGAAATAATCAAACCAATTATACTTTAATCTACTCAGATTGATTCATAAATTGCTGCTGTTATATTTTTGTGTGATTTGCTTTCGTCTCGGGTTCGAAACAATGCATCCCCTCAACCAGTTAACAGTAATGTGTGCCCTCATTTAAAACAAGGATCATTCAAATATACCCACGTCTCCAAGATTTTTGCTCCAGAATCAAGTTGATTTATTGTGGGTAACAGTTGTAGTTTAAGTTCCCATGTTGACTGGGCATGGAATAAATGCAGGTTTGCTGATGTAGATTTATTCTATATAATAAGATTCGACATGTTTTCTTTTCTTTCTAGTAAAATGAAAAAAATATATATATCGTAAAGAAAAGTTTCATCTAAGCAAAATGAATGTCTTTGAAGGTAATTGTCGCAGTTAACTCTTGCAGTCATCATCATATTCAAATGCGTTTTCATTGTAACACCATTTCCTCTACCAACTATTGCATGGTTTGTTTGTTTTTTATTAGTTTGGATCATCAAATCAGACAGGGAAGGGGTAAATGCACCAAACTGTCAGTACACCAACTTCAATTGAGTACACGGGTTCTGTCTTTTTTTTCTGCATACATTGAAAAGACAAAAGAAAATAATGAATTATTATCAACTGGATTCTATAATTATTCTCTTACTTTCAACGTTCAGCGTGGATCGGGACTCATTGGAACCAACTCTGCAGGTGTAGACGCCGGCGTGGTAGACGCGAATGTCGGTTATGATCAACAAGGATATTCCCGCACTAATATTCTCTTTCACCTCGAAATTAGGCCAGAAGATAGAGCAGTTACAATGTCTGACGCCGTTCTGAAACAGATAGCTATCCGGCCGATCATAGTTGTAGTAATCCCAGGAGAAAGACGGGTTTGATATACCTTCAGCACGACATCTCACAAAGGCCGTCTGACCCTCCGCATGGGTGATGGAAATTGGACTGGTAACCACTTGACTCGCAAGAGCTGAGGCAGTGTGAGATTAAAAAAAGACGATTAAACCATTTACTGGAATTAATTCTACTGCATTTGTGCGCACATCTCGTTATTAGAGTTTTATCATCCTAAAGCACAAGCTTCTTGAACTATGACAAAGATATGGTGACTACATCCCAATATGATATAACACGCAAAAGTCAAAATTAGTCAATAATTATCAAACTGCATGAACAGGTGCATACATTTTTTTTTTGAAGGGGGCGTGCGCATCCCTTGCACAGTCCACTTTGAGAGTTAAAAGTTTTGCACGTTCTATACTCTTTACGGACTAACATATTCGTATCATTTCACGTCATTATCTTTTTTGGACCTCTCCCTCAAGTCATTGCTTATATTGCGAAATTCGAGCTGCAAGGTTCGTCAGGGGTTTTGTTCGGTTTTGCTTAATTTTACAAGAATCATACCTCGGTACTGTAGAGTGAAGAAACCCGACACAAGGGCCAGAAGCAGATGACTTGTTGAGACAACAACTCTAGGAAAAATGTTCCCCGACATCTCTGGCGATACTCTTCGGCGATCTGCAAGAATGAAGAAAAGACGAATGTTTAGAGGTCAGTTGTCAAGAAAAGTCTTGGCCAAGTCATATCCAGTAGTAGCTACTCTAACGTACCATCTGAAAGAGTTATGAAATCATTCAATTAAATATCATATTGGAATTGATGGTAGTTTTCTTTTCTCATTGCTCAAATGCTTCATATGATATGAAATGATAATGTGCACAAAATTGTTGGTATGGAGATTCTCAAAGTGACAAAGGAAGTACTTTATATTCACGTCAGGATTAAATCCAGATACGTTCAGAGATGTCCCGAGTAAAGTCGCTCTGTACTCTAATTTTGCTTGCTTCCGTTGTCGATTAAGTATTACAGTGAACTGATTATTGTTTGCATTCTTTCGCACTGACAACTGACGTCACATATCAATAATAAAAAAGCAACAATCTTGAGGAAGATGAAATCTGTGTTGACTGAGAAAACAATAAAGGGAAGTACATCATGTCATCATGTAATCCGATTGGCTTATTCGAGTGAGTAATCACTCGTTCCGGTTGATTTGCGTCCATATTACAGAGAATTTTTCGAAGTGTTGAAGGGAAATTATGTAATTGTCGAAATATTATTGGAACATGTCGGTGAAATTTGAGGAAAATCAGACAATTTGTTCAAAAGTAATAAAAAAAGCTATAATTTTTTTTGAAGTGTTTGTTAGAGAAAAGCAATGTGCCGAAATCGCTGAATAAAAAAACAACGACAACCTACGTCAATGTCTACGTAGGCGAATAACTTAAGAAGATATATAGAGAATTCAAAATATTTGCATTTTCTTGTTTTCTTGCATAATAAAAAAGCACACTGACATCATTCAGTAGGCAGGGATGATAATATTGCTGTTAACATATATGTAGTTAATGTAAGTAACAAGTCGAGGGAATATGTAGCTCTTCATTATAAAAAAAAAATTGTAGAATTCTCTTCATATATTCTTTAAATTGTTCCACTACTGTATACTGATGTACGTGTTTATGGTTAGTACGTATTTTAACAACTCGCCATTCCTTGTATGTTGATACCATATAATTTGGAAAATACAAAGACACACACTATTGCTTCCCTTGAAGAACACCACCGCCATTCCTGAGGCTACTTCCACATTCTGTTACAATTCTGATTTTTATTCACTCCTAAGAACTCTCAGTACTAAACTACCGAAATTATCTACATGGTTTAGGAGTAATAGATTATCACTCAGTTTGAAAAAGACACATTTTGTGTATTTTCATGATAAGAAGCATAAACATGAAATGCAAAATTTAAATATTATGGTGAATATTATATTATCGGAACAAAAAGAAAGTATCAAATTTCTCGAAATATACATGTATATAAATGAAAATATGAAATGGAACACTCATTTGCAATATATCTCTGACAAAGTGTCTCGTAATGTTGGTATACTTCATAAGTTAAGGTATTATGTCCCCAGAATTTTCATTCATGCTATATAATTAGTTAATTTTATGGTATATTTCATATTGAAACATTATATGGGTAACTTCAAAAAGTCACACTGATATTATATCACGTTATCACTCATATCCTTTATTCGCAGAATTAAAAACACTTAAGGTAAATTACATTAATTTTTTGCAAAACTCACTTTTATGTTTCGCTTACTTAGTGGTCGGTTGCCATCTTCTTTCTTCTCACTATTTCAATTAAACAAGGACATACATTCTTATCCCACAAGACAATCTCATAAATTTCATTTATATAATCCTAAAACAGTGATGGCTCTGAAATCTGTCAGACACACCGGACCCGATGTTTGGAATTCTCTTCCTTCTGAAATTCGAAGTTTAAAGTCCATGTACTCTTTTAGGAAAGCTGTAAAAACAATGTTGCTTTTTGGATATCAGTAATTCCAATGTCATTGTCAGTACATTATACACGAAATTCTTTCTCAGAAATATCGACGCATTTTATCTATTACGTAATCATGTAACCGGCCATAAACTGTATTAACTGTTCATCTGTACCTCGGTAAGAAAATATTTTGTCATGCCTTGCTGATCAGTGATACAGGTGAACTTACTTTGTGTAAACCTTTAGTGAAAGCAGACAAACCTCTCTTTTCCCTTTCTCCTTTCTACTATCCTATCTCAAGTCATCCTTCCCCCTATTCTCTTTCCGATGTCTATTATGCACGCAAATCAAGCCACGCTTATGCTGTAGCTCCACTGTATTATTCATTGTTGTATTACGTATACGTTTTGCTGTACGTTGTTTAAAGGCAATGAAGAAAAAAAGATGTTCTGTGAACAACTTATATTTATGTTTGTACGTGAATGTGCATGTACAATGATGACACAGAAACCAATAAATCAAATCAAATCAAATCAAATAATATCGAAACTATGTACATGAGAGTCATACGCATTTTATGTGAGTGTGGATTATGTAAGTGCATTGTATTTATGACGAATGATTATGTTTATTCTTTTACATTATTTAGCATCCAAGGGATATCTTGATAAAGGCCAAACTGGTCGAAAACTTTAGGAAATAAAGCAACGTCTTGTGACCACTCATTTCTTTCATGCGCATACACAAACAGGCATATATGTATCTCTTTCTCTCTCTCTCTCTCTCTCTCTCTATATATATATATATATATATATATATATATGCATATACATAAATATGCAATATCAATATAATATATATAATCATATATATATATATATATATATACATATGTTGTAAATGCCGACAGGTAGAAATCGGTAAAGCATTATGTCTTTTAATGCTTGCATACACCATAGTGTTGACGCGTTACGAGGTTTATTGATTACCAACTGGTAACATTGGATCTTATTAATGCATTGCGTATTTCTTCCTGTCATCTTTTATGTATTGGAAGCAACACGAAAAAAACCCATGATATATAGGGCCTACATATACATATATGCTTATATATGCATACATATACAGCCATACACACACACACATACACATGCATATATATATATATATATATATATATATATACAAATCTAAAGCTCATATGATTCCGATTTACGACAAATATACAACTATCAACTATCACTTTAGTCAAGATGATTTATTCAAAGAAAATGTCCACGACAAATACATTTCGCATCAATTAACAAATATATACATAAGGAATAAAATTAGCACTCTGCACAGTGTGAAAAGCAGATAATTACAAATATCCATACGAGAGGCTTTAAAACCCTTACACTGCTTTGTCGTGCTATACCTCCCCTCCCATCCCCATCACTGCCCATGTATACTCTTTTCTTTTAACATATACATATATATATATATATATATATATATATATATATATATATATTGGATTGCAGTTATGTCGATAAGGTTCATCCGTGCCTAAATTATGAATACAAAAATCGGCAAATAGAACAGCTGGGAAATGCAGATGGCCGCAATAATAGCATACTTTGAAGAAATGGCGGGCCTTATTTAGAAGTGACGTACAAGAGGGCTGTATGAATCATAGATGATGCTTTAGGTTGGGAAGTGTAGTCTAGTGCGTGTGATGGTTTAATTGATTTGTCAGTTTGATCAAGATATTGAAACAATAATCATCTGTGGGCAAAGTTAATAAATAACATATGTTTTATGTATTATGTAGTCTATCATGAATTCTTTATGTGACTGCTAAGGGAGAATGAATGCTTGCATGTACGCAACCACATGGAACCGACATAATCACTAGACAAAATAACGATATTAAATGCCTTGCAAAGGGAGCAAGACCGCCCCAGCCAGGGGACTCGAATTACCAAGTTAAGACCTCTATTTGACAGTCTGTTGTGATATTCACTGAGCCTCAATAGCTCCTATTCTATAACAACCCTTTGACTAACCATCTGAAATATGTCTCCTGTTATTTTTACATATATTGTCGGCAATTCCTGTTGAATTCCTACAGGAATTAAATAGTCATGTAATTACATAAAGTTTACTCTATTGCATAAGCGCACTGAAATATTCTACGCAGTCACTTTCTTCGTCGAAAGACTGCATTTCTAATCTATTGAGCAATCTGAGTAGAAAATCTCGAAATTGATCATAGCATTTAAGAGAAGTTAAGATTTCACATTTTGTGTTCATTTCATAATATAAACTGAAGCATATACACTGTCCTCTGCGTAAGCATCCAGCTACTATAGATTTAAAAAGTAAATTGATGACTGGTTGATTTCAACTCAATATTCATCAGTGTTGAGAACGAAATTGAAATACCAGCAAAATATCTCTTGATTATTCAACTCGGCATGCTTTCTCGATTAGATGTAAAACTATTGGTTCCGTTCTCAGTTGTATCATACACACACACACACACACACACACACTCAGACAAAGCTTGTCGGGTGTGAAAGTACCCCATACCCCATGATTACGTGTTCGTTTCCCATCCAGTGTCGAGGGCTTCAATCTACACAAGAGAGAAGAAGATCAGACACGTTAGAGATTCCGACAACTGTCAGTCATTTAGTCATTTACGACGAGTTCGAAAATGGAAAATTAACTTTTGAATCTGTCTTTTATATCCGGTCAGACTTTGAACACTAGCTGCTTCACCCTGTGGATAATGATGAAATCGTAAAACATCCGTCGATTTGAATTAGAAATATAATTACGTGGATTTCTCTGTGTATGATGGAAATTTTCAATTACAATGGTTGCCAAAGAACAATAGTCATTCATCATTCATATTTTATTTTCATTTCCAAACAATATACATGGGTAATACAAACGCCAAAATGATGGCATATTCTTGTAACATATCCGTAATTTATATAATCATAATAATGATTAGTAATATTATTAATAATAATCAATATCCATAATTAACCATGCGCATTGAGTAATGACGTCATGTCGTAAATTTGTTTCTCCCTTTATAAGGAGCATTATAAAGTTTTCTGGACACTGATGGCTAAAGAGAAGTTCTTTACTCTCTGTTGAAATAATAATGACAATTGGTGTAAAATATGAAACAGTGACGTACATGTAAAATGTAGTACATTGGTGTCAACACAAACGCGCAGTGTTGACGTCGAATTCATTGCCAATATCTACGGGAAAGCAAGAACATGAATTCACCAAGTAAGAAGGAGAGGTCTATTCTAAAGTTTTAAATCTAAAATGAAATTTCAGAAAAAGTATATATCATATTGAAGAAGCGTTTTGTTGGTTCAGGGCCGATAAGATAATCATTTTTCTCGAACCAAGTTATAGAATAACGCTTGACCCTATAGGAATGAAATAAGACTTTTTACGTTTATTAGCAGCTGCTAATCATTGATGTCTTTCTTTCATTTGCTACTCCCCAACTATCCTCCCCCTTCCCTTCCAAATATATCCCTGTCAATGGATTGTCAGGTTACTTACCTTTATGGATGAGGAAAACTAATGGTCACCTGACCTGGTACGTCATTCTGAGGTGGTCGTGCACGCAGTCCTGTCGGGGCGCCAGGCGCTTTAAACAGAAGAAAAATAATATCACAAAAATCAATTTGCAATTCTTAATCTAATCACTGTGTTCATCAATGATCTCACTTTAATTAGGCCTACACATATCACCGGAATTATTACGATTTTCGGTAATCAAGTGCATTCCCCGATTGTCAGTTTTCTGTCATTGGCCTCCTACATACCTCTCATCATAAACCACAAGAGCCCCCCCCCCAAAAAAAAAAACAAAACAAAACCAACAACAACAACAAACAAACAAACAAACAAACAAACACACACACACACACACACACACACACACAACATTGTCTCCGGTCTAACAGACACCACCCATACATTAAAAAAGAATATATATATATATATATATATATATATACATATATATATATGTAGTATATATATATATATATATATATATATACATATATGTATAAATTATATATATATATATATATATATATATATATATTATTCACCAACGGTTAATTTCTGCACACAAATTTTCGAGCGTCTCGCCGCCCTTTCTCAAGTGTTGATACTGAGAGAATAACGAAATATCATTATATAAATTATATATATATATATATATATATGCATATGCATATATACATACATACACGTACCAATGATCATACAGTGAAGAGTGGAAGGAGCGAATTTTTCGCACCCTAAATACAAATGACTTTTAACTTTAAGACGGTAAAACATTAAACTTCGTATAGATGATTCACGTCGAAGAAAAAGAGGTTTTTTTTTTTTTTTTTTTTTTTTTTGGGGGGGGGGGGGGGTTCTCCCTCTTTTATTCGGCAGAAAGATACCGGACAGCAAGTTGGTCGATTTATTAAAGACATCAGTAATCACTTTCAGTTAACATTGCGAACTTAATCCTAAATGTTCACCTGCAGGACAATATCTAAGCACCGAAGATGTCAATCCATATCCGTTGTTTCCAGTGCATTTAATGTTGATACACCTGTCGGGTACTGAACGAAGAGTAGTCGAAGGGGAGTTGGTAGCTGACAGGATCACACTGTCTGCTTGGATCGTATAAGTGTGGAAGACCGGATTGGGCTGATCTGAGACTTTGCACGTGATGATCAGACCAGATGTCACCTGGTTTTCGATTTGATCCTGCACGTCAATTGATATGACGCCATCTGTCGGTGGTCCTATGTATAATTCAACATTTAATATCACATTATACAAAAATGGAAAAAAAAAATACAATGAGCTTCAAGAGGGGTTCCTGAGATTAAAAGGAAACCACAAACTATTTGCACAATATACTTCATTTGCTTTGGTAAATTATAATATGTTTTCTTGCTATCTAAATCTTCCTCTATTCTTCCTCTTATTCTTCCTCTATTTCTCTTCCAAACAAAAATGTTGCAAATTAGTTTCACGACGTTCTTTTCCGCTTTTATTTCTTAACAGTATACATTTATAAATACACCAAAAGGCAATTGTCAAAAGCAAATCTAATTCAGTTTCTTTATGGGCTTTTAACAGATGCATTCCTGTTATCTTAAAATCAACATTATATATAATTTTAATTATAACTGTTAGATACGAAAAGAAAATCTTATTCAATTTACACTCAATAAATGCATGTAGATTATCTTCATTTACACCGCAATGCTCACATTTTCCATCTCTTTTGATTTGCCATCTGTACAAATTCTTTTTAACTGGTAGTAGATTATACACTTTCATGTATGATTGTAAGAAACGACGGCAGTTACTTGAAACTTAAAGACATTCACAATCCTATCAAACAGAAACATAAACACGTGCACGTTATCATACACTCGTATCACTTTGTTCTTATATCTCTTATACTTTGGACTGAGCCATATCTGTCTTTCTCATCTCTTCTGGTTAATGTACATGTATATGCTACCACATGCTATGCGAACACACGTACTATATACACACAAATAGCTAGTGTAGCTAGTGCAGCTACACATCCAACATTCATCACCATACCTAAGTCAACACAGTATCAGGACCGTGATGTGCAGCAGCAACATACCTTGTGGACAGAACGTTGCCAGAGAGGAGGTCGAGCCAAGCTCACTGGTGCCGGTGCACCTGACACAGATGCACCTGTCAGGATAGTAGTCCAGACTCGCCGAAGTGGAATTTGTCATCGGCAGTCGACTGTAGGCGTTGGAGCAGGAGGAACATCCACGAAGGTTCTCCACTTCTATGGTAAACGTGTGGATGTAGGGACTGGGGAGGTCTTCTGGGTTCACGTGACACGTGACGATGACATTGTCAGGTGAGCGTCTGTTCCAGACCTCGTGGAACCTAACCGATATTATACCATCACCAGGAGGGTCTACGGATGTTTGGGAGGGGGGGGGGGGGACGAGGGAGGGAAGAAATGGGAGAAAGATGATGATATTTCTGGCAAAATCTGAGACTAATAGTCGAAGTAGAGTTTTCTGTTCAGCAACACAAACACAAAGAAATAGGCCTACCTAAACCAACCAACAATTTAAAAAGATTGTATGTAAGGAGGCAAAGTCATAGCAAAATCACTATAAGATATAAAGCACTTAATGCAACTCAGTATTTGTGTGGAGTACATGAATTATTTTTGACGATGCTGGTGCATTTCCATAGTTATTCAGCATTTTCTACACTAAGAACATCGCAGTTTCGTTTTCAGTGACTTACGTCTTACATCGAGTATAGCTTCTTCGATCTGATTGAAACTGGAAAATTTGTGTCCGGAAATTCGGCACTGGAGAATCTTTCCGTTGTGGGCCGCCGTCGGGGTGAAGGTTAATACGCTCTCGGTGTTGTGACTGCAGTCTGCCGAGTATCTGCCAGTATCAACACAACCAGTAAGAGCCAGCCAATCAGGGAAGTACTGATACCTAGAGATGCTGATGATGGACTCACCATTTTCTGCTTGGTCTGAGATGGATTCTAAAAATGTTGGTCAGTCTTGTTTCCTGTTCTTATTCTTCGTAAAAATTACACAGGCGTATCTTGCTAAAAATAAAAGATACCCGAGCATTGATTCCACTTCGTTTATTGCCAGTGCAGCATTCAAACTGTGTCTCTTTAATAACTTTTTCATTTTAGAGGAAGCGTCAAATATGTACAGTGTTTGCTACAATATAATTAATCATTTTACAGTGATCATACGATTTATCTAGCAGTGCTAAGTTTTCTAAGATTCAGGAATAATTGCCCACAATAAAACACATTTGCTAGTGTTAGCTTGACGTGATTTCAGCTTCCAAATATGTTTTGTAGCCACTTATGTAGCTAAAAATACAAATGAAATTGTATGTGACATTAGGAAGAAAAGCTGCCACAAATCAGGTCATATCTTGAAAGATTCCATGTCTTGAAAACTTAGATTTTGATTTAAAATTAGGTCTAAAGGTGTTTTCCATTTATGATTGAATCATTGTATACAGTTTCTTAACATTTGGTTTAACGGAATTTTCAACGTCGGATACCCTATAAATTCCATTTAGAGTAGCCGCAACCTTGCTTTATACTTCGCCAAGTGTCCTAAAGTAATTACGTACCCCGAATAAAGCATTTAGTTGCTTATAAATGTGCCTATAAATCAGAATAATACGTACACTAGACTGCAAGATAATCTTGATAAAGCAATCGATGCTTAGGACGTCTTATTTGTAACTATTTCTTCATTTAGAGGTAAAGATACATGAGTTTAATTCGTCAGTTTCGATCGTGATAAATCAGGTGACATCCGTCCTGCGTTATTGTTTGCCCAACCAAAACTTGGTCCTCGGCAGTCCTCGTCTTGCATCAGCTATCCAAGATAAAACTAATGACTGACAACGTTGACTGCCCAGAGAAATCCCGTGTTTAGAGGAAACAAAATATTTCAAAAGATAAAATCTTTTTTCGGCAAACTTTGGTAGAAAAGATACAGAGTTTCTTACCTCTGTAACGCTCATGTGTCCATCACAACTGCTGCCTAGTCACATATTTTGCACGTATGAGGAGTTCAGGTGCCTATCGAGACATTACACCACAGGAGAGACTCTGGGTATTTTGAAAAGAAAATATTACAAACGTCCTATATACTGTGTTCCCATAGGCAGTCTGACGAGTGGAGGTTTTATTCGTCTTCCGTACAGGGAGCTGCTATATTCTGCAAGTTTGCCTCATAATAGTGAAATAACGATGTTTTTTCCCAGCGTGGCATAGAATTTTGAGCATATAGATTGGACTCTTTTCTCGCGATGATTGGATCGCTCCTAAATCTTAATAGTTCTTCAGAATTCATGATTCTTCAGTGATTTACCTATATATTACTGAGAGGTGACTTCCGTCAAACGTGTACGATCTGGCTGTATCATTCCGCCCATCGAATGTGCATTGCAATTCATTTGCAAGAAAAATCAAGGAGGAACGTACAATGTACGTCGTGTACGTAGTGAGGTAAGTATTCTTGCGATTGAAAAGATAGTTCAGTTTAGTTTTAATGCATAAATGAGGTAATTCGCTCTCCAGTGGCTCCAGTGTTGAAATTAAAACCTCCAAATACATAGATAATGTGATCAAAAGTAATCATTCGACCATTCTTGTCGACAAATACTATATTTAACCTAAGAAGGCAGCTGCTTCAGTGACTGGAACTATTTTTATTTGCTAAGTTTCTGTCGTCGCACGGGCTCCTAACTTAGGCCTTTGTTCTTGATGGGGAAGAAATATACACAAGAATCGGATACATTTTATACTCAACAATTAAGATGGCAGCATAACTGTCTTTAGTATACTTGTGGAATGGGTACGTGTCTAAAAGCAAAAACAATTGCAAGAAATCTAACATGAGCTCTTGTCATTTCAACGAATTTTCCGGTCACTCTAATCTGCACACACTGCTCGTAGAGTACCCGTTGAACGTCTGGCATTTTGTGCACCATCATGTGAGTATCTCAGTTTGAGTAAGTAATCTAAAGATCTTCAAAAATGTCGTAGGATCTCTCTTCTAAAGAATGGAAACCATTTTCAAAAGCTACTGTATACTATACGTTTTAGACCGACTTGTCGTTTACATGAAATCCATCACTACACAATGAAAAAATGTCTTCTATATTGTTTGGTACCAAAGTTTCAAAAGTATGGCTTTAGGTGACATCCGTCCTGTTATTTTGTATTTCCCCTCAAAACGATACATTCTCCAGGACATTTCTTGTAGCATTTGTCACACACGAAACTATAAGGAGACACAATATTTGCAGATATGTAAAACTGCATACATTTTTCAACTTGTACTTTGCAACAGGTGACTTTGCATTACCGCGTCTTGGGCAGAAATGTATAGATGCTTCTTAGCTCTTCAAAGTACTCCAATCTTGTTAAACCAGCAGTGTACTGCATTTTTACCTTCTTAGGCAAATGTAGAAGCACTAAAGGTGAAGTCTTACTAACATTTGATATCCCAGAGATTTCACCCAAAAGTATTGCAACCTTTCTAGTTTCGCTGTCCATAGGGAGTCCGCTATGTGGTAACCAAATTCTTCCTTTCATACGTTCACGCCCTGCATGGACCGAGAGCTATCTTAGAATTCGTTTTAACACAATACTAGACGTCATTATCAAAGTTTAACTCAATGTATATCTCACAAAAATATTTATCTCTTATTATTCTCTTTAAACTTCTTCGAAGGTTTCGGCGATTTATCTCCACGGTCGACTTTTCAAACTCTCCCAGAAATGTGGGTAAAAGGTCATTTCCTGCACACTGGAAAACAGAAAAATCTGGTATCATTCCGCGCTTGTTACAGATGTCAAGATTAAGTCTGGAATTGAGTGATCTGTAAAAGGGAAGTTCCTCACGTTTCATACTTTCTTTAAGTGACTTTTCTTCATTTGACAACTGATGTACAAAGGCCTATTCCTTCTTATACATGTTGCATTTGGGACGAAACAATACCACCAAGAGAAATGATAGACAATTATATTATACAAACAGAATCATGCAGGTATACATTGTGTTTTTATTTGCATATGATTATTTCTTATTCAATTTTTAAAAAAATAAAACATGGTAAGTGAAATGTCGAATATCATCACGCAAAGGAAGAATTCGTGATGGGAGAGTTTGTTTTCGTTACAGCTCACAAAGAACTAGAAACTCACATAATTATTCCTCATAGATAAAGATGAATTTATGCTTTCCCTATCAATTTCGTGTAAAAAGAGATGTTTCTAGTTCTGAATCAGAGGAATGTAGAACAGCCTATGGGTATACAAACACATGAAATACAATTTTAGTATGTCAGTTGACGTCAGCATGTTGGCAGCTGCCACATGGACTGGAACTATTTTAATTCGTGTTTTTTGTCACAGCAATATATCCTCATACAGAATCGTCGTGTAGCTGGAAGAAAATGTGTATGTTTCTCGAGTGGATTTTCTTTCAAAAATCAGTTTTAACGAAGTAAAAACTTGTAAAGAGCATGTATAGGTGAAACCTGTCAGAAAGTCAGATAGTTTACTGCTGCTATACACCATGATTTAAGCATTCCTGTAAATTAAGCATTCAACGTATCTCCATATACGTTAGACGGTTTGTTGAGAGACGAGATAAATCTTCCAAATAGGTGTTGATCAGAAATCAGTGTGAGGTGCTTGATTAACTTGTCAATTACTAAAGCCGAGGTGACCCAAAATGCATCAAACTCGTTATGATGAATGATATGAATATGGACTTCGTTATAGTGTTGTTGAAATCAGATTTATCATCCAGTGATGTTGCCAGAATAAACCTTTTCATCGATACATCCACGATGTAGGGCAAAGGTCACGCATGTCCTATCTGAAGTTATAGCTCTTTGTTTTCTTTCTCTCTCTCTGTGACGTTTTGTGCATAGTTGAACCAATGAGATCTCAACAGTCAGTTAGTACTCATATCACACGATCAAAAGTCCTCAATGCTGAGAACGATTTGTCAATCGGATTAGTATTTACTTTGATGAGTAATTCATATTTTATCAGGAGTAAGAGATGGCTCATTCACCTTTTCCCTAACCAGAAAAAAAACCACAGAAAACTGATATCTTCGACGCATATAGGTGTACTGATTTTTTATTAAGATGAATTAATTGACATTGCGTTCATAATATATCGATGATTGTAGATGCCATAAGGGGCAACACTCAACTTACTGTGGCTGAGAAGTAGCAATTTATTCGCACCATAACGTGCGAGTTCTTGAGTTGTACGATTCTCTCCGGAGCAGAATTATCTTGGAAAATATCTATGAAGAAACCGCTTTCATGTCCTTTAAATAATGTCTAATGACCCTGACCCTGTATATTTAGCATATTCCACTTGCTAGCTACCAATTAAGAATAATTCCAGTCCATTCAGCGAATCTTCCAGAATATTTCCGGTCATCCTATTTCAAATGAAATCTCTGCTGTGTATTCATTGTGGTATGACGTCGAAATGACGCCCTCGTTCAATGGTACGCCGTCTAGATACCAAGATAGTGCTTCCGCCGGAAGTCCATCCACGGCTGAACACACTGCTGTGGCGGGCTCGTTGGCAGACAGCCGACTTGGCACGTTCAGGGACATGTTCGCCTTTCCTATAATATGCAAGAGTGAAGGGTAATGGAAATGATCAAACCAATTTCAATCTACTCAAATTGATTTATGAATTGCTACTGTTATATTTTTATGCGATTTGTTTTCTTCTTGGGTTCGAAACAATGCATCCTATTAACAGTAATGTGTGTGCCCTCATTTAAAACAAGGATCATTTTAACTACCAGATTTCTGTACCAGTATCAAATTGATTTATGTGCCTAGCAGTTGTAGTTTGAATTCCCATATTGACTGGGCATGGAATAAATGCAGGTTTGCTGATGTAGATTTATTCTAAGGTTCGACACGTCTTCTTTTCTGTCTAGTAAAAAGAACAATTATCGTACAGAGAAGTTTCATCTAAGCAAAATGAATCTCATAGAAAGTTATTGTCGCAGCTAACTCTTGCAGTAATCATAATGTTCAAATGCATTTTTCATTATAAAACCATTTCTTCTACCATCCATTGAATTCTTTGTTTTTTGTTTGGATCATCAAACCAGATAGGCAATGGATGAATGAACAGAACCGCCAGCATACAAACATCAGCTGAGTACACTGGTTCTGATAGTTTTTTTTTCTGCATACATTGAAAGGACAAAAGAAAATAATGAATTATTATCATCTAGATTCTATAATTATTCTCTTACTTTCAACGTTCAGCGTGGATCGGGACTCATTGGAACCAACTCGGCAGGTGTAGACACCGGCGTGGTAGACGCGGATGTCGGTTATGATCAACAAGGATATTCCCGCGCTAATATTCTCTTTCACCTCGAAATTGGGCCAGAAGATGGAGAAGTTACAATGTCTGACGCCGTTCTGAAACAGATAGTTATCTGGGTGGTCAAAGTTGTAGTAATCCCAGGAGAAAGACGGGTTTGATATACCTTCAGCGCGACATCTCACGAAGGCCGTCTGACCCTCCGCATGGGTGATGGAAATTGGATTGGTCACCACTTGACTTGCAAGAGCTATAGTAGTGTGAGATACAAAAAAGGTGCATTAAAAATTTACTCGACGGAACTAATTCTGCTGTATTTAGGTGTACATCTCTACATTACAGTTTCATCATCCTAAAGCACAAGTCCCTGAAATACGACAAAAATTTGATGACTACACCCGAATGTGATATAACACGCATAAGTCACGTAATCAATCATAACTGCATCAGCATGTCCATATTCTTCTTTTTTTTTGGGGGGGGGGGGTGCTCATTCCTTGCACAGTCCACTTTGAGAGTTGAAAGTTTTGTACTTTTTATACTTTTTATGGAATAACATGTTGGTATCATTCCACATCATTATCTTTTTTTTTTACCTCTCCTAGATTTATTGTTTACAATGCGGAATTCGAGTTGCAAGGTTCGTTGGGGTTTCGTTTGGTTTTGCTTAATTTCATAGTAATCATACCTCGGTACTGTAGAGTGAAGAAACCCGACACAAGGGCCAGAAGCAGTTGATTAGTTGAGACAACAACTCCAGGAAAAATGTTTCCCGACATATCTGCCGATAATCTTTCGAGATCTGCATGAATGAAGAAAAGGCTTTTCCAAATCATATCAAGTATTCATTAGGAGCTACTCGAGCAGACGATGAGAAAGAGTTATCAAATCATTCAACTAGATATCATGGTCCGAATCGAAATATTTTTTTCTTGTTCAAATGCTTCATAAAGTATATTCTATAAATTGCACAAGACACTAGTGCCCAGGGACTACTAGCATGACAAATTAAATAACTTATATTTACCTCACTATCAAATCCTGAAACGCTCAGAGAAGACCTAGGAGGTGAAAATGTCCCGGGCGAAGTCCCTCAGTACTTGCCTCCGTAGGCGATGAAGTATTACTGATTGTTGTTTGCATTTATTATTTCCACACACACAGAGTCGACGTCACATATCAATAATAAAAAAAGAAACGATCTTGAGGAAGATGAAATCAGTGTTGACTGAGAAAACAATGAAGGGAAGTTCGTCACGTGCGTCGATTTGGTTTATTCGAGTGAGTAATCGCTCCTTCCGGTTGATTTGTGTCCATATTTAAGTGTTAACTGTGTTAACGAGAAATTCAGTGATTGTCGAAATATTATTTGAACATGTCAGTGAAATTTCAAAAAAAAAATCAGACAAAATGTTCAAAAGTTATATTTTTTGAAGTGATAATTAGAGAAGCAATGTACCGCAATGTTCAAGCAATGTTTTCTTGCAGTGTGTATGCATGTATCCATATGTGTGCAATGCATATAGATAAACATGAAAATATATACATTGTACATGCATATGCATATACATGCATGTGTATTCATAATTATGTATTACACATATATACATGTATGCATATATGTGTATACATATGTATTACACAATCATGTCATGTTTGTAATCAATGTGTTTAAAATGATTGCAAAGTATGATTATTATGCTTCAGAAGTTTGATACAGGAATTGAATCTATGTTTTTTTTTGTATGATACATAATATGTTTCTGTTGATGACAAGATGTTAGATTGTATTCTTGTGTTCAAGTAAATGAATGATTTGTGCTAAGGTAATATTTCAGAATATTGGTTTTATCATTATATTATACGATATTGCATTATATAACATTGCACTTATTACATCATCCCCCCATCTATAAAGACAATTATTGTAATGTGTGTTCTGTTAGTAGTTGATGAGAGGCTGGAAGCTCGATTAAAAGGGAGAACAGGAGAGCAACGTCTGCCTCAAGTCTGATTTCTCACACTGTATATAATTATATATATATATATATATATATATATATATATATATATATATGTATATATATATATGTATACATATATATGTATATATATATATGTATGCATATTATACAAATCGAAAGCTCATATGAGTCCGATTTACGGCAAATATACTACCATCAATTATCGGTTCAGTCAAGATGATTTATTCAAAGAATATGTCCATGACAAATACATTTTATACCAATTAACACATATACATATATAAGGAATAGAATCGGCACATGCACACAGAATGGAAAGCAGATACAGATATAGAGTTGTTAAAACCCTTATATTGGTTTGTCACGCTACCCCCCCCCCCCCCAGTATACTCCTTTGTATTGTATATATACGATTATATATTACGATTCTCCTGAACCAGTTGTGAATCTCTATTGAAGGAAACATTATCGAGAAGGATGTTGTAAGCTGAATTGTATTTGTAAGTATTAATGACAATCGTCATGTTCATTTTTGTCGATGGCCCGTAATGACATCTGTTGGGTTTCCGGTATCAAAATCAAAGAAGGATAAGGACTTCACTTCTGCATTTTGTGTATGTAAACACCTGATATGTTAATGAGATATTTACATCAATCTGATCAACAGTAAGAAGAGACAAAATGTAAGAAAGAACAAATGGCAATAAATAATCAACTCAAAACAAACATAATTACGTAAATACGATTCATCTGTGTCTGAATTATGAAGAAATATAAGTACGGGTAAATAGAACAGCTAGAAAATGCAGATGGCTGCCGTAAATGTATACTTTGACGACATGGCTGCCCTTTTTAGAAGTGACGTACAAGAGGGCTGTATGTATCACAGATGATGCTATGGGTTGGAAAGTGTAGTCGAGTGCGTGTGATGGTTAGTGATTGTGCGCGCACGTGATAGTGAGGATGCACATAAGGCACAATACGCAGTACAATCATAATAATGTTGTTATAATATTGATCATAATTTCAACACAGACAAAGTATTTATTATACATGTACAACGTATGTATGGTAACCATTAGTCATAATCAATTTAATTGATAAAATCATATCGTTTGGGTCATGGGGAGAACTACAAGTATGAAAATTCTCGACGATTGTTCAATAGGAACTACATTATGTGAGAATTATTCAATTGATTTGATTATCAGCTTAATCAAACTATTGAAACAATAATCATCTGTGGGTCTGGTGACGAAAAAACATGTTTTATGTAATCTATCATGACTTCCTTTCGTGGCTGCTATGGCTGAATGAGTGCTTGCAAGTACGCAACCATGGAACATACAAATCACTAGACAAAATAATGAGGATATTTAATGCCTTCCCGAGAGCACAACCGCCCCAGCCAGGGGACTCGAATTATCAAATTAAGACATTTTGTTGACAGTCCGTTGTGATATCCACTGAGTGTCAACAGATTCTATTCAATAACAAATCCTTTGACTAAACATCTGACATATATCTCCTGTTATTGTAACATGTTAGCAATTCCAATTGAATTCCTATAGAAAATAGTGGTGCACTTACATAAAGTTCTCTCTCTTGCGTGAGCTCACTGAATATTTTACGCAGTCACTTTCTTCGTCGAAAGACTCCTTTCTAATCTATTGAGCAATCTGAGTACAAATTCTCAAAATTGATTGCAGCATCTAAGAGAAGTTAAATCTTTACACTTTGTGTTCATTTCATAATATCGATTTATTCTGAAGCATGTACACTGTTCTCTGCGTAAAAATCAAGATACTATAGTTTACAAAAGTAATTTAGTGACTGGTTGGTTTAATGAAATTCATCTACTAGTATTTCTCTTGATTATTCAACTCGTCATGCTTTCTCGATTAGATGTAAAATTATTGGTTCCGTTCTCAGTTATATCACATACACACACACACACACACACACACACACACCCATACACACACATATTTGACATGCACACATACACAAACACACACTCAGACAAAGCTTGTCGGGTATGAAAATACCCCATACCCCATGATTACGTGTTCTCTTCCCATCCAGTGTCCAGGGCTACAATCTACACAAGAGAGAAGAAGATCAGACACGTCGTTAGAGATTACGACAACAATCAGTCATTCAGTCATTTACGACGAGTTGAGAAAGATTTTTTGACATTTAAATCTGCCTTTTACGTCCCGTTAGATTTTGAACAAAAGGTGCATTGTAGCTGCTTTACCTCGTGGATATTGTCAATTTAATATTTCAATTTGAGTTTTCAAATATTGCCGGATGCATGTGAAATACTGGTATTCAAGTAAAATAGTTGACAAATAACTACATCCATAATTCATGAACCATGCTAACCATTGCGCACTGAGTCATGACGTCATGTCGTAAATTGTTTCTCCTTTTGAAGAGAATTATTAAATTTTTCTTGACACTGACAGCTGAAGAGAAGTTGTTTACTCTCTGCTGAAATAATCATGACAGTTGGAGTAAAATATACACTGACGTAAAATGTAATACATTGGTGTCAACACAAACATGCAGTGTTGACGTCCAATATTATGCCAATATCAATAAAAAACGGAAGATAGAAAGGTCTACTTTCAAGTTTCGAATATAAAATGATATACGGGGGAAATTGTATATCATATCATAGAAGCCCTTGGTTGGTTCAGGGCCGATAAGATTATTATCTTTTATGGAAACAAATTCAAAGAATGGAGGAAGACTATTTACGTTTATCAACAGCTGCTCATCATCGAGGTCTTTCTTTCATATGCTACTCCCCAACCATCCTTCCCCTCCCTTTATATCCCTGATGTCACTGGGTTGTAAACAGTAAAGGTTACCCACCTTCATGGGTGAGGAAAGCTAATGGTCACCTGACGTGGTACATCATTCTGAGGTGGTCGTGCACGCAGTCCTGTCGTGGCGCCAGGCGCTTCAAAAGAGAGAAAGTAGTACAATATATCATGAAAATCAATTTGCAATTCTTAATTCAATAATTGTGTTCATCAATGGTCTTACTTTAAGAAATGTCAAACCTACATAAATCACTAGAAATGTTACAATTTCGGTAATCAAGCGCATATTTCCCTATTGTGAGTTTCCTGTCATCGGCCTCCTATATCTCTCTTCAAAAACTACAAGAATGCACACACACACACACACACACACACACACAACATTGTCTTCCGTTTAAGAGACACCAACATACATTAAAAAAGAATGTAAATTCATATATTATATATATATATATATATATATATATATATATATATATACACGTACCAATAATCATACGGTGAAGACTGGAAGGAGCGAGAAAAGAGTGAATTTTTCGCACCCTTAATGCAAACGACTTTTAACTTTAAGACGGTAGCATTAAACTTCGTATAGATGCTTCACGTCGAAGAAAGAGGGGTTTGGGGGAGTTTTCTCCCTCTTTTATTCGGCAAGAAGATACGGACAGCAAGTTGGTCAATTTATCAAAGACATCAATAATCACTTTCAGTTAACATTGCGAACTGAATCCTAAATGCTTACCTGCAGGACAATATCGAAGCGCTGAAGATGTCAATCCATATCCGTTGTTTCCAGTGCATTTAATGTTGATGCACCTGTCGGGCACTGGACGAAGAATTGTCGAAGGGGAGTTGGTAGCTGACAGGATCACGCTGTCTGCTTGGATCGTATAAGTGTGGAATACCGGATTGGGCTGATCTGAGACTTTGCATGTGATGATCAGACCAGATGTCAACTGGTTTTCGATTTGATCCTGCACGTCAATTGATATGACGCCATCTGTGGGCGGCCCTATGGATTTTGAAGTTAAGCGACACGATTAAAACGCATTTAACATTAGACTCAACACTTTCATAGATGATCGTCGATCTGCAGTAACTGAAAACTTACTCGGCTTGTGATCGAATATGATCGAATGTGATCAAACTCGATAATGTGATCGAAACAAGCATAAACACATACACACAATCATACACCAGTATATATGTGTCCTTATATCTCTCAGACTTTTGATTTATCTCTATATACTTGTCTCTCTCTTTGGTAGATGAATACTAGGAGATAACAAGGTGTAGATGTATAGCAATTGCATATTTGTGTTTATATATATATATATATATATATATATATATATACATATATATTCTTATGCATAATGAGAGTGTATATACTTGCACAAACACACACGAACTCACATGGTACTGAAATGTATGTAATTAACATTGAGTGCTTATTACTTGTGTATCTCACACCCCATTATTTATGATAATGACTAAAGTCAGCACATAAACTTACCTTGCGGACAGAACGTGGCCATAGAGGAGGTGAAGCCCAGCTCACTGGTGCCGGTGCACCTGACACAGATGCACCTGTCAGGATAGTAGTCCAGACTCGCCGAAGTGGAGTTTGTCATCGGCAGTCGACTGTAGACGTTGGAGCAGGAGGAACATCCACGAAGGTTCTCCACTTCTATGGTAAACGTGTGGATGTAGGGACTGGGGAGGTCTTCTGGGTTCACGTGACACATGACGATGACATTGTCAGGTGTGCGCCTGTTCCAGACCTCGTGGAACCTAACCGATATTATACCATCACCAGGAGGGTCTACGGATGTTTGAGGGAGGGGATGTGGGAAGGAAGAAAAAGGAAGAAAGATGATAATATTCATGGAAAATCTGAGACTACATAGTCAAAGTACAGTTTTGTGTTCAGCAACACACACACACACACACACACACACACACACATACACCGACAACACACAGACACAAAGAAACAGGCCTACTTAAACTAACCAAGAATTAAAAAAATTGAAATTGTACGTAAAGAGGCAAAGTCGAAGCAAACTCACTATCAGACATAAAGCACTTCATGCAACTCTGTATTTGTGTGGAATATAAGAATGATTTTTGACGGTTCTTGTACATCTCCATCGTTATTCAGTATTTTCTACATTACGTCGCAGCTTCATTTTCAATGACTTACGTCTTACATCGAGTATAGCTTCTTGGATCTGATTGAAACTGGAAAATTTGTGTCCGGAAACTCGGCACTGAAGAATCTTTCCGTTGTGGGCCGCCGTCGGGGTGAAGGTTAATACGCTCTCGGTGTTGTGACTGCAGTGTGCCGAGTGTCTGCCAGTATCAACACAACCAGTGAGAGTCAGCCAATCAGGGAAGTATCTATCCTTAGAGATTCTGGTAACGGACTTGTCATTTTCTGCCTGGTCTGAAACACACTCAAGAAATGATCGGTCAGTTTTGTTTTTCTAATAATGCTTCCAAATAATGATGCAGTTGCCTTTTAGCTGAATTGAAAATTCGTCTACCTTTGATCCCCGTTTGTTTCGTGCCTGTGCAATATTCAAAGCTATGTCTCTTTATCAGCTTTGTCATTTAAAAAAGGCTTAGAATCTGTGAAACATTTAAACTTATCTCTTTATCCTTTAAAGAGGATTATTATGTTTTATCGAGCGATGCCTGAATTTCTGAAACTCAGTCATGATTACCCAGGATAATGTACGTTCATTAATGTTAAGGTAACGCAAGTTCAGGTTCCAAATATGTTTGTAGCCACCAATGTAAACTCAAAATGCATATACAAGTGTACGTGACAGTAGGAAGAAAAACTGTTTGAAATCAAGCCATATTTTGAAATATTCCACGTCTTTAAACCTTAAAGATTGACTGAAAGTTGGTCGAAGAGTATTTTCCATGAGTAATTGAATCATTGCATACAGTTTGTTTACTTTTGGTTTCAAGGAATTTTCAACGTCGGATATCCTATTCCAATAATAGAGTAGCCGCAATCTGGTTTTAAACTTCGCTAAGTGTCTTCAGAAAATTTGATCTCCTGAATTAAGCGTTTGATTCATTCATAATGTACTTATATATCAGAATAATGAGTACAATGGGCATCAAGATGATCTTGATATAGTACCAGAAGCTTGGGACGTCTTAGTCTTCACTACTTTTCCCTCTACAAGCAAAGGTACGTGCATTTAATTCATCAGTTTCGATTCTGTTAAATCAGGTCACATCCGTCCTGCGTTATTGTTTGCCCAACCAAAACGCAGTTCTTGGCAGTCCTAGTTTTACATCAGTTATCCAAGATAAAACTTATGACTGATAACATTAACATCACAGAAAAATCCAGCGTTAAGAAGAAACAAAATATTTCAAACGATGAAATGTTTTCGGCAAACCAGAGGCAGAAAAGACGCGGTCATTCCAACCACTGTAACGCACCTGTGTCCGTAACGGTAGCTGTTAACTTACACAAATTTTGTAGGTATGAAGAGTTGAGGTGCCTACGGAGACATTCCACCACAGGCGAGACTGAGACATTTTGAAGAGAAAATATTGCAAACTTCCTATACACTGTTGTGCTTCCATAGGCAGTCTGATGAGCGAAGGTTCTTTTCGTTTTCCGTACACGGAGTCGCGACGTACTGCAAAATCGTCTCAGAACATAATAAAACGATGTCTTTCCTCCAGCGTTGCACATTATTTCGAGTATATAGATTGAACTCTCTTGCCATGATGTGTGGCTTGCTCACGCATCTCAATAGTTCCTCAGAATTTATGATTCTACAGTGATTTACCTATATTTTACTGAGAGGTGACTTCCGTCAAATGTACACGATCTGGCTGTATCATTCCGCCCCTTTAATGTGCATTGCAATTCATTGGCAAGACAGCCTGCGGATATTTTAAAGGAGGAATATACAACAAACATAAAGAGGTAAGTCATTCTCTTCCTCGCAAATACCTGTGACAATTTTGACATAAATCCTACGATATGAAACCGAGGAATGGTAATACATGGCTAATAAGTCTTACCAGTATTCTGATAAAAAAACGATTTTGACAGTTAAGAGAAAGGTAATCTACTTTTCAATTACCAACTTCCACACATTTCGAATCCACGATTCTTGCGACTGAAAAGAAAGCCTTGTTTCTTTTGAAAGCATACGAGGTGAGTCCCTCTGGAGAGTGACTCCGAAATCAAACTAATAAAACCTCTAAATGGATAGATAATTATAATCAAAAATAATCAATCTAGCAGACAAATACTACATCAAACCCTTAAGGCAGCTGCTTCAGCAGCTGGAACTATTTTAATTCGGGTTTTTTTTTCGTCTCACGGATTCGTAACTTAGGCTTTATTCTTGTATGGAAGAAATATACACAGAAATCAAGTATGTTTTATACTCAATAATTAAATTGACCGAATTGCTTGTGGAAGCAAACTTGTGGAATAGGTACATGCTCGAAAGTAAAAACATTGCAAGAAATATAAAATTATCAGGTATAATTTTAACAAATATTCTGGTCACTCTAACTCTGCACACAGTTGTAGAGCACCCGTTGAATGTCTGGCTCTTTGTGCACCGTTGTGGGAGTATCCAAGTTTGAGTATGTAATCGAAAATGTGCTAAAATGTTGTAGAATCCCTAATTTAGAAAGTAAAAACCATTTTCAAAAGCCCCTGTTTACTTTACATTTCAGACAGACTTGTCGTTTACAAGAAGTTTTTCACTAGACAATGAAAAATGTCTTCTATATTTTTCGGTACCAAAGTTTCAAAAGTATGAATTTGGGTGACTTCCGTCTTGTTATTTTGTATTTCCCCTCAAAACGATACATTCTCCTTGACATTTCCGATAGAAGTTGTCAGACACAAAACTACAAGGACATACAAAATTAGCAGATATGTAAAATTGCATACATTTGCCAACTTATACTTCGCAACAGGTGACTTTGCATTGCCGCGTTTTTGGCAGAAATGTATAGATACATCTTAACTTTTCAAAACACTCCAATCTTGTAAAACCAGCAGTTTTCTGCATTTCTTACATTCGTAGACAACAGTAGAATCATTTCGGAAGAAGTTAAACTGATATTTGATATCCACGAGATTTTACCCAAAAATATTGCGATCATTCTAGGTCATCTGTACTTAGGGAGTCCGCTATGTGAAAATGAATGTCTTCCTTCATACGTTCATGCTCTGCATAAACCAAGGGCTATCTTAGATTTCGTTTTAATACCACACAAAACCTCAATATCAAAGTTTATGGTCACTAATGTCTCACAGAAATATTGCTCTGTTGTTACCCTTGCTGAACTTCTGTAATGGTATCGGCAATTAATGTTCAGAGTAGCCTTTTCTATCTCTCTCTGAAATGTAGGTGAAAGTTCGTTTCCGTTCAAGCGCACACTGTCATATAAAATATCATTCCGCGCCGGTGACAGTATCTCAAATTCAAGTAAGTGATTTGAACCCCCCCCCCCTCCCAAAAGTTAGGTTTTATTCCTTTTCTTATTAATTTTCCTTCATTTGGCAACCGACGTGCATATATGTATTATAGATACCCGATCTCCAAACCGGTGTCTCGTTGAAAAGTGTGTGTATGCGTGGAGGAGATTTAATTTGAAAACAACGTCCGTCTTAATTTTTTCCACATAGTCTATGATATATTATAACGTATATATATATTATATATATGTATATGTATATTAATATATATGTATAGCACATCATATGCATAACTATACATTTAACTATATATATATATATATATATATATATATATATATGTATATATATATATAAGATTGTAGTCATCTTAACGACAGCCAATGTCTTCTGATGTCGAATATCAAGCCGGTCTGGAAGAATTTGTGATGACGAGTATTGTTTCTGTTCTCTTTGTTAGTTACAAAGAATGAGATACTCTTATGACTAGATAAGTATAAAGCTATGTTTTACATTTTGTTTAACAAGGTGTATTCTGTTTCAGATGTATAATGTATAGAACCGCCGCCGGGTTCAAGCCCATGAAGCACAATGTCAGTACGCATTTAACGTCGGCATATTGGCGCTGTCAAGATGAACTGGAACTATTTTAATTAGCCAATTTTTGTCACGACATTATATCCTTATACAGGACCTTCGACTAGCAGGCAGAAAATGTGTATGTTTCTGAATTTGATTTCCCTTCAAAAAATAGGTTAACGGAAGTAAAAAGCTGTAGCAAACATGTACATGTGAAACCTGTCGAAAAGAAAAATAGTTTATTGGCGCTATTTACCATGTTTTATACATACCTGTAAATTAAGCGGTCAACTTATTTCGTACAAAATTAGAGGGTTTGTTGAGAGACGAATTATGTCTGCCAAATCGATGCTGATCAGAAATCAGTACGAGATGCCCGATTATCTGGTTAATAAATAAATCTGGGAAGATTGAAAATGCACTGAACCAGTCTTGTTGTACGATCTGAACGTCGGCTTCGTTATGGCGTTGTTGAAATCAGATTTCTCGTCCACTGATGCCACGAAAATGACGCTTTTCATCTGCACATCCAGAATGTAGGGCAAAGGTCACACATGTCCTAGCAGTCAAGATTTGCTCTCTGAGGATTCTTTCAAAGTTGAACCTACTTCGTGTGATCACGACAATCAGACAATAAGCATATCATTTCATCGAAGCTGCTTTGTGTCTCACTACGATTTGTCAGTTTGGTTGGCAATTACTCTGGTGGTCAAATCTTATTTTGACGGGATTAACATTTCAGTCGTCCCCTCTGTGCTAACCCAAGGGTAAAAGAGAAAGTTTATAAGTTGGTGTACTAATTTTGATTAAGATTATATTAACATTTGTAGCTCTTGAAGAGAAATCACATGTCACTTTGAATGGACTTGGCGTGGTACTTACCGTAGTAATTAAAACCGTTGTTTTTCAGTCATTTTATATAATCCATATATATTATATATGTATATATCGCTATTTTAACATTTACATCCAATTAAACATGCGTAATTATATATATCGAGATAGAGAGCTAGTGAATTAACAGTCAGATAACATCAAATCAGATATAAGAAAAGACGTAAGATTATATTTGTCGATTTATCTAATGCATAAATTCATAGGGGTTTTTCCAGTTGTAATTGTGTTTATCGGCTAAAACTCCAGTATATACACTCCATTTTTTTCCACGATAGATCCAGTCAGACTGACACCGTGCCCAGTATATTGATGACTCCAGACGACATACAACCAAAGACCAAATTTGCCGTAGATGAAAAGACATGGATTCTCATCATAACCTGCGAATAATGAAGTTGCAAGATTCTTTCCAGGGCAGAAATTCTCATGGAATATTTTGTGAAGAAGCCGCCTGTATGTCCACTAAACAATGTCTCATCAGCGCGATATTCTGTATATAGTATATTCTATCAGCCATCTACCCATCAGGAATGATTCCAATGCATTCCATGAATCTTCTAGAATATTTCCGGTCATCCTAATTCATAGATATTCTCTTTTGTGTATTCACTGGCGTACGTTGTCGAGATGACGCCCTCGTTCAATGGTACGCCGCCTAGATACCAAGATAGTGCTTCCGCCGGAAGTCCAGCCACGGCTGAACACACTGCTGTGGCGGGCTCGTTGGCAGACAGCCGACTTGGCACGTTCAGCGACATGTTCGCCTTTCCTGGATGCGAGAATTAAGGGCCAGAGAAGTCATCACACCAATTTTTTTGTGTTATTTCTTTTTTCAAAACACTTCATCACCTATACAGTAATATGCTCTCATTGGAAAGGCTATCTATAATTCAAATAGCCACGTATATCAGATTTCTTAGCTAATATGATTTTACAACGATGCAACGTAGTTTGAATCCTGATGGTTGCTAGGGGCATAGATTAAAATAATAATTATGCGATTTTTCCCACTCTATGCTGATCTATAGATGCCGTACCATTCGGAGAGAAATTCTATAACCCGAAGCCTCAAGATCACTATGTATGATTTAAAATATAGAGTTTCAACTGCAAGCACAGGTCGATGCAAAGATATCCCAACATTTAATTATGTGAATTTTCTTGCTTTCATTCAAAAAACTTTGCTGGTTTGAAGCCCGTCCTTTTACTTCCTGGAATGCGCAGCGCACAGAGAGGTGAAATCTTGAAAATAAAAATTTTTAATCGCATCATACGGACTCCTGACTCAGTGTAATGCAGTCATCAATAATGATCAAGTTCTTGACTAAGTATAACATCTGTCTTTTGATGCAATTCATTCTTCAGTTCACTTTAGTAAGTGGAATATGGAAGCAGATATTATGTACACAATGCAATTTCTCAAATACGAAAGTAATTTCTACGCGATCTTCCAGTGATTATAATAGTCCATTTGCCTGCATTCGAAAGATGTAAGAAAGTACCATCAATTTGATTCTCGAACTCTTACTTTCAACGTTTAGCGTGGATCGGGACTGATTGGAACCAACTCGGCAGGTGTAGACGCCGGCGTGGTAGACGCGGAGGTCGGTTATGATCAACAGGGAGGAACCCGCGCTAATATTCTCCTTCACCTCGAAATTAGACCAGAAGATGGAGTCGTTGCAATGCCTGGCGCCATTTTGAAACAGATAGTTATTTGGGCAGTCATAGTTGTAGTAATCCCAGGAGAAAGATGGGCTCATTACACCCTCAACGCGACATCTCAGAAAAGCTGTCTGACCCTCCGCGTGGGTGATGGAAGTTGGACTGGTCACCACCTCACTCGCAAGAGCTATTAAAGGCAATTGAAATAAGAAATAAGATAATTAGGTTTTTCTTACATAACATTTTCGAAAGAAAGAATTCTGTGGGTCTTATTTTCCTGTAAGACTGTTCATTTCGTTTCTTTACGACTGCAGGCCCCCATGAAATACGACAAACATGGCGTGACTCTATCGAAATTTGGGCTATTCTCATGTCATGAAAGTTGATACCATCGTGAAAATGGATAGGTAGTGTTGCATGAATAGGCATGAAATGGGAAGGCGGTATGTACGGTTTTACTTTGAGAGTTAAAGGATTTGAAAGATATGTGCATTTTACTCTTAACCAAATAATAGAGAGGTCTCATATAAAATCATTTGTTTCTCTCTTAATGGTACTGAATGCACTGTGGAATTGAGTTGCTAGTCACACGCATCGATGAATTTCGTTTCGTATTCCTTCATTTTATATCTTACCTCCATGCTGTAGAGTAAAGAAACCCAATACAAGGGCCAGAACCAGGTGATTTGTTGAGGCAACGACTCCAGGCAAAATGTTCCCCGACATCTCTGACGATAACCATTCGAGATCTGCATGAATGGAAGAAAGGAGAATGTATACAGTTTCAATTGTCAGGGTATATCTTGGAGAATTCATAGCTTTCCATGAGAGCTATCTAAACTTATGATGAGATGAAATTATCAAATCATTCAAGATATTACTGGTATAATACTATTTTTTTATGTGCTCAAATACTTCCCACTATTTCACTCGTAGGATCATTTGCAAAAGACAATTTACTTTCAGACACTGTCAAAACTGACAAAATTCGAATATTCACCTCAGAATTTAATCCCAAGAAATTCGGAGAGGATTTCGGTGAAAATGTCCTTTGCGAAGTCACTCTGTCCTCTAATCTTGATTGCATCCGAAGTCGTTTAAATATTAGCGATTGTTCTTTGCACATTTCTTTTTTGGCGATTTTATTTGGTAAAAAGGCAAGGATCCCTGAGAAAGACGAAATTGTGTTGACTGAGAAAACAATGAACGGAGAACTCATCACGTGATCCGCTTGGTTTTCTTCGTGGGAGTAATCACTCGTCTAGGTTCCGACAACAATCATTATTTTGATCTACGTCCAAATCTGATTTTAAGATTATTCGTTAACTCGCTTTCACTGCTATATTTATATCAGATAATGTTAATAAATACACTTTGGGAAATGCCCAAAAAAAAAATGTTTTCTTTTAACACCGTTTTTCTTAAGACTATTTCCACACACAAATAATATATCAAGATTAGGCGCCTATTTTGGCAGTCATGTACATTTGTATGTGCAATGAGATTTTGTTTGTGCATTGTATTTATGACTAAGATTCACGTTTGTCCGTGAGATCTCTTGATGAGGGCCAAAATTTGAATAAAATATTTTTAAAAAGAGCAACGTCTTTCTGCCACACATTTCTTTCGTATTTTCCTGTATATATTCATATTCATATACTAATATTGTACATAAAACCATATATAGTATGTACAATATTAGTTTATGAACATATTATATATGCCTTGTATATTCATATATATATATATATATATATATATAAACATATATACAATATATGTGTATTCATTTAGTGATATTCATCTTACTTTCATATATATTTCTTGTTTCTCAGGGAGAGTATGTGATTCACAGTTACAGGCAGCATATCTATACATGACCGCATGTACGTCAAGTTCAGTTCAGTTAATTTATTTCACGATATTTCCATGAGAAATACATTTTGTATCAGGCATTTGACGAATATCTTACAAGGTGCAAAATTGACACAAAGCAAACAATTACACGATGAAACAAATTGTAAAAAAAGGAGACATTATACACCTCATGTTCCTTTCTCGCGTTGCCCCCCCCCTACACTGTATAATAATATGGATTACACAAGGTCGTTTACACAAAATATTACTGATCTAAGTTTCTTTCGATTCCCTTATGACTCGCTATTGAAGCAGATTCTTTTCGAGAAATATGTTTTATAAGCTTTCAATGTTTTATATCTGAAAGTAGGTGACATGTAGCTTCTCATTATCCATCATAAATGAAACTAACGTTTGTTTCTGGTATTAAACTCGTGGAGTAAACTATGGGGAGTGAGTATTCTGGACAAAGGTTTAACAGGGAGCATTCCTAGGCGTTACTTATTCAGTTGATTCGAATATTAAATATCTATATCAATATAATGAAACAATGAGCATATGGTGGCATAGCAAGTTGACAACTACCATAAATTATTCCAACAAGCTTTTTGGCTTACTTAGTAGTTTATTTCAGTTTTCATTCATTCAGCGCAACATTACTTCCTTGGACATGTTAGAAAGTTCGGATCCTACCAAGAGCTCTTGTTTTTGCACAAGATGGTTTCTCACAATGCCGCTCTCGGGTCCAGGTGTATAAATGGTTACCTGGCAGTGCCGAAGTAATGATGATAATGATAATGATAATGATAATGATAATAATGATGATAATAATGATAATGATAATAATCATAATCATAATCATTACAATAATGATAATAATAATAATAATAATGATAATATTGACAATCATAATCACATTCATAATCATAATCATAATCATAATCATAATCATAATCATAAGAAGGTTCTTCTGACACAGGAGTCCTAGGCAACACTGAGGAGGCTACCCGGATAATGCCCTATATGCATGTTATTGTTAAGAGGCTATACGATGTGTTAACAAATTAGTGATAAAAAACCCCATCATATCACGTCAGTAAATTCGTTACTCGTTTTCAAAATCCAGCTTACAACTTACATAATTTTTATAAAGTAATTTTAGTGACTGGTTGGTGTAACTCAATATTCGACATTCGTGTGAATGACATTGAAATATTAGCATTTCACTAGATTATCAAATTATTCATGCTTTCTCGATTAGATGATAAGATATTGGTTGACGCCCAGTAATGTCACACGAGCGCGTGCGCGCGCACACACATACACACACACACACACATTCCAGGGATCCTTGCCGAGTATGAGTACGCATATTCTATGAATTGTCCTTTTCCCATTCGGTGGTCACAGGGCTTTAATCTACAGAAGAGAGGAATAGATAAGATTAGTCATTAAGAATTATGACAGGTATCAGTCATTAAGTCAGTAACGACAAGCCGATGTTGGAAAAACAGGGCACAGAAAAATGATATTCGAATATGGCTTCTCCTGTCAGACTCTGAACAAAATGTGCATTGCAGCTGCTTTACATTGTGAATAGTGATGAACCTTCAACCATTGGTCATTTGAATAATTCGATTTATGTGAATTATATATATATATATATATATATATATACATATATACATACATAATTATATATGTATTCAAGTTTCTAGGAATTGTATGAAATACTGTATTAGATTGAAAGTGTCTAATAATATGTGCATGATCAATTACATTGATTAATCACTCAGGTCAGAAATTTCCCCCAACGTTTGAAGAGGAGAATAAAGTTTTTCTGGACATTTTTGATAAATAAGCAGAAATGATTTTATACTACTCTATCTTAAAATACAATAAATTGGTGTAAAACATACACATTGGTATCAACAGCAACAGAAAGTGGTGATATCCAAATACATATATGCCCAAAGAGAGCAGCCAAATAACAGGAGAGATCAAGCTTCAAGGCACAAAGTCTAAATAATAATGAAAAGCGAATAGAATAGCTACAGTGTTTGGTTGGTACTGGGTCAATTGTATTTTTTTTTTTGTCACACAAAGTTTGAGGAATAAGGCAAGATCTTAAGGCGTATCCCTGTCACTGGGTTGTAAACAGTAAAGGTTACCTACCTTTATGGATGAGGAAAACTAATGGTCACCTGACCTGGTACGTCATTCTGAGGTGGTCGTGCACGCAGTCCTGTCGGGGAGCTTGATGCTTTAAAAAAAAGAAAACATGACAAAAATCACTGGGTCAATCATTATACTCATCCAGGATTTGAGTCGAAATTTATTAATCATTATATACATTAGGGACTGTCTTATGCTTGTAAACTTAACTGGCATGAGCTTTCACACTTCGAATTGCATGGGAGACCTGCACTCAGCAATAATCATGAACGATTATCTACTTCGAAAGGAACAGCATCCATGTTAGCGATATGTTTTACGTCATCATTCGATATCATAACATTAAGTGGATTGAAGTTGACATGGATATTTCGGTCAATGAGCAACGCAACTAGTGACTTTCAGTCGGAGTAAATATTAACTTTCACACCTGTAGGACAAAATCGAAGCGCTGAAGATGTCAATCCATATCCGTTGTTTCCAGTGCATTTAATGTTGATGCACCTGTCGGGCACTGGACGAAGAGTAGTTGAAGGGGAGTTGGTAGCTGACAGGATCACGCTGTCTGCTTGGATCGTGTAAGTGTGGAAGACTGGATTGGGCTGATCTGAGACTTTGCACGTGATGATCAGACCAGATGTCACCTGGTTTTCGATTTGATCCTGCACGTCAATTGATATGACGCCATCTGTAGGCGGTCCTATATTTGGAAGTTGAGCGACACGATTAAAATGCATTTAATGTCAGACACAACACTCTCACAGATGATCGTCGAAACGACTGCAGTAACTGAAAACTCACTCGACTTGTGATCGAATGTGATTGAGTGTGATCGAATGTGATTGAATGTGATCGAAGCGAACAAATATATACATGCAATCATTCACTAGTATCACTTTGTTCTTATATCTCTCAGACTTTTGATTTATCCCTATATACTAAATAATATATAACTCTGTCTTTGGTAGATGGGAGAAAGCAATAGGTAGATGCATAACAATTACACATATGTGTTTATATACGTTACTATATATATATATATATATATATATACATATGTATTATACATGAAATATATACATGTAATATACGCATAATGTGAGTGCATATACTTGCACAAACACACACGCACTCACATGGTTCTGACATGTATGCAATTAACATTGAGTGCTTTTTACGTGTGTACCTCACACCTTAACATTTATGATAATGATTATGACTAACGTCAGCTCATCAGTTTACAGTGATGTGCAGCAACATACCTTGCGGACAGAACGTGGCCATAGAGGAGGTGAAGCCCAGCTCACTGGTGCCGGTACACCTGACACAGATGCACCTGTCAGGATAGTAGTCCAGACTCGCTGAAGTGGAGTTTGTCATCGGCAGTCGACTGTAGGCGTTGGAGCAGGAGGAACATCCACGAAGGTTCTCCACTTCTATGGTAAACGTGTGGATGTAGGGACTGGGGAGGTCTTCTGGGTTCACGTGACACGTGACGATGACATTGTCAGGTGTACGTCTGTTCCAGACCTCGTGGAACCTTACCGATATTATACCATCACCAGGAGGATCTGTGGATGTTTGGGAGTAGGGGATGAGGGAGGGAAGAAAAAGAGAGAAAGACGATGATAAATGTGGGGGATATCCGAGACTAAATAATCAAAGTAGTGTTATCTGTTCAGTAGCACACACACATTCACATACGCCGATAACACACAAACAAAAAGAAATAGGCCTACCTTAACCCACCGAGAATCTAATAACTTGAAATTGTATGCAAGGAGACAAAATCGAAGTAAAATCACTGTTAGGCACTAAACACTTAATGCAATTTATATGTTTGTGTGGAATATAAGAATGATTTTTGACGATTCTTGTACATTACCATCGTTATGCAGTGTTTTCTACATAACATCGCAGTTTCATTTTCAGTCACTTACGTCTTACATCGAGTACAGCTTCTTGGATCTGATTGAAACTAGAAAATTTGTGTCCGGAAACTCGGCACTGGAGAGTCTTTCCGTTGTGGGCCGCCGTCGGGGTGAAGGTTAATACGCTCTCGGTGTTGTGACTGCAGTGTGCCGAGTCTCTGCCAGTATCAACACAACCAGTAAGAGCCAGCCACTCAGGGAAGTACCTATCCTTAGAGATGCTGGTAACGGACTTGTCATTTTCTGCCTGGTCTGAAACACACTCAAGAAATGATCGGTCAGTTCTGTTTTTCTGATTATGCTTCCCAAAAATGATGCCGTTGCCTTTTTGCCGAATTGAAAATTCGTCTACCTTCGATCCCCGTTTGTTTCGTGCATGTGCAATATGCAAAGCTGTGTCTCTTTATCAGCTTTGTCATTTAAAAAGGCGTAGAATCTGTGCAACATTTAAACTGATCTCTTTATCCTTTAAAGGGGATTATATGTTTTATTGAGCGATGCCTGAATTTCTGAAACTCAGTCATGATTACCCAGGATAATGTACGTTTATTAATGTTAAGGTAACGCAAGTTCAGGTTCAAAATATGTTTTGTAGCCACCAATGTAAACTCAAAATGCATATACAAGTGTACGTGACAATAGGGAGAAAAACTGTTTGAAATCAAACCATATTTTGAAATATTCCACGTCTTTAAAACTTAAAGATTGACTGAAAGTTGGTCGAAGAGTGTTTTTTATTAGTAATCATATCATCGTATACAATTTGTTTACATTTGGCTTCGAGGAATTTTCAACGTCGGATGCCCTATTCCAATGATAGAGTAGCCGAAATCTGGTTTTAAACTTCGCGAAGTGTCTTCAGATAATTTAATCTCCTGAATTAAACGTTTGATTCATTCATAATGTGCTTATATATCAAAATAATGAATACATTAGGCAGCAAGATGATCTTGATATAGCACCAGAAGCATGGGACGTCTTAATCTTCACTACTTTTCCTTCTACAAGTAAGGGTACATGAATTCAATTCATCAGTTTCGATTGTGTTAAATCAGGTGACATCCGTCCTGCGTTATTGTTTGCCCAACCAAAACTTAGTCCTTGGCAGTCCTCGTCTTACATCAGCTATCCAAGATAAAACTTATGACTGATAGCAATGACCTCATAGAAAATCCAGCGTTAAGAAGAAACAAAATATTTCAAAAGATGAAATCTTTTTCGGAAAACCACAGGCAGAAAAGACGCGGTCATTCCAACCACTATAACGCACGTGTGTCCGTAACGACAGCTGTTAGCTTACAATATTTTGCAGGTACGAAGATTTGAGGTGCCTACAGAGACATTTCACCAATGGAAAGACTCTTGACATTTGAAGAGAAAACATTGCAAACTACCTACATATTGCACTCCGCTTCCATAGGCAGTCTGATGAGCAAAGGTTCTTTTCGTTTTCCGGACACGGAGTCGCGACGTACTGTAAAATCGTCTCAGAACATACTTACAACGAGGTCTTTCCTCCAGCGTTGCACTTTATTTCGAGTATATAGATTGAACTCTTTTGCGATGATAACTGGATTGCTTACGAATCTGGATAGTCACTCAGAATTTATGACTTTTCGGTGATTTACCTATATTTCACTGGGAGGTGACTTCCGTCAAATGTGGATGATCTGACTGTATCATTCCGCCCATCAATGTACATTGCAATTCATTGGCAAGACAGCCTGTGGATATTTTAAAGGAGGAACATATAACATACGTAAAGAGGTAAGTCATTCTCTTCCTCTCAAATACCTGTGACAGTTTTGACATAAATCCTACAATATGAAACCGTGGACTGGTTAATATTCACGTGGCTAATGAGTCTTACCATTATTCAAATAAAAACCGATTTTGACAGATAAGAGAAAGGTAAACTACGTTTCAATTACCAACTTCCATACATTTCGAATCTACGATTCTTGCAAGTGAAAAGAAAGTCTAATTTAATTTGAAAGCATACGAGGTAATTCACTCTGGAGAGTGACTCCGAAATCAAACTAATAAAACCTCTAAATGGATAGATAATTATAAGCAAAAGTAATCAATCTAGCAGACAAATACTACATTAAACCCTTAAGGCAGCTGCTTCAGCTGCTGGAACTATTTTAATTTGCTTTTTTTTTTCGTCGCACGGTTTCCTAACTTAGGCTTTATTCTTGTAGAGAAGAACTATACACAAGAATTGAATATGATTTATACTCAACAATTAAATTGCCAACATATATTTCTTTAGCAAACCTATGGAACAGGTACGTGCTTTAGAGCAAAAACAATTGCAAGAAATCTAAAATGAGCTCGTATCATTTTAACAAATATTCCGGTCACTCTAACGCTGCACACATTCCTATAGCACCCGTTGAATGTCTGGCTCTTTGTGCACCGTCATGGGAGTATCCAAGTTTGAGTATGTAATCTAAAGATGTCCTAAAATATCACATGATCTTTCATCAAGAGGGGAAAAACCATTTATCAAAAGCCCCTGTTAACTCTACATTTCACACAGATTTGTCGTTTACATGAAATATTTCACTACACAATGAAAAAATGTCCTCTATATTGTTTGGAATACCAAAGTTTCAAAAGTATAGATTTGGGTGACTTCCGTCTTGTTATTTTGTATTTCCCCTCAAAACGATACATTCTCCTGGACATTTCCGATAGCAGTTGTCGCACACAAAACTAAAAGGAGACACAAAATTAGCAGATATGTAATTTTGCATACATTTGCCAACCTATACTTTATAATGGTGACTTTGCATTAGCGCGTTTTTGGCAGAAATGTATAGATTCGTCTTAACTTTTCAAAACACTCCAGTCTTGCTAATCTAGCAGTTTTCTGCATTTCTTACATTCGTAGACAAAAGTAGAATCACCTCTGATGAAGTGTAACTAAAATTTGATATTCAAGAAATTTTCCCCTAAATTATTGCGATCATTCTACATTATCTGTACTTAGGGAGTCCGCTATGTGAAAATGAATGTCTTCCTTCACACGTTCATAATCTACATGGGCCAAGGGTTATCTTAGATTTCGTTTTAATACCACACAAAACGTCAATATCAAAGTTTATGGTCATTAATGCCTCACAAAAATATTGATCTGTTGTTACCCTTGCTGAACTTCTGTAATGGTATCGGCAATTTATTTTCAGAGTAACCATTTCTATCTCTCTCTGAAATGTAGGTGAAAGTTCGTTTCCGTTCAAGCGCACACTATCATATAAAATATCATTCCGCGCGGGAAACAGTAACTCAAATTCAAGTAAGTGATTTGAACCCCCCCCCCCCTCCCCAAAGTTAGGTTTCATTCCTTCTGTTATTAACTTTCCTTCTGTTGACAACTGACATGCATATGTATTATAGATACAATAATCATGTAATGCGAAAAATTGTAATTGTAAAATGTATGTGTGCATGTGTGGAAGAAATTAATTTTGAAAGCAACGTCCGTCTTAATTTCTTCCACATAGTCTATAATACATTATAACGTAAATATAAATCATATATATATATATATATATATATACATATATATACATACATATATTTATATATAAGATATGTATAATTACACATTTAACCATATGTCGAATATCAACCCGGGGCTGGAAGAATTTGTGATGATGAGTATTGTTTCTGTTCTCTTTATGGGTTACAAAGAATGAACATAATACTCTTATGATTATCCCTGGATGAATATAAAGCTATGCTTTACATTATTAATTTCGTTTAAGAAGGTATGTATATTCTTTTTCAGATGTAGAATGTGGAATGTTCAAGCCCATGAAGCACAATTTCAATACGCATTTAACATCAGCATATTGGCAGCTGCCAAATGAACTGGAACTATTTTAATTAGCCAATTTTTGTCAAGACATTCTATCCTTACAGGACCTGCGCATAGCAGGCAGAAAATGTGTATATTTCTCAGTTAGGTTTCCCTTCAAAAAATAGGTTAACGGAAGTAAAAAGCTGCAGCAAACATGTACATGTGAAACCTGTCGCAAAGAAAAATAGTCCACTGGAGCTATTTACCATATTTTATACATACCTGTAAATTAAACGGTCAACTTAATTCGTACCAAATTTAGAGGGTTTGTTGAGAGACGAATTATGTCTGCCAAACTGATGCTGATCAGATATTAGTACGAGATGCCTGATTATCTGGTTAATAAATAAATCCGTGAAGATTGAAAATGCACCGAACTCGTCTTGTTGTATGATCTGAACATCGGCTTCGTTATGGCGTTGTTGAAATCAGATTTCTCGCCCATTGATACCACGAAAATGACGCTTTTCATCTACACATTCAGAATGTAGGGCAAAGGTCACACATGTCCTATGGCGAGCAGTCAAGATTTGCACGTTGATGATTGTTTCAAAGTTGAACTCCGTGTGATCTCGACAATTAGACAATAAGCATATAGATTCCATCGAAGATGCTTTGCTCACTACGATTTGTCAGTTTAGATGGCAATTACTCTGGTGGTCAAATCTTATTTTGACGGGATTAACGTTTCAGTTACCACCCTCTGTGCAGGTGTAAATGAGAAAGTTGATAAGTTCGACGTACATTGGTGTACTAATTCTAATTAAGATAATTAAAATCTGTAGCCCTTGAAGGGAAATCATATTTCTTTTTGATTAAATGGACTTGACATGGTACTTACCGCAGTAATGAAAATCGTTGGTGGTCAGTCATATATATATATATATATATACATGCTATTTTCACATTTACTCTCAATTAAACACGTGCATATACATGTATAGCTAGATACAGAGCTTGAAAGACATGTGAATTAATAGTCAGATATCATCAATTCAGATATTACAATAAAAGACATAAGATCTTATCTGTCAATTTATTTAATTCATGAAATCATGTGAGTTTTGTTATATCATATTTATTGGCCTAAACTCCAGTATCTACTCCATTTTTTTCCACGATAGATCCAGTCAGACTGACACCGTGCCCAATATATTGATGACCCCAGACGACATACAACCAAAGACCAGACTTGCCGCATAGATGAGAAGAAATGGATTGTCATCATAACTTGCGAATACTGAAGTTGCAAGAGTCTTTACGGGGCAGAAATTCTCATGGAAAATTTTGTGAAGAAGCCGCCTGTATGTCCACTAAACAATGTCTCATCAGCGCGATATTTTGTATACAGTATATTCTATCAGCCATCTACCCATCAGGAATAATTCCAATGCATTCCATGAATCTTCTAGAATATTTCCGGTCATCCTAATTCATAGATACTCTCTTGTGTGTATTCATTGTGATATGACGTCGAGATGACGCCCTCGTTCAATGGTACGCCGTCTATAGATACCAAGATAGTGCTTCCGCCGAAGTCCAGCCACGGCTGAACACACTGCTGTGGCGGGCTTGTTGGCAGACAGCCGACTTGGCACGTTCAGGGACATGTTCGCCTTTCCTGGATGCGAGAATTAAGGGCGAGAGAAGTCATCTAACCAATTTGAATGTAAATGAATAGTTAAAATAAAAAGATGCTCATTCACATGATCTATACAATGCTGCTATTATTTCAATAGTCTGAAATTTTTTGCTTTTTGTTTTGCTTTGGGGTGTTTGTGTTCAAAAGACTGCGTCACCTGAACTATACCCTCATTGGAAAGGTTAATTCACAATAACCACATCATCAGATTTCGTAGCTAATACAATCTTACAATAAATACAACATTCTTTGAATTCCTGTGGTTGCTAGGGATGCATGGGAGATATTTCACAACCTGTGCCGATTCATACATGCCGTATATACATTATATCATTCGGAGAGAAATTCTTTAACTCAACAGGACCAAAGCTTCTAGATCGTTTTTTATATGAAATAAAGTTTTGACTTCACGCACAGATTGATGCAACTATTATGTGAATTTTCTTATCTTTATCAAACGTTTTGCTGTTTTGGAGACATTTTAAGTTAAATAATGTTGACAGTCCTTTTTCTTTCTGGAAAGACGAAAATGGAGAGCACAAAATCTTGCAAAATAGATATGTTTAAAAGTTCGCCGCTTACGGACTCTCGACTCGGTATGTTGCATTTATTATGAATGTTCAAGTTACAGACTCATGTATCTCTTAAATGCAACAATCTTCTGTCTACTTTATTTTGTGGATTATCGACGCAAATATGAGGGACAAGATGCAAATCCCCCAATAAAGAAGTAGGCCTAATTCTACACAATCGTTACGTGATTCTAATGGACCATTTGCCTGCATTGGAAAGATATTAGAAAGTACCATCAACTTGATTCTATATTCTCTTACTTTCAACGCTTAGCGTGGATCTGGACTGATTGGAACCAACTCGACAGGTGTAGACGCCGGCGTGGTAGACGCGGAGGTCGGTTATGATCAACAAGGATATTCCCGCGCTAATATTCTCCTTAACCTCGAAATTAGACCAGAAGAAGGAGTTGTTGCAATGCCTGGCGCCATTTTGAAACAGATAGTTATTCGGGCAGTCATAGTTGTAGTAATCCCAGGAAAAAGATGGGCTCATTACACCCTCAACGCGACATCTCAGAAAAGCTGTCTGACCTTCCGCGTGTGTGATGGAAGTTGGACTGGTCACCACCTCACTCGCAAGCGCTATTAAAGACAATAAATTGAAGAAATAAGATAATTAGGTTTTTCCTACATCACATTTTCGAAAGAAAAAAATTGTTGGTTTTATTTTTCTGCAAGTCTGTTCTTTTCGTTCCCTTACAAGTGCAGGGCCCCTAAAATACATGTACGACAAAATATGGCGTGACTACATCGAAATTTGGGGCTATTCTCATGCCATGAAAGTTGATACTATTATGAATATGATAGGTAGTGTCGCATTAATAGGTATGTAATGGGAAGGGGACATGTACAGTTTTACTTTGAGAGTTAAAAGACTTGAAAGATAAGTACATTTGACTCTTTACCAGATAATAGAAAAGCCTTGTATAAAATCATTTGTTTCTTAATGATTATTGAATGCACTGTGGAATTTGAGTTGCTAGTCACACGCATCGATGAATTTCGTTTCGTATTCCTTCATTTTATATATCTTACCTCCATGCTGTAGAGTAAAGAAACTCAATACAAGGGCCAGAACCAGGTGATTTGTCGAGACAACGACTCCAGGCAAAATGTTCCCCGACATCTCTGACGATAACCATTCGAGATCTGCATGGATGGAAGAAAGGAGAATGTTTACAGTTTCAATTGTCAGGATATATCTCGGAGAATTCATAGCTTTTCATGAGAGCTATCTAAACTTATGATGAGATGAAATTATCAAATCATTCAAGATATTATTGGTATAATACTATTTTTTACGTGCTCAAATACTTCCCATTATTTCACTCATAGGATCATTCGCAAAAGACAATTTACTTTCAGACACTGTCAAAACTGACAAAATTCGAATATTCACCGCAAAATTTAATCCCAAGAAATTCGGAAAGGATGTCGGTGAAAATGTCCTTTGCGAAGTCACTCTGTCCTCTAATCTTGATTGCATCCGAAGTCGTTTAAATATTAGCGATTGTTGTCTGCACATTTCTTTTTTGGCGATTTTATTTGGTAAAAAGGCAAGGATCCCTGAGAAAGACAGAATTGTGTTGACTGAGAAAACAATGAACGGAAACTCATCACGTGATCCGAGTAATCACTCGTCTAGGTTCCGACAGTCATTACTTTGATCTCCGTGCAAATCTGATTCTAAGATTATTAAATGTTAACTCGCCTTCCCTGGTATGTTATATCAGATATGTTAATCAATACACTTTGGGAGATGCGAAAAACATGAAATGCTGCTCTTTCAAGTGAATAACCGTTTTATCATTAGACTCCTTCCGCATACAACTATATAAAGATTATATACAGGACAGTCATGTACATTTGCACACTATGTGTAATGAGATTTTGTTTGTGCATTGTACTTATGACTAAGGTTCATGTTTATACATAAGATCTATGGATAAAAGCAAAAAATTTAACAAAAAAAAAGAATGTCTTGCTGCAACATATTTCTTTCTTCTGCATTTCTTTGTAATATAGTATATATATATATATATATATATATTTATGTATATATATATGTATATATATATATGAATGTATATATATATATATATATATGTAGATATAGATATCAAGAGTAAAAAACAGTCGTATAAACACCGCAGGAGCCAAAAAAAAAAATGGCTCCTGCGGTGTTTATACTACTGTTTTTTACTCTTGATATCTATTTATCACACACCGGCGCAGAACTTTCATGTTTTGATATATTTAAACATATATACAAATATTCATACTAGTATATCAATATTGTACATGTATATAGACACGTGCAATAAGAATATGTCTAATATACTAATACCTAATATACATAATGTGTGTGTGTTCAGTCATATGCATTTTATTTTCATATAATATTTCTTGTTTCCCATGAAGATTATGTGATTCAGTTACAGGCAGAATATTTATACATGACCACAAGTACACAAATATCTATAGGTTCAGTTCACTTAATTTATTTCACGATATTTCCATGAGAAGTACAGTTTGCATCAGACATTTGACAAATATACAAGGTGCAAAACTGACGCAAAGCGAAAAAAAATCATACGATGATATGAATTATAGAAAAGGGAGATGTTATAAACCTTATATTCCTTTCTTTTCTTGTCTCCCCCCCCCCCTCCCCTCCTACATTCGTTTCCTAATTATGACATGGATTACATAAGGTCTCTATCACAAAATGTCATGGCTTTACGTTTCTTTCGATTCCCTTATAATCGCTATTGAAGTAGATTCTTTTCGAGAAGAATGTTCTATAAGCTTTAAATGTCTTGTACTTGAAAAAAACGGGTGACATGTAACTTCTTATTATTTTTCATAAATGAAACTAGCGTTTGTTTTGTAGTATCAAACTCGTGAAGTAAACTATTGGGAGTGAGTACTCTGGACAAGGGTTTAACGGGGAACATTCCTAGGCGTTACTCATTCAATTGATTCAAATATCAAATATCTATATCAACATATTGAAGCAATGAGCCTGTGGTGGCACAGTAAGATGTCAAATGCCATATTCCAACAAGACTTTTTGCTTATTTTATTTCAGCGTTTATGCATTCAAAGCATCACTATTTCCTTATAGACATGTTAGAAAGATTGGGTCCCGCCAAAAGCCCTTGTCTTTGCACAAGATTTTGCACAGAATGCACAGTGGTGGAAAACAGGGGATCAAATTTGAAAGACGACTCGTTTTGTTTCTCTCTCACCTTCTAAATGTGTCTTTTACGTGGTTATTTGTAGACTTCAGTTTTGTATTTCTTTTTTTTTTCAGGATGACAAGAAGTATCGGTTACATTAAGATGGCATATGAGAACGAAAAATATATGTTAGTTTATACAGTAACTTTCATGTGTCGAAAGATTAGAATGATTTACCATCTCTGGCTTGTCAAATATTTTACTAATCCGAGTCAGAGATCGTGATATTCATTACAACATTTGGAAGAAGATACCTTTCTCACTGATCATTTCGCTATGTCAATTTAAGTTGAAACATTTACTCGTCAAAATCCAGCTAACAGCTTAAGGTAAACAATTTTGGTGACTGGTCGGTGAAACTCGACATTTAACATTCATGTGAATGACACTGAAGCATTACCATTGCGCTTGATTACTAAATTCTTCATGCTTTCTCGATTAGATGATAAACTATTAAATTGTTTAACATCTCAATCCTGTCACACACACACACACACACACACACACTCCCTCTCTGAGAGCTTGCCGAGTATAAATACGCATAATCCATAGATCGGGAGTTTCCCCAGTCGGTGTCCTGGGCTTCGATCTACATGAAAGAGGATTAGACGAGAGAAGTTATTAAAGATTCAGGTATAGGTATCACTTATCAAGTCAAAAGTTGATGGTTGGTAAGCAGGAAAAACACAATGTATAATTACATTATGTATGACATATACTCGACTTTGCATGGCATATCCTGTGAGACTCTTAATAAAAGGTGCATTGACGATGTTTTACATTTGAGTTATTGATGAGTCTTCAAACATCTGTCATTTCAATATTTCGATTTGTGTTTTTAAAAATCTATTTATTAGATGTGTGATTTTCTGGAAATGTTATGAAAAATTCAATTGAAAGGGCCAAATGATTACATCTTTAATCAACCACATGAATCAGCAATCAGATCGTGTCAGAAGTTTCCCCCCATGTTTGAAGAGAAGCATGAAGTTTTCCTGGACATTTTTGATAACTGAGCAAAAATATTTTTATACTCTATCTTAAAATATGATAAATTGGTGTAAAACATAACACATTGGTGTCAACAGCAACAGGAAGTTGTAAAATCCCAACACATATCATGACCAATAGAGGCGGCAAATAACAGGAAAGATCAACTTTCAAGTCACAAATTTTAAATAATAGTGAAAAGCGAATAGAACATAGTGTTTGGTTGGTTCTGGGTCAATTGCATTAATTTTGTCTCACAAAGTTTAAGGAATAAGGCAAGTGATCTTAAAGGACAAGTTCACCTTCATAGACATGTGGGTTGAGTGAATGCAGCAGTGTTAGTAGAACACATCAGTGAGAGTTTGACCAAAATCGGACAATCCGTTAAAAAGTTATGAATTTTTGAAGTTTCTGCTCAGTCATGGCTGGATGAAAAGACCACTATAGCTTGTGATGTCACATGAGTACAACGATATAAAGAAAGAATAAAGAAAATTCAACATATTTCCATTTTTCTCGCATAACAAAAGAACACTCGACTTCTCTCTTTCAGAAGGCAGGGGGAATAATATTACCCTTAACATACGTCAGTAGCAAGTCGAAGAAATGTGCACTTTATTCAAAAAGTAAAGTTTTGTGAAATTCTCTTTTTATTTTCCTTATATAGTTGTACGCATGTGACATCAAACACTGTAGTAGTCTTCTCTTCCAGCAGTGACTGCGCAGATACTTAAAATATTCGTAACTTTTGAACGGATTGTCCAATTTTCCTCAAACTTTCACTGATGTGTTCACTAATATTGCTGCATTCTCTCAATCCTTATGTATATGAAGGTGGACTTGTCCTTTAAGGTGTATTCCTGTCACTAGGTTGTATAGTAAACAGCAAACGTTACCTACCTTTATGGATGAGGAAAACTAATGGTCACCTGACGTCGTACATCACTCTGAGGTGGTTGTGGACGCAGTCCTGTCGGGGTGCTTGATGCTTTAAAAAATAGGAAAACGTGACAAAATGAAGGGGTCAATATTATTAAACTCGCCAAAGATTTGGGTCGAAAATTCATTATTGATGATGATTCTACGGATCTGTCTTACTCTTATATATTTAAATGCTTTGAGGTCTCACACTTCAAACTGCATGGAAGACCTTTAATCAGCTCTAATCATGAGCGATTATCTAACTCGAAAGGAGCAACAGCCATGTTAGCAATATATTTTACGCCATTCGGTATCATAACATTAAGTGGATTGAAGTCAACATAGATATTTCGGTCAATGAGCAACGTAGCTGATGACTAGTGACTTTCAGCTGGAGTAAATGTTAACTTTCACACCTGTAGGACAATATCTGAGCACAGAAGATGTCAATCCATATCCGTTGTTTCCAGTGCATTTAATGTTGATGCACCTGTCGGGCACTGGACGAAGAGTTGTCGAAGGGGAGTTGGTAGCTGACAGGATCACGCTGTCTGCTTGGATCGTGTAAGTGTGGAAGACTGGATTGGGCTGATCTGAGACTTTGCACGTGATGATTAGACCAGATGTAATCTGGTTTTCGATTTGATCCTGCACGTCAATTGATATGACGCCATCTGTAGGCGGTCCTGTGACATTTAGAATGACAAAAATTTTGATTATGTGCTGTTACTCGACATTTTATCACATGATCGCAGAAATGACGACATACCGGTAATCCTGAAAACAACAAGAAATCAATCTACAATCACACTGTGTTTGAAATAGAAACATGTTATACACAAGCATAATAGTTACACGCTTTTATTCGCTTCTCTTTACTCTGTAAAGGCTTTTGTGGAATGTCGGTCTCTCCCTGCCCCGCCCTTTCTATTTTAAGAGAATTAGATAGAGAAGTAATTTTGATGAATGTTTGTCCCTCTATGACAGACAAGAAGTATCCTTATTGTGTTTGCATTTACCGACTGTACATACATTAAAGCACACATTATGTATATGATTAGACATTAGTAACCTCTGTCTGTATCTTTTTATAGTAAAAAAAAATCTAGGCCTACACGTATAATAATCGTGTAATACATATTTAGATAAAGGTATGATTAAGAGTGTTGATATAGTATCTTGAAAATTGATATACGTTCCAACTTAGAGCTTAAACCATGACCTTCTGGTTGAAAGCCCATTAAAACACCAAACTTCTATTAATGGCACGATAACCTAAATCTTGACTGCTGTGCAGCAACATACCTTGCGGACAGAACGTTGCCAGAGAGGAGGTCGAACCAAGCTCACTGGTGCCGGTGCACCTGACACAGATGCACCTGTCAGGATAGTAGTCCAGACTCGCCGAAGTGAAGTTTGTCATCGGCAGTCGACTGTAGGCGTTGGAGCAGGAGGAACATCCACGAAGGTTCTCCACTTCTATGGTAAACGTGTGGATGTAGGGACTGGGGAGGTCTTCTGGGTTCACGTGACACGTGACGATGACATTGTCTGGTGTACGTCTGTTCCAGACCTCGTGGAACCTTACCGATATTATACCATCACCAGGAGGGTCTACGGATGTGAGAAAGAAGAGATTGCGGAAAAAAAGTCACAATTCAGGTTAAAGTATCGTATTTTCCATAGAAACGTACACACGAATAAGCAATATACTTGAGAGTTTAAAGCTCAACGTCAGTGCAGATCGAAATTAATCACGTGACGATTGAACACGTGACGAGATAAAAGGAATAGGCTCCTGCTCGCATGGATTGTAAAAATAATTTTCAATTCAATTCAAGTGATTTTATTTCCACATAAAGTAATACAAACCAATATACATAACGCTTACATGAGTGCATAATATCTTAAGGAACTTTGAATCACATAAGTTTCAACAAAGCATGGATACAATTATAATGACATCAACTTTGTTTTTAGATAAATAAACAAGTAAGCAATACAATTTTATTTTGTAACTCTGTTATGGAAAAGAGGAATTCACAAGAGAAGCATAGCTCGTAAATTTTATGAATTACTCTAGAAGATGAGGGCATCTCAAGATCCGTCAAGGACTCCATGTATGAAAACTTTGATATTATGACGTCAGGCGAAACAAACAGAAAGAAAGGACTATGACAAGGACAAGAACAAAAGCAGGGACGGAGCAGGCAGGAAAACAAACTAAACTACCCAAACTAACTAAACTAACTAACGGATTTTATTCACTGACAAGTTTTTGGCTATGTTTTGCTTTGTTTTGTTTTGTTTTTTTATATCAAACCAATCCCAAATCTCCCTCTCTTGGACATTATTAGATTTTTAAATATATTGATCAGTGAATGAGAAAACCACGCAACAATAACAGAATTTAGTTTATTCGACGCTTTTTCTTGCAACTGAAAATAGATAACCCAACGTATAGGCGTACTCTTTTGACATAAGATTTCCACAATACTCCGCCAAAATCATGCACCATATCGTTACATTTCAATTCTCACAATGCAAAAGCTTCACGCGTCAAACTAAACTATTAAAGGTGAAAAATTGATTGATATTTACTTTTTAAAATATACCTCTCATAGACCGTGATCCGCTCGGTCGCGTCACTCCCCAAGAAAGGTCCACCATCTCCTCCCCCCCCCCCCCCCGTAAAAGCCCTAGTTATGGGCCTGAGTTTCGTTCTACTTGACTTACGTCTTACATCGAGTATAGCTTCTTGGATCTGATTGAAACTAGAAAATTTGTGTCCGGAAACTCGGCACTGAAGAATCTTTCCGTTGTGGGCCGCCGTCGGGGTGAAGGTTAATACGCTCTCGGTGTTGTGACTGCAGTATGCCGAGTATCTGCCAGTATCAACACAACCAGTGAGAGTCAGCCACTCAGGGAAGTATACATCTCGTTAGAGATGCTGATGTTTGACTCCCCATTATCTGCCAGGTCAGAGATGGGTGAAATAATATCGTCCGGTCAGTCATTTTCCTCTTTATTATGCTTGGATAAAGGATAAAGGAATGTTCTTCATGAAAGAAAGTTTCTACCGTCGTTACCAGTTTGCTCGTTAGGTTTTCAGCAGTTAAACCTACCTCTGCATGGCTCCTTTATCTCTTCAGCGGAAGCTTCATATCTGTGCAAATTTTTAAAGAATTTAATTAGCTTCTTTTCGATGAATCACAATGTAATGAACCATTAATTATCATTCACAATTAACGACTTATTGTTCAATGTATTACACACTTGTTAACGCATATCATAACCTGCAGGCCCGTTTTGAAAATGTTTTGTAGCGTCCTTTGTGAATGGGCAATGTAATTACAAGTGTAAGTGACAAAAGGAAGAAAAGCTACCCTAAATTAACTACTCTCCGGTAGGATTATATAATTTTTCAATTCTAAAAATCACTCAAGCATATTCTTAAAGTGATGTTTCTGTGTCATTGCTTCACCGAATGCAATGTACGCGATGATTTTGTTAGAAGAATTTTTAACACCGGATACCCTGTATCGATGTATTAGAGTAGTCACTGACCTTCTCTATATTTCGCGAACAGTCGTTACAAAATGTAGGTCGCTGACCTAAGCTCCTAGTTCTTTCCAAACATAGTTCTTGATCAAAGTAACGAGTACACCTAGATAGAAATATATCACTCGTGCACCACATATTGTTTAGGCATCTTTATTCGTTATCAATGTTCATTATAAGTGAAATACAGAAGAGTTTATTTCCTTAGTTTCGATTGACTTTCATCGGGTGATATCCGTCTACCTTGTTTGTTTTTTAGACGAAATGTGGTTCTAGACAGAGCTAATCTTACAGCAGCTTTTGCAGATAAAAGCACTTTTTGATTGCTCTCATCTCCCAAGTAAATCAGATGGAAAAAGAATATATAATATTGCAGGATATGCAATATATCTCAGCATAACATTGGCAGAAAGAAGACAACGAATATCAGACTGTAATGCCTGCATGTCCGTAATAATATTGTGCCAGCTTACCAAATTTTATACATTTGGAAAGGGAAAGTGATACTAGAAACATTTCACTGAAGAGAACTTTTCTGAGAGATGGATGAGAAAATATGCAGACTTCCTAAGAACTGCTTGAATATACTATCTGATGAACGAAGGTTTTATTCGTTCTTCCTGCAACTAACCTCATCGTATCAGAAAAACGTTGACGAATCTTCAAAAGCCGAAAATTTCTTCACACTTCAGGGAAATGTTTCAAACATACAATTTTAACTCTCTTCCCACGATGAATGGATCCCTCCAAATTCTGAACAGTTTTTCCAATTTTCCGACTTTTCAGTCATTTACCTAGATATTTCTGAGGGGTGACTTCCGTCGCAAGTCATAGATATCACTCCGCCAGAGGCCATTACAGTATTCAAAAAAGAACGAGAGACGCATGATACTTGGAACGGGGAACATTAACAATGTTAATGCGCATGCATCCGAGCTATAGTGAGCAGGTACTCTAGTATGTCATTCTTCTGTTTACTTCATTTCTGTGTGATTTTGACAAAATTCTATCACAAGAACTCTACTTGACAGACATTCAGAATGCTGTCTCATTGTATATATTTTACACATTTCACTTCTTTATACTGATAAAAGCTGATTTTGAAAGCTAACATGGACGTAAAACACTTGGTAAATTCCACTTTCCTTGTTTTAATAGTGTCCTACATAGTTTATATTTCCCATCATGTGTATGAAGAGCGAAAGTTGCATTTTACGGAGAGAGCTTGTTTGGTAATTCAATCCACAAATGAAACCCCCTAGGCTGGCTGAAAGGTATTTCTTCACTGAGCAATGATTGGCCCTGTTGGCAAAGAAGACGGATGACATTAATTAACCTTTGTCATATGGAGAACTGTAATTCTCAAATCATGAAGAACGTCAGTTTCATATCTGCATTTCTTTCCACTGCCTGAACTATTTTAATGTGTCAGTTTTGTTCCCTACCCGAGCTCTACGCTTAGACCATGCTGTAAGCAGGGAAGAAATAAACTCAAGAATCGAGTAGCTTTTGTACTCCTATAGTAAAAATAGCAGCAAAGCTAAATGTTGCAAACTTGTGTAATCAGTACACCCTTGAAAGCACAATATTTGAAAGATATCGCGAAAAAATTCGTATCACATTTATGATTTTTCCGGTCACCCTAACTTTTGCTGCGTTGATGCAGTCGTCGTAGAGTGTCCGTTGACTGGTTTGCTTTTTGTGCACCCTAATGATGGCATCTGGGTTTGAGATACAATCTAAATACATCCCAAACTGATGCATAGTGTCTCTTCTCAAGGAAGTGAAAACCTTGTTTTTGATAGTAAATGTTAACTCTGAAACTCAGACAGCATTGACTTCTTCATGAAATCACCTTGAGGCTTGGAAAATCATCTACGAAATGGTGAGTGCTATCGGTTTCAAAAGTATGAATATTGATCACATCCGTCTTGTATTTTTATTTTTCACACAAAATGAGACATTTTACAAGACTATTTACTGTTGCAGTTCCCATAAAGCGCACTAAATATGTCATATCACTACTTGATATTAGAAATATCTAGCATTTTATCCTATACTTCGCAACTTTTGAAGTTTCCTGTGTGCGTAAAATTGGCACAAATATATGACTCTTCTCAACACTTCAAAATACTTTCAATTTGCTAAACCTGCCATCTGTTTCAATATTTTGCACATGTAAGCAATCGCAGTAGATCCTGTGACTAAATTTCACCAAATAGTGTTATCCCAGAGATTCACTTGAATAATTGCAACCATTCTAGAATATCTGAACGTAGAGAGTCCGCTATGCGTAAAACAAAGTCTGCCTTTGCACAGTGAAGCACTGCGTAGACGAAAAGTCATCTGTGATGTCGTTTTACCGCTATGCTGAAAGTCATAATTTCAGTGAAACGCAATTTATGAAACGCAAAAATACTGATTTATCGTTACCCATGCAGCGCTTTGAGGAAAGTTCTGGGGATTTAGTTTCAGAACTCATTTTTCGACATCTCTCAAGAATGTCAGTGAAAGGTCATTTCCGGCTTGCTTATCTTATAATCGCGTTGGAATATCACTCCGCGGTCGTATGGGTGTCGAATACTATAACAAAGCAAGCAGACGCTTTCTTAGATATCACACTTGCTTACATTATTGTTGATATTCGTCATTTCAGAAGCCAATGCCCATGTTCTTCCTGGGGGTTTTATGTTTTCCTATTTTAGACCAGTCATTGCTATGGGCACTTCGTAAGTATAAACCATACAATACCGAAATGTTTATGTGATTGCTTTTAATATGCTTATCTATTTCACTGAATTATCTTGACAACATTTACTATTGTGTTATCAAATCAGTGACTATTACTATTGCTTTGTGTTCACTTAAAGGGTTAAAACGATGCAAATATTCCTGTAATTATTCCTTCCTAAGAAGTGATGCTTTGAGTTTAGGTATATTTGATGTTTGTGGAGTAACCACTCTGTTCAAAAACCCTTAAAATAGTTTTAAGACGCAGTGGCTCCAGGGCCCCATTTCATAAAGAATTCGTAGAATAGTAACTCTTGCTGCTATGGAATGCAAACTTTCCACAGCAACAATAACAGCCAATCAGGAAGCTGGAGTTTTGTCGCTACCATGACAATGATTATTGTCATTCAAGCAAGAGTTGCTATCATATCAGCTTTTTGTATATGAAATGGGGCCCAGTATAGATTAGCAGCTGTCATTTTGACTGGAACTATTTTAATCCAAAAAAAAAAATTGTCGTGGCATCCATCCTTGTGCAAAACGCCCATGCAGTGGGCAGAAAATGTGCACGTTTCGAAGTAGGATTTTCCTTCAAAAATAAGCTTTAATGAAATAAAAAGATGTTACAACTATGCACAGTCAATACCGTGTTTAAAAGAAAAGTGTTTCATGAAGTTCGCTGCTCTGATTTATCTGTCTCTATAAATTAGGCGGTTGACGTATTTTCCACGAATGTTAGATGGTTTGTTGAGCGACAAGATATTTCTTCCAATTAGGTGCTCATGAGAAATCAGTCCATAGTGCTCGAATAACTTGTAATTAATAAAGGATAAGAGATCACAGATGTTTTAAACTCGCTTTCATTAATGAGATGAATATCAGCGAAATCATGGTGCCGATGGCATAAGATTTCTTGGCACTTATGCCCCCAAAACGAAGCTTTTCGTCAAAACGTCTGCAATCTAGGGCAAAGGTCACGCATGTCCTATTCCAGTAAAGAGCGTGGTATCCGATGATCTTCGCAAACTTGAGCTCCGTGAATGATGGTATCTCCGTAACGTATCAGTTGATTATCCCCTAAAGCTCTCCACACTCAATGTTATTTGAATTAAGATTATTTTGTCAAGAATTTATAATGTTGATGAAATTTCACCAGCAAAGCACCCCTTCCCTAAGAAAAAAAAAGAAAAAAAAAGGGCTGATACCTTCTGAGATCTTAGTTACGACTCAAGATTTACTGGAAATTGATGTTCGAAATATTCAAAGAAAACTCAAACGTTTTCTTATCTGCATAATGCATGTATATATATATATATATCTTATTGAATAAATTTGATTGGCGCATACCCACATCACATATACACAAAGGTACCCAAATAAGTAAGCAATATGAAATATATTTCATACATTGTGAATACATCTATGTTTTCAAATCCAGGTGCCGAAATTAATTCAAATGTCATGAAAAAAAAAAACTTCGTTTGATTTTAATTTCATACATAGGTCTTTAAAACTTCATAACTTTTTTACTTCTTTTTGTAAACTAAAGACCATAAGCGATGTATAATTAACTAAGTAAGAAATGTTGATAAGTTAATTCAGAGTAAAAGAATATAGAAAGGAAAGTTGGGATTTCATGAAGACTAATGTTATCGTTGTTCAGTGAAGCACTCTAGCCGGATAAATTTATCAATTCAATGACTTATATGGTATAAATACTTACAACGATTGATGGTGTGTGTTTTTGTGGGTGTTTTGTTTTTGCGTTTTTTAAGTGGTCATAACATATGAGATCTAACTTGACGTAGGTGTTAAGAAGCTTTGGATTTGTCTTGCATCCCAAGGGAAAGATAACATAACATCTCTTAGGGCAGAAATTATCAAGGAGAATCATGTGAAAAAACCCATTTGGTGTCTTCTGGGAAATGTTTAATATGCATAACACTGTACAGACAGCAAATTCGTCTTCTTTTCTATGCATTAGAAATAGTTCCGAGTCATTGAATTAATTTTCTGGAACATTTCCGGTCATCCTATATTTCATATTCTTTTGCATATTCATTGGGGTACGACGTTGAGATGACGCCCTCGTTCAATGGTACGCCGTCTAGATACCAAGATAGTGCTTCCGCCGGAAGTCCAGCCACGGCTGAACACACTGCTGTAGCTGGCTCGTTGGCAGACAGCCGACTTGGCACGTTCAGCGACATGTTCGACTTTCCTGGATGCAAGAGACAAGGGTCAGAATTGGTGATAAAAACCATTTTAAACCCATCCAATTTGTTTTAAAGATTAGCCCATACATTAATAATTGTCATTCGTTTGGAGCATTGCGTTGTCTTGTTTTGTATATGTGTGTGTACGTGTGTGTTTGCGTGTGTGCGGATGGGGGGGGGGGGGGTGCCAAACTCTGCAGTATTATTTTGGCAGTAATGTAATTTCTTCACCGCACATTTTATTCAAAATTCATTCATTTATTCATTTATATATTAAGTTTGCACACAAATTCACATTTGTAACATAATTATATATGGAAATCAATGAATAGAAGCAAATATTTGAAAATTCAGTGTATACAGACTTTGAATTCAGTAATGGTAATGATATAGTAAAATAATTATGATATAATAAGAGTAATCATAAAAATTATAAATATAATGATAATGATAATAATCATGATATAAATATATATATATATGTGTGTGTGTGTGTGTGTGTGTGTATGTAAGTTTGCCATTCATTATGGCATTATTATCAATTAGTCTACAATGTAAGCAAAGAGGTTCCCTCTGATTCACTTTGTTTGTTTTGTTTGTTGATTACTAAATACAATTTCGCAGACACCAAGTCTTTAAAACATTACATAATGACAGTGGTATTCGTGAGATAACTTTTTCTTTCTGCATCGGAAAGAGCTATAGGAGAGTGAGATAAGTGCTACTTATATAATATTATAACTATTGTTTCCCTGCTCTTACTTTCAACGTTCAGCGTGGATCGGGACTGATTGGAACCAACTCGGCAGGTGTAGACGCCGGCGTGGATGACGCGGAGGTCGGTAACGATCAGCAGGGAGGAACCCGCGCTCACGTTCTCCCTCACCTCGATATGGGACCAGAAGATGGTGTCGTTGTGGCGCCTGACGCCATTTTGAAACAGGTGGTTGTCTGGGCATTCGTAGCTGTAGTAATTCCAGGTGAAAGATGGGTTAGATACACCCTCGGCGCGACATCTAAGAAAAGCCGTCTGTCCTTCCGCGTGGGTGATCGAAGTAGGACTGGTCACCACTTCACTCGCAAGAGCTGAAAAATTATTTCAAAAACAAGGTAATGAAGCCTTTCTTAAATACATGAAATACGTGAAATAATGCATGAATTCTGCTGTATTGCTATACATCGTTGCATTTCAGTTCCGTTGTCATATAAAGTGCAAGAAACCCTTTGTAATATGACATGCATGAGACGATTACATCAAGACATGATAATAAAAATACTGCAACTAGTCATAGAAGTATCATGGTCGTGCAGATAATGTTATGTCGTACCAAGCAGGCGTACGCTTTCGGAGTTGAAAGTTTGCTTGTTCCTGTGTGTTTTACGGAATGATAATATAAAAAAACCAAAACGTCTCATCTATAGTATACAATGCGAAATTAGAGCATGGGTGATATCTTTGATTTTCTATCCCATACCTCCATGCTGCAATATGAAGAAAACCGTTCCAAGGGAGAGAAGCCGGTGTTTTGTCGAGATAACAACTCCAGGAAAAATGTTCCCCGACATCTTAGGCGAAAACCTTTCGAAATCTACATCAATGAAAGAAAGGGTATAATGTTTATTTAGTTTTTCAGTTGTTAAAGGGAGTTTCGGTCAAGACAATGGCATGAGCAATTAATACCATAAGTGCTTTCTTTATACCAAAGGCATGAAGAAATCAGTCAATCAATACAATGCCTAATAATGATATAATATCATTATACGACAAAGTTCTTGATATAAATTAATTCATACTCATTCATTAATGCATCAAAACTAATCAAGATAGCAATATCATTGGCATGTCTCATCGCACTTCAAACTGGACAAATAAAGTATAAAGAAAAAGTTATTTCAATACCCCACTATCAAATCCAAATGCGTTCCGATATTTTTTTTTTTTGAAGATGTGTTCTTCCAAGTTGAAGTCACTCGTTCTAATCAAACTCTCATTTGTAGCTGATTAAGTACCAACAGGTTCTTGTTGTTGCTGTTGTTCCATTTAACGTATCTGTTCTTCACGCAGATATCGTGGCGGAAGATGGGCGTGTGTTGACTGAATAAACAATAAAGGGAAACCCATTTCACGAGACGAGTAGATTTCTTCGGGTGAGTAATAAGTCGGACTGGGTCCAATAACGCAGCTCAGAATTCTTTTTTTCTAAATTCAAATGAAAATCTTTCAAAGTGTAAAGTTGTCGTTACACGTATGTTTATATGTTTATGTCAGATACTGGTGAGCAAATTTTCTTTCTTTTCAAGTACACCATCAATACTAATTTATAAGATTATACTTCATCATCCTCCTTTTTTAGAAATACACGTGATTTTGATAATGACCAAAAAGCAGTTATTTCATATAGGAGAAAAGCATCAGACGTTAATGTTATCAGTTTAATCTGTATAATATGATTTCATGATTCGTGGTTGGAATTTTGAAATTTTGTATTCAGTTTGCATATGTATAATTGTACTGTTATCATTTTGCTGTATTTTTATACTGTCATCTTGTATGTATTTTGCTCTTATGCAGGACCCCTTTGTAAACCAATTCTTCAACTGAAAGAGCTACTCTGTGGAAAAAATGGAATGAATTAATAAACAAATAAACGAATTTTACCTTCAACGTTTCTCAAAAAACCCTCCCCACATAACCACACACAACAGACCCGTATAACCTCTAATCACAAGACGTAAGGCTCCGTATCAATCACTTTTCATGAATATTCCGTTTAACAAAAAAGAAGTACATTATTTGCAACTCTTCACTGCTCACCGTAAATTGTACAAGCATTTTTATAAACAAAATATCCAAGACCTTTAGAGAAAACCTATATAAACATACTTTTGGCTCATTATTTGCGTTTATCTCTAGGATTTGCCTATGGTAGATAAAAACTATATGATCATGATCTATATGATTTGTACACTTTAAAGAGATCGTAATTTTTTTCGACCACTAAAACTATTCATGTTTTTAATATGGTCCAAAAAAAGGCTGAAGACCCTGGACAGGCAAAAAGGATAAAATGGTATCAACTACTGAGGACAGCTTCTCTTTAGGTCTGCTGGCAGTAAATGAGAAGAAACAGTTTACCCTGTTATATACGCATGCATGCTTTGTCACTTCTTTTCTTCGCAGTTCGACGATATGATGAAAAAACAAATCCATTTCACTGTCATTCACCGCGATTTCAAAACGATACATCGAACTGTTTTAGAAATGTGAATGGGAAGATATTGTCTGTCATAACTTTTTTTTTTTGAGAAACAGATCATTTCTTCCACCCCGCTCCCCCTTCGCGGTTATAGATATCACAATATTCTCTTCAATTTACTTTTGTATTCACTGTTGTCATTAAACGTTTTCCTGGGAATTGTAAATCACACTTGGTCTTCTGATTTCAGTTGCAATCAGAAACATCATCTATCCCTATCAATCGACCTTTCCTGACGTCACGTTCAGTGAACCATGGAGATATAAGACTGGAAGCATTTTTCTGTTTTTTAGTTCTGTCGACGAAATTCTCGCGTCGTTTGGGCATCTAGATTGCATTCTTTCCATAGCAGCATTCACTGTCAAAGATAGTAGAGTTTTCTGTCATCATTTTAGGGCGAATAACTGGTTTTCTAGAGGGGAAATCATGCCAAATCTGATCACGGTATTTGGGGCGACTGGAAGCCAGGCCGGTTCGTTGGTCGAAGCTCTGCTCGAAGATGGTTCGTTCGCTGTGCGTGGTGTGTCTCGATGCAACCGGAGCGAGGCCGCCATAGCTCTGCAAGCAAAAGGTGAAATTTGCAGTAATCAAAGTATATATTTCATACCGATCAAAGTATTTCGTACCAATCATGAGCAGTTCTTACCGTATCATTGACAAAGTTAAAGCAACACGATAAGATATATTTCTCTTTTCCAATCATCGGCATTATCATGTACGCGAGTTGCCAGGAACGGGTAATACGACGTGATTGAGGTTTGTTTTCTTTTGTGAAGGGGGGGGGGGGGTGTTGTGTGTGTGAGTGTGTGTGTGTGTGTGTGTGTGTGTGTGTGTGTGTTTGTTTGTTTGTTTGTTAGTTTTAAACAATACGATATCATAGTCCTTTCAATGAATCCAGTTAAAGGACATGCATCGTTTGTACAAATCATGGCATATGTCTGTAAATTGTCTCTTTACTTTCCATTGAGATTTAGTCAATTGCATAGATACTATAGCTTCTGTTTCGATCCCCTACATAATAATGTCATGCAGAGTCAAAAACGTCATATATATTATGTCTTAAGATTGTATGGCAATCTTTTTTTATTAATTTGTCTTGTTTACAACTGTATTACTGCGTGTTACCAGATTTGTTCCAAACCCGTGTTCATTTGTGTGTCATGTTAAAACGTGAAAGTGGAAATAATGTGGATTTAAATGTAAATGTGAAATGCTAATGTATGTATACTATGATAAGCATGATTACATGAACTTTCTTAGAAGGGCGGAATCATGTCAGTTTGAAGTTTAGAGCAATGACGCTTATTTACCATTGTACCCACTTGTTACGAAGTTTGATGATCATAGTCAGTATTCACATAAAGTGCCAACATCTTGCGAATTAAGACTATTTCCGCCAACTAGTTTGTTATATGACGTTGGGCATGCAACGGTCCTGAGCCCCATTTTCTGTTCTCCTGAATAGCGACAAGGCCATGCCCTACTCTTGCTTCTGTTATTCTCCCTTCAAGACCACTGTCCTTATACTTCAATCACTATCTGACCCTGCTATGTCCTTCCTGGAAGCCTCTGTGTCCTCGGCGTGTCCTAGCCAAGGATGATGAAGAATGATATGATCATAGTTTAGGCATAGCCTTTTGGCCAATAATATTATCTTAACTCTCTCATAGTTTGGTCGCGTGCTGCCCAAGCCAGGCCCAGGGACTTACCGTAGTAGTGTTCTAATGTTAAATGGTGTTATATGAATATCGACTCCTTGTAGATAAAAAACAAAACAAAACAAAACAAAGACAGGAGGGAGCATAGAGGAGAGTAAAGAATTGCAGAATGTGACAGAGTATACTAAGCATACTTCTGTAAAACTTACAGCCCTGCCCGGTAAAACATTGCTTCCACTGACTGTTCTCAAATCTGTCTCGCTGAACTGCGTGCCGTGTGGTGCCAATGATTTGTAATGATTACACTACAAGTAACCGATAGCGAAATCTCGTTACAACAACCTATACACTTGAATTCGTATCTTTATAGTAACTGTACTCAAATGCAGCGGAACGTTTTAGTGTGTTAATGTTGGAGGGGGGGGGGGGGGGGGGGCAAATGTCGATGGTCCCCAGCCCACTTCTATAGGACCTATGGGAAGAATCTCCGGACGGAACCTCTGGAAAGTCAAGTTCAAGTTCAAGTTCAAGTTGATTTATTTCATTTCCAACAAAATAATAAGGAATCAAATGAAATATTCGCATACACAGATAATGTAATGAAATCGGTACAACAATGTGATGAACTTAATAGCATGTAATAAAGACACAGGTAAATTATTAACAGCGATACAAATAAATGCAATCATTATGGTAAAGTCAGAAACAAAGTCAGAAAAGTCAGAAACAAGTCATTGGTTTTCTTGTAATGTTTTGTTTTGTTTTTTTCAAACCTTTTCCCCCTTTTTCCTGGTATGGAAGAGCCAAAAGTGTGTGGAATAGGAAACTGGGGTAGCAGTGATAGCAATGACATTTTATTTTGATAACCCGGGATAATTATGATTATCTAATAGCCCAGTGATACAAGGCACTTAAAGATAGTGTCACCTTCCCCATGACATCTAATGACAGCTATCCATAAGATCTTTCTTAAACTTTTGCATCATTTCATTCACAGTAACACACTGATATAGAAGAGAATGAAAGCTAAAAATCATCTGTTACACACACACACACACACCCACACACACACACACACACATACATACAGCCGAGGACATACACACATGTCTTGTTTTCTTGCTCCATATTTTCTTTCTTTACTCTGTTTTCATGGCAAATATAGTTGACACAAAATTTGTGTATATAATCACGCATGCTAAAAACGTCTTTCTAAATCAACAGTCGATAGTGGCGCCCTTTGAAAAGTTTGTTGATTTTTGTGTGTTGTTGTACTATGGTATAGATACACATTGACAAACCACACGGCCGTGGAACTAAAACACAATACTAGTAATAACATCCCATAACGGTGGGAAATTTGACGAGGCTTGGGCCTAGTATTGGACGAAGGGAATGCGAACAACAAAAGATGATTGGCTGAAAACGCGAAGTTGTGACGTACATAAGCACGTCTCTTTCTTATCATAATTTTATGAGGGAAATTGTGGCGCAGGCACATCTCTCTTTCTTATCATACCAGGGAGGGTCACTTGTCTCACCTCCCTAATCATACAAAGGCCTAAGGGGGAGTTCCGGCGTAGGCACGTCTTTCCTTCTTTTCATAAGACAAAAGTGGATAGCCGACAAGTGGAACGTTCAAGGTCTTTTTACTTTGGTATACGTAATATCATAGTATTCGTCATCAAAATAATATAGACTAGTCATCCGAGAGTCAGCAGGCTGTTTTAATATGACAATATCATCGGATGACTAATGGGAGGACCCTCTTTATCTGAATTTATAACCGAGAACACTTTTACTGTTCCGTAGATCCAGAGGACAAACGAAGACATGACAAATAGATCAAAATAACGATGATAATATATTTTATGACACCCTGCATGCCACTACTCGTCTAGCTCCATGTTTGTAAGTTTGTGTTTGTTTGTCTCTTTGTTTGTATGTGTTCGTATTTTCTTTTCATCCCTAACAAGGTTGTGACAAAGATCATGAAGAAAATCATTCACGGTATACAGGTCGAGTAGAAAATGATAAAGACAACTGAAAAGCTTCCACCTTCGAATGCTATTAGCTAGCTTTCATTCGTTTATTTTCATTGTTTCCTCAGGGTGAGTGCATGTTTTCGCCCACTCTCTCTCTCTCTCTCTCTCTCTCTCTCTCTCTCTCTTTCCCTTTCCATCTCCTGCCCTCCCCCCCCCCCTTCTTTCGGAGTCTGTGTGTCTCTCTGTGCGTTGAACATTATAGATTACCATTAAAAATCCATTTCTCCGTACTATTTATTCAACAACAAAAAATATATGAATATAATACTATATCTTACTATATATCTTGAGCTTTGGTTGCATCTTCGATAAGTTTATATCATTTGTATGCTGTGGGGGTCACAAACCTGATGAACGTTATGTGTTGTAAGCCTTTATAGGACAAAGCGCTCAATATACCATGCTATATTGAGAAAAAAAATGACAGTGATAGATAACGTTATAAAATCATTATATTCGAAATATTTACGTTCTATGATTAAATTTACCACAAAATAAAGTGATGTCAAGCAGTGTCAAGTATGTCATGATAAGCTGGCGGATTGAATACAATAATGCAAATCTATCTACCTGAACAGACGTGAAACATAAATGGTATACATGAAGATCATATTTCTTCCCAGAAATGTTAACTACTGCTATACCAAAGAACAAATCGTGAGTCTTAAACAGTTGACTCTTTGGGCGAATCAAAGCACGGATTGTTTTGGATACTAGTAGTTCTATATTAAAGGAGTAGACTAGAATAGAAATCAATCAGTTTATTATCACAGTATCCTGTAAACTGTAGCTGAAACTTGCTTGTTGACAATCATGCAACATGACGTTTATTCAGGAATTGAGATGGTGGTCGCCGACTATGACGAACCGGAATCGTTGACGACGGCAATGATGGGCAGCTACGGCGTCTACGCTGTTACGGGAAACTACCTCGAGAAGTTCGACGAAGAGAGAGAAGTGCTTCGAGTGAGTGTCAAAATATTGCAATCAAGGCAGACAATTTCACGAGATAAACCGTTTACATCAGTGGCGTATCTAGGGAAAACGGCGCCCGGGGCAAGCGCGCAAATTGCGCCCCTAATTTCTGAAAAAGACTAGTGTTCAACCCCAACCCGATCCCGGTAGGGACTTTAAGCAAAGTCCACATGATATGCTTTTCAAGCCCTTAAAAGGGGTCTTTTGAGGGTGATTTAAATGTAATGAATTTTGATAAATTTTGGCGAGCGAGCGCAGCGAGCGAGCCGAAAATTTTTGTATTTCAGCTGACAACACATGGAATTCTTGTCATTTTTTGCTTATCAAATCTTACAATAACTAATCAAGATAGTGACGGCCTTATAGATAACGATTTATCTATACCAAGAAACTGAGTACTTTAAAAAATATTCTAAATCAGGAGGGCATTTCATGAAGCATTTTGTCCGACAACTTGTCGGACAAAATTTGCTTTCAGCCAATCAGAAGCAAGGATTTCAGTAGCTTTTAACAGTTTGTCAGACGAGATATCTGACAAATTGCTTCATGAAATGCCCCCATGTACGCGCGAGTGAGCCGAAATTTGTACATTTCCGCGTTATCATCACGTTTTGTTCTTATCTCCTTTTTGTTTTGATAAATTTTGGCGAGCGAGCGCAGCGAGCGAGCCGATAATTTTTGTATTTCAGCTTACAAAACATGGAACTCTTGTCAGTTTTTGCTTATCAAATCTTACAATTCTAATCAAGATATACAGTAGTGACGGCCTTATAGATAATGATTTTTACCAACAAACTGAAGACTTGAAAAAATACTCTAAATTAGTACGAGCGAGTGAGCCGAAATTTGTATATTTCCGCGTCATCATCACGTTTTGTTCTTATCTCCTTTTTGTTTTGATAAATTTTGGCGAGCGAGCGCAGCGAGCGAGCCGACAATTTTTGTATTTCAGCTTACAAAACATGGCACTCTTGTCATTTTTTGCTTATCAAATCTTACAATTCTAATCAAGATATAGTGACGGCCTTATAAATAACGATTTTTGCCAACAAACTGAGGACTTGAAGAAATACTCTAAATTAGTACGAGCGATTGAGCCGAAATTTGTTATTTCCACGTCATCATCACGTTTTGTTCTTATCTTGTTTGATTTTTTTGGCGCCTCCCCCCCCCCCGTATTTTCGAAACCGTTGGCGCCTTCTTTTGATCCAATTGGCGATCGCTTCAGAACGAAAGAAATTGCAGCCGCTGCTCCGTGAAACATTTTGCCTGCTAAACATAAAATGACATGTGTGAACACAATAGACATTGTCATTTTGTCCACGCCATCATCACATTTTGTTCTCACCTTCTTCTATGTAAAATTTAGAGAGCGAGCGCAGCGAGCGAGCCGAAAATTGTTGTATTTCAGCTTACATAACATGGAATTCTTGTGTGAACACAATAAACATTGTCATTTTGTCCGAGTCATCATTATGTTTTGTTTTTATCTTTTTTTGATTTGGTTTTCTGCCCCCCCCCCACCATTCTTCCTTCCCCCCCCCCCTTCCGGTGAGTTGTTTTTTCTTCTTCTTCTTCTTCTTCTTCTTCTTTTTTTCTTTTTTTCCCCCTTTTTTCTTCCTTTTTTTCTTTTTTTCTTCTTCTTTTTCTTCTTCTTCTTTTTTTTTGCGCCCCCAAGGAGTGGCGCCCGGGGCACGTGCCCCCCTTGCCCCCCCCCCCCCTAGATACGCCACTGGTTTACATGTTGTGGTATTTGTTTCCATTTTAATACTAAAAATCGGCCCGACCCTCACAAGATCCTCTTAAGAGGCTGTCGTAATTTTTGTTTGGCATACCCTTGTTATTATTCATATCATGGTAAAACAAACAGGGCACTCCATCTCTCTCAGAGTAATGGAACATGAATACCAACCTATCAAATTCTTCTGCCAGACTATACGTGCGCAAATTATCCTATAGAACCTCTTTGGGTTGGATTTGCCGTTTATGACGTCATTTAAACTAATAAATTTCATTTCATTTCATTTCATTTATTTCATTCCTTCTTTCTTTTTCGTCAAACATAACACGAAATGAATCAGAAGATATAACATAGGCATGTATTCGACTTTACATGGTAGATAATGTTTAACAAATACGAAATTATACATGCATATCGGCAAAATACAAAGTTATGTTTGGAGGGGAAAAAAGAAAGAAAGAACTGAGAGGTTCACTGAAAAGCATGCTTGTAAATTGTGAACCACTCAAAGGATTCTTGTGAATACATTGAACTTTTTTTTTTTTACAAAGACAGGAGAGAACAAGACAGGACAGAACAAGACAGTAGAAACACAACGACTTTACATGACTTTACAGTAGGGTATACCATGACAGTAATAAAACACAAAAGAACAATGGAAAGAAAGGAGAGAAAGAAAAAGGAAGTGAAAGGAAAAGCCAACACGCTGAACATCGGGATCAGAAGATGGAATTGAGGTGCTGTACATCTGGATCAGAAGAGGGAATTGAGGTGTTTCAGCTCGATCAGCCGAACAAAGTTTATACAAATAAGATAATGTAAAAAATACACAATGATGAAATCAATGATTGACGATGAACCCTTAGGCTGTAAAGACCAGCTAGGTAATGAATCATATATAGCTTAATATGAGTTCAACAAAAAAAAATTTAACTTACGCTTAAACGAATTCAAAGATAAAGAATTTTTTATATCACAACTTAAAGAATTCCAAAATCTATTTATAGGGCCACTGTATATAAATGTATTTTGAGCCAATAACGTTCTCAGAAGGGGTAAATGAAACTCATTTGATCGCCTGGTGGGATAATTATGAAAAGATTGATTTCGTGGAAACATTGAATCAAAAATGCTAGGAAGTGCATTTGTGTTATAATTAAACATAAACTGACCCAGCTGAAAGAAAAACAAATCTTTGATTTTTAAAATCTTATATCTAACAAATAATGGATCTGCATGGGAACATGGAGAAACGCCACAAATGATACGAAGTGCCTTTTTTTGTAATAACAATAATCTATCTAATAAAGTTTGATGGGCACTGCCCCATGCTAAAATTCCATAATTTAAATAAGGTAATATCAATGAAAAATACAACGTCAGCAAGGAAGACGACGGGATATGAAATTTAAGTCTATTAATAATACCAATATTACGCGAAATTATTTTACTAATATTAATAATAGGCTTCCACGAAAGTTTATCGTCTACTGTAATACCGAGAAACTTTGTATGTGATACACGCTCTAAATGAACGTCATCAAAGATGATATCTGTGCGTAAAACTTCTATAGACTTACTGAATAACATGTAGTTAGTTTTCTGAAGATTCAGTGATAATTTATTGGCTCTTATCCATTGAGTCACTTTTTTTAATTCAGAATTAACAGTATCGACAAGAGTGATTGGATTTTGGTGGGAGAAGAAAATGTTTGAATCATCGGCAAAAAGTATAAAAGAAAGTATATCGGATGATCTACAAAAAATCATTTATGTAAATGATGAAAAGTAAAGGTCCTAATATACTCCCCTGAGGGACGCCACATTTAATAACTTCAAGACTAGAACTGTGCTCGTTCAAAAATACATATTGTTTTCGGTTTTGCAGGTAACTCCTGAACCATTCCAAGGCCTTCCCTCGTATACCATAATGAGACAATTTATGAAGTAAAATTTCGTGATTAATTGTATCGAAGGCCTTGGAGAAGTCCAGGAAGATACCAACAAGATGAGAATGGTCATCTATAGTATGTGCGGCGTTATCAATAAACTTCAAAAGAGCATGAATGGTGCTGTGTTTCTGACGAAACCCAAATTGAGAATTTGTAAAAACATTATAATAATTGAGAAATTTAATCGTTCTTGTAAATATCAATTTTTCCAAAACCTTAGATATGGATGAAAGTAGAGAAATAGGTCTATAATTACTTATATCAAAACTGTCTCCTTTTTTGAATAAAGGACACACCTTAGCTATTTTCATACAATCAGGAAAAACACCATGTGATATGGATTTATTAAAAATATGAGAAAGTGGGTCAGCAATAGAAAATATAATTCCCTTTATAATAAAATTACTTATATCATCATAACCGGCACTTCGTTTATCATTCATTGCAGTAACAATGTCTATTATTTCATATTTCGTAGTTGGAGCTAAGAAAATAGAACTGGGATTGGATTGACCTAAAAATTTTGCAAAATGCGTATCGGACTGCGGTACTTCTTTTGCCAGATTCTCTCCAATCATTGCAAAATAAGAATTAAAAATATTTGCTATATCACCAGAATCTTCAACAATTTTATTATCAAATCTTATTTTTGTAATATTCAATTTCTTTTTTGATATATTCATGGCCTGCTTTAATATCTTCCATGTATTCTTCACGTCATGTTTATATTTTTCTATCTGAATGGTATAAATGGCCCAACGTACAAAATTTCGCAATTCGTTACCATTGTCCACTAACCTAAATTAGTAAAGAGTTAGTGTCTACGTCAGGGGGCATTTCATGAAGCTTTTTGTCAGATATTTTGTCCGACAAACTGTTAAAAGCTACAGAAATCCTAGCATCTGATTGGCTGAGAGCAAATTTGTCCGACAAAGTTGTCTGACAAAATGCTTCATGAAAAGCCCCCAGGGCTGTTCATTTCGGGTGTGTGCCATTGGCAGTACACAATCTCCACCTAAATAAGCCAGTTCGCAGTCCACTTTGCGTATGTGCAGAAAAAGGGGTCATCCGTTCCAACAGGCATGTTGGCTTTTGAATTCACTGCATGTATGGGATAAGCATATTTGATGTAATTATTAGTCATGTAATCCTAATAAATGCTGCTTGCCAGCACATCCACATGACAGCAAAAGTGGTATTTTGCAATATCAATAGAAAGAGATTGTTAACATATTCAATTCAAAATGATAATGGATGCTTTCTCAAAAAATAGTGTTTATTGACGGATCATTAGGCAGTTAACATATACAATTCGCAGCAGTAACGTAAAATTGAAACTGCGATGAGCAAGGTAACTTTATTCATAAGAAGTTCACTCATTAACTTTCTTTTACTTAAAAAGACTCAATGGTTTATTTTTACGTCGTATATACCCTTCATTTGTATCTTTGCTATTATACTTTATAAGGGTCGTGCATTGATTCAAGCGGCTATTCAGTGTGGCGTGCAACATTTTGTCTTCAGCGGTCTGCAGTCGGTCAGAGAGGCCATAGGTCAACCTTGTCCGGAGTTCGACGGCAAGGCCAAAGTCGAGAACATGATGTTTAAGTCGGGACTGCGGTGCACAAGCGTGAGATTCCCGGTGTACATGGAAAACATTCTGCGGGATTTCATTCCCGTTCGTCAGGATGATGCCAGCTACGTTTGGAGTGAGCCCTCTGTCGTTGTGTTTTGAGCACATCCTATACCAAGAGAGAGATTTATCTTCTGAAAATTAAATAATGATAACAAGGATAATGATAATAGTGATGATGATGATGATGATGATGATGATAATAATAATGATAATAATAATAATAATAATAATAATAATGATAATAGTATTAATAGGGGAATTTATAATGCCCTTTGCCACTCAGTCTGAGTGCTCAATACTAAGGGCATATAATGTTTGACATATTCATTTTAACCAATATATAAAAAAACAAACAAAGAACAAACAATTTTGAGTTAAGATACATCAGAAATTATCGGAATTGTCATTGCGACAAACTGATTCACTGTATTTCATCTATTCTCTGCCCAGTCATCACAAAGGATATAGAAATCCTTGCAAACATGGGGTGATTATGTCGTGTGTTTTTTTTTTTTTTTTTCAGTTTACATCAGTCCAGATTTGGCTGTAGAATGAAAACAGCATGCCTTATTCTCCTTCACTGCGTCAAAATGGTTATTGTACGTATTCTTTGTCATTTCAATCTCCCTGGTCACAGGTGAGCATGTAATCGCACGATTGTTTAATGTCTAAAGTTAATCGTGAGGTTTAGCAAATTTAATTCATCGCCTTACGCAATAATAATGAATGGTGGAAGAAAGGAAGGAAGGAAGGAGGCATGGGCAGAATGAATGAATAACTTTAGAGCTAGCATATTCCTTCTAGCACACGTCATATTTACGATTGTTTCACAGATATTCCCATGGAGGGAAAGCCGCTACCAATGATCTGTGCATCCCAGGCAGGCCAAGCACTTTTAGCCGTCTTCAAGAAACCCGAGCACTACGTCGGTCGGCGTGTGGGTCTAGCGGGAGATTACAGAACCATGGCCGAGTACGCAGCGATCGCCTCCAAGCACGTTGCGACACTGGTCATAAAAGCTTCCCAGGTGGGCGTGGTCAAACTGTCATGATGCTGTAGGCCTAGGGTGTGGGGCTTGTTCTTATTATGGATGGCGATAGTGACGATAATGTCGGAAACGCACCCAACAGTGATTTTGGTATCATAATCATTATGACTACTTGATTGTCAATTATAGTCATCTTCAATATTGCTACTTACAATCATCAATAACTGCCTAATCGATTCTCCCACTTTTGCCTACAATGTAAATAAAAGGGCGTAAACCATGAAGACTTTACGCGAAAAAAGATAGTCGTATGGCACTCAAAGTTATGAATCTACCAATTCGGTCTTCTTCTTTTTTAAGATAAGGAAAAGTCTGCGTCATCTTGAACAAAACAAAAAATGACGAAATTAGACTAACACTGCATGGACGCACGACATTTGAAAGTACAGTTTGTGACAAACACTTTACAGCGTTAAAAACAAACAAACAAACAAACAAACAAAAAATCGATTCTATCAGTCGAGTACAATTCGGTATCGCTTAAATGCCTCAGATGTAATGACCGCCATTAACCAACGTAATGATTTTTTTTTTTTTTTAAAGAATGGAAACCACACTGCTTGTATGTCAAAGTGAGACCTGTTGGGCCCAGACAAGAGTACGTCATGAATCTTGATTTTTCATAAATTGATCAATATTAAAATTTGATTACAGAAATAAAATCATGCCTTTCCTGATAATCGTGAGATGGTATGCATGATGCTTTATGGGTAATAAATAATAATTTGTTACATTGTTTTCCCATTTTTACATCTGCAAGCAAAAGTTGTAAATTTACGCAAACTGCTCGTCCTTTGACCTTTGACCCATTCCAGATAACAGCAGAGGACTTCAAGAAGCTAGACTTGCCTCGAGCGACAGATTTGGGCGTCATGTTCCAGTTCTATCAGACAGCATATCCTGAGTACAGCGTGGATGATACGAAACGCCTGTTCGATCAGGTCATCGACTTCGACGAATTCATGTCTTCGAATGCTCCAAAGCTTCTGAAACTCTTAGAAAACAATAACTATTCAGGATTCTAGAAGGACAGGCAAAAGATGTGATTCATTGCGCATTAACAGATTTCAAAGCATCCATCACTCGTTAAATCAAAGACACATTCACTCGCTTTTTAACGTATAGAAAATTGGTTTGACGGTTTCAACTGTTCTACATTAATGATGTGCAATTTCCCTCTAAAAGGTAAACATGAATTCGTTCCATGCTCATCAAGTTGACTGTATAATGTGAAGAACAAAGTCAAACAAAAAGAACATAGGCTGCATGCAGAAACATGAAGTTCATAATTATCTTTTCCGAAATATGATAATATAGATTTGCAATGATCTTGTACCTTTGGGCAAACATGACGATGATGCAGATCTTACAATCACTGGTTATGGATTATTGTCACGTATTTTCCGTATTTTCGGTTGCTATCGATCAACGACCTAATTCAAATAATGATTTTTATTACGAATCAGTAAGGGAGCTGTGAGGCGATGACATCATCGTCCCAGCGTCTAACTTGTATGTTGTCGAGACCGATGGCAAATCGTTTAGCGTTAACGTGAAATTTGATTATTCTCCTATTCTACTTCCGATTCTAATGAAACTTGTGGCATCATTGTCTGATTGATTATTTTACTTAACATGAACACGAAGTGAAATTTCACTTTATCAATGACAGTACTCTTGCCTGTCAAGTCCGAAATATGTTACCCAAAAATGTAGTACTATTTTCTTTGATTTGTTTAAGAACCTATCATGTCAACTTCCCCATCCATTGAAAGATTTACCCATAGATATCTTTTCTTTCTCTCTCTCCCTCTCTCTCTCTCTCTCTCTCTCTCTCGCTCTTTCTATTTATGATTCATGTTTTTTTTTTGTCTTCGGGGAGAACGAGAAGTAACATTTAAGCCAACTTGCAGTTTGTCCTGACATTCATTCTAGCCTACATGTTGATAAGAAGACCGTGTTCATGGCAAATCAATTCACTCCGCAATAAATGAAATAGGGTTCATGATAGGACTATTACGCGGCTTCTTTATAGTTCATGATGATGAGATTCAAAATATGCAAGGGCTGAAAGGTTTAAGATGGAGAACTATGCCCTTCATGAATTTACTACACAACTTGATCTCAAAATCAATTGAAACTACAGAATGTACATGATTTTAATTTTCACTTTCTTCACTTTTTCCTTGAAATATATAGTATAAGTATAGAAAGTTGTTTTTCTTATAGTGACTATGTCATATCAGTATTGATAACTAACAGGCTTTAACTATGTATGTTTAATTCGTTCGATTGAATTTTTGTATTGCATCGATGTAGCCATGTGAAAACGAATATTAAGTGAGGTATTTGCATATAAAAATGAATGAAAGACACAGGCGAACATAATGATTCCCTTCTTGTCGGTATAAATTTCAACCATTATTAGCAATATCCATAACACACACACACACACACACACACACACACACACACACACACACACACACACACACACACACATATATATATATATATATATATATATATATATACACTCTCAACAAAAAAAGTAAGTTCCCCCCTAGCATTTTTGGATATATCTCAAAAAGTATTTAACCGATTTTCATAATTCAAAAGGAAATGAATAAGGAATTCTATTACTCATAACATGGTTGGCAAATCATTGCCACCAGATATCATTACTGGTGTGAAAAAAAGCATTTTAGGTCAAAATGCATGGAAACAAAAGTTGCACTTTACTGATTTGCAATGACTTTTACACAAAAAATCAAACGATCACTTATGATTCTGAACATTTAAGCATGGCTTATTGCATATTTCTCTATCTCTTTCTTTTCATGGTCATACAGTGAAGTATTTGATTTGATGTCCACCATCCGCTCAATGACCAGCCGGCATCTGTTCCTCATACTGTTGACTAAAGTTCGTATTTGGCGCTGCTCAATGTTGGCCCATGCTCTCTGAAAGATGCGCTGAAATTCTTGCAGTGAAGTGTCATCTTTCACCTTCTTGCTCCCAAAGATTCTCTACTGGATTACAGCTAGGGGATCTTGCAGGTCGCTCCATACGTTCGATGCCATGATTTCCGTCAACAAACTGATCTAAAACTTGAGCGCATGATGCAAAATGACCATAGGCACATTAATGTGATCAACCCAAATTGGAATTACAAATCACATGGCTTCTACCAACATTTTCATATTGAAAAGGCTATTGTTTACAAAAGTATGCATAACATCTGTTTTATATAGGGAAGCACGTTGTACCTGAAGAAATTCCTGAGAATTACACAATTTAAAAAGGTCATTTGCTAACTTACATAGGAAATGTATACAATATGCTTCATATAGCCTGAAGTGCAACTTTTTTTTCCCCATGCATTTTGACATAAAATGCGTTTTTTGCACCAATAATGATATCTGGTGGCAATGATATACCATTCATGTTATGAGTAATGAAATTCTCTATCCATTCCCGTTTGAATTATGAAAATCGGTAAAATACTTTTTGAGATATATCCAAAAATGTTAGGGGGAACTTACTTTTTTTACTGAGTGTATTATAGATATATATATATACATTGAAGCAAAGAAAGGGAAAACTGACCAGAAACAAATAATAGATAGTGAAAACTTTGAGCAAAGAAAATGGGTGGAAACCCGATGAAAACCCATTTTCTTAGCTCGAAGTTTTCACTATATATTTATATAGTAGTGACAGCAATGGGCTAAAACCTAACATGGGCGGGGTGGTGCAAGGAGACTTAAATGCATTGCCAACAAAGTTAATCTTTCGGCCTTGTGTTTGTGTTTGTGTGTGTGAGAAATATTGTTTTATAATTATATAAAACTTCGGGGACAGCCCGAATGAATAAGAGTAAAAGACTGTTGTTATACTGTGCATGACACTCTGATGTAGGCCCATATACTATTAAAGGACAAGTCCACCTTCATATACATAAGGATTGAGAGAATGCAGCAATATTAGTAGAACACATCAGTGAAAGTTTGAGGAAAATCGGACAATCCGTTCAAAAGTTATGAATATTTTAAGTATCTGAGCAGTCACTACTGGATGAGAAGACTACTACAGTATATGATGTCACATGCGTACAACTATATAAGGAAAATAAAAAGAGAATTTCACAAAACTTTACTTTTTTAATAATGTGCACATTTCTTTGACTTGCTACTGACGTATGTTAAGGGTAATATTATTCCCCCTGCCTTCTGAAAGAGAGAAGTCGAGTGTTCTTTTTTTATGCGAGAAAAATGGAAATATGTTGAATTTTCTTTATTCTTTCTTTATATCGTTGTACTCATGTGACATCACAAGCTATAGTAGTCTTTTCATCCAGCCGTGACTGAGCAGAAACTTCAAGAATTCATGACTTTTTAACGAATTGTCCGATTTTCCTCAAACTCTCACTGATGCGGTGTTCTACTACTATTGCTGCGTTCACTCATCCCACATGTCTATGAAGGTGAACTTGTCCTTTAATCAAAAAATAAAAATTTGAGCTTTGTGTATACATGCATCACTATATTATGTCATAAGCACGAAAAGAAGTCAATTTCCACTTTTCGTGAAAGAATAAGAATTCATGAGAAATCTTTTCGAGTGAGTTGGCAACAATATTATGACTTGATAGACATTCAAACTTGTCGCATCACAAGAGCACCAACAACAAACATGAAATAAACGCGTTTTCGGAAAAACAAAACAAATGAATAGCCGCACATTGAGCCACACAGAGCAAGGGATAATTTTTTTTTTCATTAAGTGAGGCTCACTTTTGCACATGTCTTTCACTTTAGATTTCAACATGTTGAAAGTGAAATATATTTCCTTATGCGATACCAAGTCATTAGGTTGTGGATATGAGAATGTAAATGTAATGGGCATCCATTGAAGAGGGTAAGCCATCAAAGAAAGAGCTTGCATCGGGTACGCCTAACAATGCAATACAGTCATGCACGAATAAAAAAGAAAAATAACAACAGTGACAGGATTGATATATCATATTTAATTACATATATACATATATATATATATATTGTAAAAGAAAAATGTAAGCAAAATTATTCATTATGAATTACAATTTTACTGCAATAGATAAACTGTTTGATTAAAAAAAAAATAGTGTTGCCATTTTTGCGAGTATAGTTGGCGATTCATGCTGTGCAGTTTCTATAGGTCTATAGGGCTAGTGTAACAACTGCTTTGCTGAAATGGCTTTTTATGTCTAGGGATCATTCGGAAATGAAATTAGATTTTGAGTGACTTATACTGTGTCTATTAGCATCCTGGTTAAGATGAAGATTGCTTTTAGGCAACCCCACTATGACGGTGCATCTTCATTTATATATTTTGTTTAGGTCTATATCGGGATACATTGCTGTAATGACAATGACAACTATACTATACTTCAAATCATTGTGAAACAGATATAGTTGAAACACATGCACACACACCACATACACACACACACACACACACACACACACACACACACACACACGAGCATGTAACAATTTAATTCAATTCAATTCAATTCAATTCAGAATAGATTCTCATATCGGTCAATACGAAAATCATTAAAATTAAAAATTTATATACATATGACAATTGGGCCTACGTTAAGGAGGCATGGAACCAAAAATTATACAGCTTAATTGTATCGGGAAAGCAAAACAGCGTGACACATTCATGCCTAAACATCAGTTACAAAAACAAACAGACATGCATGCAAGCAACAAACAAACAAACAAACAAAATAATGCATGATTGTACTGATAGGGAGGACTATAGGCCTACGCATTTTACACGTATAAGAGGCAGATGGGGGGGGGGGTCGGTTACCTGGCGCGCGCCTTCCCCTTTAATCTTTCTTAAACAAAAGAAATAAAAACAATTGTACTGGCACCAGAAAATGGCGATGAAGCCCTTTTGTGTTTTGTTTTGTTTCATTTTGTTTTGTTTTTGTTTGTTTTTTGCTTGTCAACCGATTCAACCCTGAAGTGGCACCAGAAATATTTTCAGCAGCGCCCCCCCCCCCCGCGCCTCCCTTTAACGGAATTCCTGGATCCACCCCTTTATGAACTGAATGAATTCATTGTAGAATCATCAGGTACAACAATTTAGTAAAAGCTATTTTTACAATCTAAAAGAGAAGGAATTTTATATTTGCAATTTCTAGGTCTTGTGACTTCTAGTAGTATTTGACAATTTTTAATGCGGTGAATTAAGTTATTCTGTATTTCAACCAAGAATGTCAAGTATGTTTCATTTAAGTGGGATAGTAAAAAGGCACTAGATTTCAGTTTAAAGCTTGATCAGAATATTCATGCCTTGTTGAGTGAATTGAGGGTGGTAGAAAGATCATCCACACAAGCTCATATTAATAGCTTTAGTGCGTTGTTGGGTGATATTTTCATGAATGCTGGAAAAGAAGTTGGTATTTGTGAGGAAAAGGTTCGTAGCATAGGTAATCCTAGGAAACCTCGCAAAGAACAAAAGCCATGGTTTGATAATGAGTGTGTACAGGCTAGATTGCATTATCTTAATTTCAAGAATAGGACTAAACGGAAGTGTAAAGGGAAACCTATGAGAGAGAAGGAGCAAATGCTGGCTGACATTAAGACTGTTGCTAGTGGTTACAAGAAATTGTTGAGAAGGAAGAATAAGGCATATAGTAAATCACTGCATGATCGTCTTCGTATACTTAAAAAGGATAGCCCGCGGGAGTACTGGAAGTTACTGAATGGCCGTAAGCGTGACTCGTGTGCGGCAAAGGTCCCTTTGGTTGATTTTGTGCGTCATTAAATTTTTAGTAAACTGAATTCGGTTCGAAATTTAATTTCAGTTCCAGAGTACGATTTGGATGGATCAGCAGGTAATAATGAGTTAAATGCACCAAGTGTAATTGATGAAGTCATTAAGATGGTTCAGAAGTTAAGGAACAATAAGGCATGTGGTCTTGATTGGATTAGAAATGAATTTTTAAAACATTGTTCAAGTCGTGTTTTGGATTGCATTACAATGTACTTTAATATAATTTTGGAAAGTGGTTTAGTTCCAAAAGACTGGTGTCTCGGTACTATAGTACCAATTTTTAAGAAAAAGGGAAGGGATACAGACCCAGATAATTATCATGGAATAACACTTTTAAGCTGTTTGGGGAAGTTATTCACTTCTATTTTGAATCATAGGATAACAACTTACCTTAACAATCAAGGTATGCTTGGAGAAGAACAAGCTGGCTTTCGGGCTGGATATTCTACAATGGATCACGCCTTTGTTTTGAAAACTTTAATTGATATATATTTGTCTAAACGCAAACGAATTTATTTGTGCATTCATTGATTTTAAGAAAGCCTTTGATATGGTTGATAGGGTTTCACTTTGGCATAAAATGTTGAAGTCTGGGGTGGATGGTAAGGTGTTTACAGTTATAAAGAATATGTATGCTCAAGCCAAATCTTGTGTATTAGTAGATGGTCAACATTCTGAGGCCTTTCAGTGTAATGTTGGTGTACGGCAGGGTGAAAATTTATCGCCTCTGCTTTTTGCATTATATCTCAATGATTTTGAATCGTTTTTGAGTTGCCGTTTCAAGGGACTGCAGTTTTTGTTTGAAAAAGTTTGTGTTGATATTTTAGACAAAGAAGTCAATGAGGATCTTTTCATACATTTATATACATTGTTGTATGCAGACGACACTCTTATTTTAGCCGACAGTGCAGAAGAGCTTCAGTTGGCTTTGAATGCATTGCATGGATATTGTATAGATTGGAAGTTAAGTGTCAATACTACAAAAACTAAAGTCCTGATTTTCTCAAGAGGCAAAGTACGTAACTTTCCATTGTTCAGTTTTGGTGAAGACAAACTTGATGTAGTGGATGATTTTGTTTATTTAGGTATTCAATTTAATTACAATTGAAGTTTTAAGAAGGCTATTTCTAAACAGGTGACACAGGCAAGGAAAGCACTTTTTTCTATGTCACTAAAGGTTCAGAAACTCAAGCTTCCTGTGGATATTCAATGCGAACTGTTTGATCAGTTAGTGTTACCAATACTATTGTACGGGTGTGAAGTTTGGGATTTTATGGATTTGAGTCAAATCGAAATTTTTCATAGGAAATTCTTGAAATCGTTGTTATGTGTAAATAAATTCACACCAGATTGTATGGTATATGCAGAAACCGGGAGAACACGACTGGCTAATACTGTTAAATATCGTATGGTTAGCTTTTGGCTGAGGATCATAAAGGGTTCTTCTGCTAAATATTCATTCAGGTTTTATACACTCCAAAGATTAATAAGTCAACAGGACACGACTTTTGTATCTAAGTGGATATCTCATATTGAGGAAATTTTAAACAATGCTGGTCTTGGTGTTGTATGGTTAAGAAAAGGGGAAGGATTTAGTAATAACTGGATATTGAGCACCTTGAAGCTGAGATTAAGTGATATGTCTAAACAGGATTTGATGGCAAATGTTTGGTCAACAGAGTATGTTTAAATTATAGGATTTTTAAGACGAATAGTCTCTTTGAAAGGTATTTAGTCCAGTTGAGTAAGAGGGATAGAATTTCATTGAGCCGTTTTCGATGTAGGTCAAATCAGTTGCCAGCTAATAATAGAAGATTTGTACAGTCATTTGATGAAAGGGATGTTTAATGCCCTTGTTGTGATAGGCATGAAACGGGTGATGAATTTCACTATGTTTTCGTATGCCCCTTCTTTGAAAAGGAAAGGCAGTTATATTGAAGCAATCATTATTTGGTTAAACGTCCTTGCTCATTACACATGTCCAGATTATTTTCATGCTCGCATTTAGGACAGCTTAAAAGATTAGTGTTATTTGTGAGGCTGATCATGTCATATTTTGCAAATTTGCAGAAGCCTGAACAAGTTGAGTGTACTGTAGTCAGGAAAGAAAACATTGTAACTCGTAGTGGTAGAAAAATTAAGCATCCAGTGATACTCGATCTCTAGTACATATTTTGTAGTTGTATGTCACGATTGTTTGGTCGTATGGTTCATACGATTAGTTAACCTTGCTTGCCAATTTGTATATATCACTGTATATATGTTTAGTAGGTATAGACTATTTTATATACATCATTGTAATATATCACAAACATGTATTCTTTGATATTGTTATAACCATATCTTGTATTTATGTGTTGTACTCTCATACCCCGGAATGGGGTCGGAAGAGTCGAATAAAATCTAATTCATTATCCTAATTCATTCAATTCATCACAAACAAAAAAGAACTGAGAGTAGGTCTATGTGATGTGGGGTATGATGTAATGAGGAGGGAAATTCAAAACTTTTCAACCACCGCTTTCTTCCTTCTTCCATGCAGTTTCTCCATACCCTGCCACATTTGTTTCACGGACATGGGAGCACTGGAACACAACACAACACAACAAAAACAAAAACATCTCACGTGCCACCCATTTCGCAGCCGCACTACACTTGTAGTCCGTAGTGTAGTCAGTGAGTACCTACATGTACTGTACGTCGCGTCGAGGTCTGCTGCTGTACTACAGAGGCGCTTAGCTAGCTAACGCTGTAGAGCTAGAGTAGCATTCACTAGCGGATACAACAGGGGTTGATCAAAGGCCGTGAAAGCTCAGAAAAATAGTCACCACTGTACTGTATGCCGATCGATTCAGAAGCCACTTATAAGTTTGGCTGGTAGTACATCGTAGACCCAGCCACCATGAAATACGTAGGGACAAGAACTGATAAGTTCGGTAAATTCTCTTTCGAAGAGGCGATATTTACGCCGGGCTATCTGCCGGACGGTGGCTTGCTCATCCCCGAAGAAGTCCCGCAAGTCTCGCGGGGCACGCTGCTAGAATGGTCCAAGCTCTCGTATCCCGAATTGTGCAAAAGGATCTTCCCTTTGTTTGTGGGCGAGGATGAGGTACCACTGGCAAACTTGGAGGGTAATGGAACTTTCGTCTAGATCCGTCATATACACTGTTATTGCCTGCTTTTTTCTCATGTTGATAATGGGACAGAATGGAGATTGATCCCCATTTTTGTTGCCAATGTTGGTTTTCGATGATGATGATGATGATGATGATGATGATTGATGATGTAGCATGTAGCTGATGATGATGATGATGATGATATTTGTAAAAATGTGAATTAACCATAGACATACAGTGAGACAGTGACACTGTACTTATGCATGTATGACTAATGGAGGAAGCAGGGAGGTGCATTCATTCCCACCATTATGATTATGAAATGTGCTCCTCAATGTGTAGCATGCCTCATGCAAATTCCTCTATGAATAATTTTTAAACAATTAAGTAATGAGTATCTCTGTGACTCTGGTTTCCACATCTAACATCTAGTAATGTTTGCTCCTCTATGCCGCCTCTATTATTCCAGTGTTGTTTTCTTAGCTATTCTTTTTCATGGGACCAAAACATGTCGAAAAATCTTGTAGAAAATACATAGATCTATACGGTACCGTATCACACATGAATTTGTTGATATTCAAGTTAGTTGTAAGTGCCCAGCGATTCAAGTGAGTGAATGTTGTATATTGTTGGTTCCCAATGTCATAAACTTAAGGTCAAAAGGATGTGTTTAGAGGGATGCTGGCATGCAAAAAAAGAATACCTCAGGAGCAGACTTGGGACATTTTTCTGTAACGTCATTTCAACAACAACAACTACAACAGCAACAACAACAAAACAAAAAACCTCTTAGCTGCTATGGCCAACCCTTCCCAGTAGAACGAGCACACAGTCTTGGAACAATGACAAGAAGAGTCAGGTGTACTGGTAAGTTCTCCAATCCGATGGACGGAGCATATGACACGAACTTGACGCATACTGTGGGGAAGGGGAAAGTGCACATGGTTGGTAGGGTCAATGACCCCATCACCCCCCCCCCCCCCCCCCCCCCCCATTTGGGAAGAATCTTTGATGAGGCCCCTGATATTATCAGCCATGATACATTTTATTCCAGATATTGTGGATCGAGCCATGGCCAAGCTGAAGATCCCGGAGGTCCTGCGCGTGGCGAAACTCTCCAACAATCTCAACGTCATGGAGCTCTTCCACACCAAAACGCTCTCCTTCAAGGACCTGTCCATGGTGTCACTGGCCCAGTTCATGCAGTACTTCTTGGCAAAGAGAAAGAAGAATATCATCCTCATTGTTGGTGAATATTAATGTTCACATTTTGAGTTACTTTGTCATATTTTTTTAGTTATTACTGTAAACATTCAGTACACTGATTATCATAGTCATATTATGCTCAATGATTTGACTATTGATTAATTGGATACATACTGGATTATTATTATATTATTGTTATTATTATTATTATTATCATCATTATTATTATAATTAGTAAGTTATTATCATTATCATTATCATTATCACCATCATCATCATTACCATTATCATCATCATCATCATCATTACCATCATTATTATTAATTATCTATTTCACCAGCAGGTAAATAGCATAGGATACATCCTTATTATGATAGTCAAACAATAGGATCTACAGTGATAATGGAAAGCACATATGCCAATAGTAATAACTACTATATGTGAGCAATATCAATGTTCATGTGCATTATTAGTCTTGGCTGCCAGGGTGGAAGAATGGCTTACTTGACCCTGTATGTGTCCAGGCACTTGCCAAGCTTTTATATTTGCATTCAGTGATACCTCCAAACTTTATACATGTATTGTAGATTAGGAAGCATGCTCCAAGGTGTAGCAATGCACCTCAGTCCAGCAGAAAGGACATGGTGGGACAAGGTTGTCTCTATTCATTGATGATTATTGAAAGATGTATAAAATGAAATTAATTCACAAAGGGAGGTATGTTAAACCCACAAATGTAAAAACGCCCACAAATGTAAAAATACATCTCCCACAAATGTATAAAATCGACCACAAATGTAAAAATGTAACATCGCCCACAAATGTAGAAAACGCCCACTAATGTAGAAATGATTTCAAACGTCGCCCACAAATGTAAAAACGACGAGTACTATAGTACGTTGATATAAATAGACTCACTTCTCTAAGATAGCAGTGCTCTTCTTGTAAAATTATGTGTACACGTTTTACCTGCTAGACGCGTGCCACTTACCTGCTATTTGCATGCCGACTCCTGCCATGGAGTATCGTTGCATGTACTACTGTGATAACATGCTTGTCTTCTGTCTGTTTGTGTGTGTGTGTGTGTGCGTGCGTGTGTGTGTGTATGTGTATGTATGTTTTCCTGCAAGTTTCTGTTTCTGGGCGGCGGTTGAGGACTGACTTATCTGCAAAGGAACCCCTCTGAAGTAATTTGAAATGGCAGAAAGTCATACAGAATGTCTATTATACTCTCAACTAACCAGCAGAGAGGCAGTAACTGACCCTCAACATGCACGCAGATGACCAGCGACACTGGCAAATCAGACTTGCGTGCGCATCTCCGGGTACTAGTGCGGGCCAACACCACTGCGGGGAGCTCCGGAGGAAAAACAAAACAAAACAAAAACAAAACAAAAAACAAAAAACCTCCCCGCAAGTCAACCCGCAGGCTTCCCCAGACACGATGTGACAATTAAGGCCTTAGTTTTAGAGCTCCAGTCCCCGTATGTCGCTCGTAACTGAAAACGGATCGGCTGCGACAGGTCACAGTACACGGAATACATGCAATTAAATAGCGCGCGTCTATAGTAGCAGGTAAGACCCACGAAATGAGGGTCTACATAAACGCCCACTTAGTAGAAATACGTCAACCACAAATGTAAAAAAAAATTTACATTTGTGGTTGATATTTGAATTTTTTACTACATTAGTGGGCATTTTTTACATTTGTGGGCGCTGTCGTTTTTACATTTGTGGTTGAAATTTTTTACATTTGTGGGTGGTGTTTTTTACATTTGTGAGCGATTTTTACATTTGTGGGCGATGTATTTTTACACTTGTGGGCGTTTTTACATTTGTGGGCGTTTTTACATTTGTGGGTTCAACAAGGTATTAACCCATTCCTCTAAGAGCCTTCAATGCCCCAACCGCGATTCTTTTTGCCCATCGACAGACTCTTTTGTTATGTTTACACAAAACGAGTCTCCTGAATGGGGTCAGTGCAACACTTTGATATACTGAGCTCAGCCTTGATTGCTGTTTACATCTTCATACAAGTTTTATAGCCAAACAAGTGCAAACTACATCAGAAAAAAAAAGTAAATGATACTGAGATATAGCAATTTCATACAGAAAGAGAAACAGATGCTCATAGAAGAAACTCTAATCTTTCTATTAAAGCCATATTATGTTGGCAGTATAACACAAACATGAGTTTAGGCCACAAATGCAGGCACTCTTGTCTACATTTTGGGAACCTGGTATACCAGGTTCCCATCAAGAATGGGTTAAGAGGCGTATAGTGTGAAAAATAAAATATGAGACAAAATCCGTACTATATGCCTCTTATGGAAGATGGGAGGAATAATTTTTTTTTCTTGATGATTTTTTTTACACACTCTTGTGGGAACTGCTTTTTCTTTCCTACTTTTGAGCCAAATCATCCCTATTTTTTAGTAAGAAAGGTTAGGAGTTTGTCATGAGGTCAAATGGTACCAAGTTGTCTCCTCTACTAGGGGAGACGACTTGGTACCATTTGACCTGTAGAACTTCTGTCTGCTGCTTCAGACTGTGTCAGGACGGGTAGCTGGAGATTCAGTGCCCCAAGAAGAATCATGTCACTGATCACTTGTATCTTATTTCCTTTTCTTTCGCCACATCACATCTAGTTTGGTCCCAGTAGCTCCCTCCCCCCCCCCCCCCCCACTTCACTAATTCTGCTGCTATTCTTTCACACCTTTTTATACCCATCATCACTGTTTTGTTCCTGATAGTGTTTGCTGTTGCCTCCCCATCCAGCTTTATCCTTTGCAGGTTGCCAACCTTTGAGCTTAGTGATCATCACTGTTGGATCAAAACTATTCCTTTGTGTTTGCTCACTCCATTGGTGTATTCCTTCTTCAATGTGGCTTCCTGCTTTTGACTTCCAAGCTACCGCCTTTTTGTGCACATTGTTTTGTATCCTTAGCCCCTTCCAGATAGTGAATTGTTATGTTGTTACTGTCTATATTTTAAGTGTTGGTTCAGTTTTTATGTTTGTTAGGTTGCCCCTGCCAAAGATTCTGCTAGGATAGGTACATGTAGCTCAGGCTCCATTTCACTCATTTTACTCCATGCATTGCTTTGCTTTTATTGGATAAGCAGTTTTTAGCACCTTTTTTTTTTTCTTAAAAGAATTGTATGTAAACACACACACACCATACACTTACACCATACACTCTCTGAAATATTTTGAAGATGGTGATTAATTTTGTTTGCAGAGGTCCAATTAACCAGCTTTAAGATTATAAATCAACAATGTCTGATAATCTCTCATGTACTTCTGATGTTCCTGAAAGTAATTCTCAAACAGCTGTAGATGATCGAATGCATTCTGCAACCATGGAGCTACTACTTACACATGTAGCTCTATGCTGCATCAATAGTCAAATGATCCTTTACATGATACAATTTACTTTTTTTTTTTGGAGTGTCTCATGCTTTATATGTCTTGATTAGAATGCCCTTTTACATTTTTTTTTTTTTTGGGGGGGGGGGGGGCGGTTGTTGACTATACATTTCTATATTTATTTTGTGTGCTGTGTTAGATGTAGAAATATGTCTGGTCCTGTGTCGGAGAGTAAATGAGAATATTCCTATAACATACTGTCTATTCACAGGAACATCGGGTGATACTGGTAGTGCAGCCATAGAAGCTGTGAGAGGTCTCGACCACATAGACCTGGTCCTTCTTGTCCCTGAGTGTGCTAGGCTCCAGAAGCTCTCCATGTTCACCGCCATTGACAAGAACATCCATGTTTTCTCAGGTGAAGGGCAATGATGAGTGGATGTCGTCATCACAGCCATCTTTCCTTGCGTCATTTTATGTAAAATAATGAATGATTATTAGTGAATAACTTGAATAACTATTATTTAAAAGGGACTGGGCACTTTCTTGCAGTCATTTGTAAGCTCCTTATTGTATCCCCCGAACAGAGTTCGGAGGATACCGTACTATGGATTTGGCCTCGTCGCGCCCCGTTCGCATCCGCCGCCGCCGCAGAGATTTCCCTGTGAGCACTCTTCCAGCTGCGTTTCTTTTCCGATCATCTTCAAATTTGGCATGAAGGTGTATTATGGTTAGACAAAGACGCCTATTGTTTTTGGTGTTGGCGCCCTTGCTTGTTCCATCTTTATACATGAAAAGGTAAATTCAATAGGGTCTGCTTGTGAGCACTCTACTGGCTGCAGTTCTTCTTCGATCATCTTCAAACTTGGCATGAAGGTGTATTATGGTAAGATGAAGAGGCCTATGGTTTTTGTTGATGTCGCCCTTGCTTGTTCCGTCTTTACACATGAAAAGATAAATTCAATAGGGTCTGCTTGTGAGCGCTCTACTGGCTGCAGTTCTTCTTCGATCATCTCCAAATTTGGCATGAAGATGTAGTATGATAAGACAAAGATGCCTATGGTTTTTGGTGATGGTGCCCTCGCTTGTTCCATCTTTATACATGAAAAGGTAAATCCAATAGGGTCTGTTTGTGAGCGCTCTACTGGCTGCAGGTCTTCTTCGATCATCTTCAAATTTGGCATGAAGGTGTATTATGGTAAGATAAAGAGGCCTATGGTTTTTGTTGATGTCGCCCTCGCTTGTTCCGTCTTTATACATGAAAAGATAAATTCAATAGGGTCTGCTTGTGAGCGCTCTACTGGCTGCAGTTCTTCTTCGATCATCTTCAAATTTGGCATGAAGGTGTATTATGGTAAGACAAAGATGGCTATTGTTTTTGGTTTGGGCGGAGACATCGTTGCCATGGTAACAAGAATTTTTGTGGAAATAGCAGAGATTTCCTTGTGAGCGCTCTACCAGCTGTGTTTCTTCTCCAATCATCTTCAAATTTGGCATCAAGGTCCATTATGGTAAAGCAAAGCCGCCTATTGTTTTTGGTGTGGGCGGAGACATCGTTGCCATGGTAACAAGAATTTTTGTGGAAATAGAGATTTCCTTGTGAGCGCTCTATCGACTGCATTTCTTCTCCAATCATCTTCAAATTTGGCATGAAGGTCCATTATGGTAAAGCAAGGCCGCCTATTGTTTTTGGTGTGGGCGGAGACATTGTTGCCATGGTAACAAGAATTTTTGTGGAAATAGCAGAGATTTCCTTGTGAGCACTCTACTGGCTGCATTTTGTCTATGATCATCTTCAAATTTGCTAGAGCTCTGCAGAGTTACACCGCTGCATCATATTATTGTCATCAAATTTGGTACCCAGAGGCAAAATGTGAGCAGGATCATTGTTGCCATGATAACTGTATTCATTTATGGAATTTCTGTATGAGCTCTATATATTGCGATGATGTATGATGCTGTGGGTTCGGGGGATACATGTGCTCGGCTGTGCGACCCGCCGAGCACCAATTTCTAGTTTTTTATCAAATTTCAACTAGAAATACGTTTTGTAGCACGGTGATGAAATTACTAGCTTATAGAAATGATACTGATGGACTCAGCCTAAGGGAAATATATATTCCTTAATATTTTTAGAAAAGTTTGTAGAATGCCTGCAGCACCTTTATTATATTTTGCTCTATAATTCAATGAAAATGTAGACTTGCTGAGCTGTACATTATTATGACTGTGAGTCTTGTGTTATAACATGCTTTCTTGGGAAGATGACCACATTACTGGGATATCTCTGATCTACAAGCAAGTGCTCATGCCAAAATCTGTCAACTCTAATCAAACTTTAGTTGATGGGACATCCGACGACACCGACGTGGTTATCAAACCCGTGTGCACAGATGTTCCGTTCAGGGACCGACATAACCTGGGAACGCTGAACTCCATCAACTGGGGTCGGGTCATGGGTCATATCATCCACTTCTTCTTTGGCTACTTCAATGTTTGCCCATCTTGTGACAAAGAGGTCGAAGTTGTCATCCCCACAGGGGCTGGAGGAAATATGACTGGTAAGTGGAAAATTTACAGAATTCATTTGAAGAGATCTCAGACTGTTCATTGTTGTCAGTCCGTTGGCAGTAGCTACTGTAAGCTGCTATTTTTGCGACGGTTTAATTTTCATGAATTTCGTGAATCACTGTTGGATCGCGAATTTAACAACATGCAAAAACATTGTTGTGAGCTAGGCTACAAGTAAAGTGGGTATCTCACCAGGCTTGAAACTAGTTCGCGACTCTGGATTTTGCTAGTTGCAGAGACGTCTCCACGACGTCTCCGAGACGTCTCCTGAAAATTACAGAGTGTCCGATTAGTCGCCAGTTAGTCACAAGAAATTTGAACATGTTCGATTTTTCGCGAAGTCTCCTCGACGTCTCCGAGACGTCTCCATCAGTCGCGGAGACGTCGTGGAGACTAATCATATCCGCGACGTCTCTGAGACCTGCTGGAGACCAGAAAAACTGGTGAGAGGTCACGGAGACGTCTCCACGACATCTCCGCAACTCTATTTGACGCAGTTTGACCTACTTAAAAACCATGTGACCTATCTGCGTGCTGACATCCTGCCTAGATCAAGTCAGGTGATCCTGCACCGGCTCCATTATATTTGAATTTTTTTGACACCTGCCATAACTCGTCTCAGAGACGTCTCCTTGGTGAGACCGTAAGACATTTTTATGTTGGAGACGTCTCCGCGACTGCTGCGACTGATAAGTTGGAGACGTCGCGGAGACGTCTCCGTTGGTGAGATACTAGCTTAAATGTATGTAGAGCCTCGTTGTCAATTCGCGAAAACAAAAGTCTCGCGGAAATGTCCTGTGACCTGCTCATTCGCAAAAATATCTGCACACGAAAATAACAGCTTATACAGTATGCTGCCTATATTATGTGTGAGAGGTACAAATAGGTTTTATGAAACCTATTTGTTCCTCTGACATTAGCAGTTACATAACTGTAATCTATCATGTCCCAGAGAATTATGTTGATATTTTGCTTGCTATTGTGTTTGTTTTTCTTCCCTGCTCTTTTATGTTTGTACATGCATTTTTTGTGAATGGCCATGAGCACTGAAAGGTGGACCTGTACTTGTGTGAGCTGTATAAGTAGCCACTGTTAATTTGATATTGCGCAAGGCACTTTATCCTCACTGAATAGAAGTGCATAGAACTGAATAGAAGGATTTCACCAATTAATATATATTTTCTGTTGACAGATAATGTGCATTCAGTGAACCTTTTTCACTTAATCTGTGCATGAATATAAGTCATGCTATTCTTCAAGTTCTGATGCCTGGTATTTCATGGACCAAATCTAAATGGCAGTGTGCTCACAACCTGTATGTCTTATTTGCAATGTACTTTGATCCTGTAGCTGCTAGCATTGCTAAGCACATGGGTCTGCCTCTCAAGATTGTGTGTGCAGTCAACAGCAATGACATCGTGCACAGAACGCTGAACAACAATGACTACTCCATGGGCAAGGTCGTCCAGACTCTCTCACCTGCCATCGACATCCAGGTAAAGTTCATTAACCCATCCAGAGCCACCTCTCAAATTTTGCCATCGACATTATATGCAGAGAACTTGCCAGTGAGTACAACAGGGTGAAAGTTGTCCTTGTACTTCCACATTGATGCCATCATGTTTCATTCCTGTCCATCTATCCAGCTTTTTCTTTTTTTTTTTGTAATCAATGTGAAATTTCAGTTGGTGTCATGCCCTTTTTCATCAGAGTTTTGCTTTGCTGTTAAGGATGAAGTATGACAGGGCAAATTAGTGGCTGAAAAAAAAAGAAAGAAGGAGAAATAAGTCAACAATCGTTAGCATCAACGTTTAAGGTCAAATATGAAATTTGCAATTTTGTGGGGCAAGTCTATGTGTGTATATTTATACACATGTGTGAGTCCATCAGCCTAATACACTATGTTTTGGAAATAGCCTACCCATTGTCCATTATGTCCAGGATCATGTAATTTACATATTAGTGAGTATGGTTCTGTGTAACACCTAGGATAATTACCCCTTTAAAAAGAGTTTCCTATCAACAACTTATCTGTATTTTGTAACTGCCCAACATAAATTGCATTTGGCGATCAAAGTCCACTGTCCATATTCATTCAATCTGTAGACTGAACTAGATTACAACCTGTTATGTAATGACACACATTCCTTGCCTGTCCCCTCACAAATTATGTCAGTGTACCACTTACATATACCCATCAGAGATAACTCAATAGACAGCAGCCGAGGGAACAACCTTAACCCATTCCATACTGAATTCTGAAATCCCCATAGACTTTAATACACGGGCTACCAGGTTCTTGTATGGAATGGGTTGATATGATTACTGTAAAACCTGAAAATTTTGCAAGCATGAAACTTCACAAGGAGCCAAGATTCGTAAAAGTAAAATGCACACAAAAGTTTTTGTCTACACAATGCATTGAATGCCAGCTCGATCATACCAGGGAGGTGGAAATATATAAGGGATAATAATCTTGCCTTCAAGTTAGAACACATTGATTTTTCCCACATCATGCTGCAATAGTTGTGTCGGCATTTTCATTTCACGTTGCAGCTACCATACAACTGGGAGAGAGTATTGTGGCTGTATTCAGGAGGAGATGTGAACCACATCAATGATGTCATGAGAAAGTTTGAAGATGAAGGACACTCATCTATAGACACCAAGCTCTGGAAAAAGGTAGGCATGGTCTTTGCGGGGCAATGCATTGGCTTCTCCTTTCTTGACTTTTAACCCACATGAAGCAAAACATCCCCATTTAGAAACAAAAACACAATAATATTATCAATTGTTTCATAATAGATTTGATATGATGATATATTTGACAAGGTTTAGTATAAGGATCTTCTCAGTCAACTGATCTACTGTAAAAGTGAAAATTTTTGCGGTGTGGAAATATTCGCGCATTTGGCGCAACCAGAAGCTAGCGCGAAAATAAAAGCTCTCAAATATTTTTGTATACCACACGTTCCAGTTGTTAGTGTCCCAATTCTGCGGAATCAAAAACATGCGAAAATCATCTTACCTGTCCGAGCGCGAAAAATTACTCGCTTGAAAATATCCACCTTTAGGGTTTCCCAATTGCCCTGGACTCTATCTTGATACTTGTAATAGAATTATCAGTTAGCTCTCCTAGAGGGTCAGTGCTAGCTTGTTAGGTATGATGGCTTCAGCATTTAAGGTGATTCTGTATTCAGTGTGCCACATAAATTATCGTGCCCAGTTCACAATAAAGTTCCTTTTGAGTGGTAGTTGTGAAGGAAATAGGAATGCCATACAGTTCATTCACTTTTGAATAGAAGTATGCATATTTGTTACACGTTTGAGAATAAATTGTTTGTGAGGATCAGCGTTTCAGAAATATATGGCTGCTGCTATTGTGAAAGCATGCTTGTGCGTGAAAATTATAGGATTTGAATCGCAAAGGTTTTCTTGCAGCCTACTAGGTGTTGGAATAAAAAAAGTATGGAGGGGTGTTTTTGAAATTTATATCTCTGATGAATGCAAGAGAATATTAAGTAGAGGGATGAAGGTAGAGATTTGAATTTTCTTCAGTTTGTCTCCCTCTAACAAATGAAATTTGTAAAATTGCAACTGCTGATCTGTAATTTAACAAACCTGTCGGGGAAAAAAATATCTACATCTCTCATGTTGTAATGAGCTGATATTGTGGATCATGGACATCAGTTCACGCTCTGTGTGCCTAGAGTGCCAGTTTGCACCGAAAACCGCATAGCATTGTACACACTCTCAAAAGTCCCCGGCCCAGAGAGGGTTAACCCTATTTTAAGGGCTATTTGTGACCAAGGTTTTACTGGGGGGTTTCAATTTGACCCCCCTTCAGATCTCGGTTGCCGATCGCGCGATCGCTGCAAAATTTTGCCTAAAGATAGAGCCGGATGTCAACTATAAGATTACATGGTCATAGAATAGAAAAATATTGGCTTTCTATATTTAATAAATCAATTATGCAAATGTATGCATGAAATCATATTTTCACCTATAACTCCATTAAAAGACTGAAGGATTGCTAAATTTTTTTGTCGGAGTTCCTCAAGACACATCAAACAATATTCTTGTAAAAAAATAACACAATCAAAATCAATTTCTTTTGTTTTTTATTGTTTTGTTAATTTCTGATGTATTTCATTGTTTTTTCGACCTTTTGTTTTCTATCGTTTTTTGCCAAAATTTGTTGCAGGCACTTTTTCAAGCTTATCTACACTAGAATCAATTAATTTGAATGGTTAAAAGTTGAAATAATCTAATTTGTATCAATTTAACCAAAAAACACAATTTGCATTGGATTTGTACACAATATCATGAATTTGAGCCGTTTTCGGGTTGACATGCATATGCAAAACATTACGTAACTTCAGAACGGTGTACCTGGACGTCGCAAATTTAGCCTCAAAATATGCGGGAGACTTCAATGAAAAAAGTCACAAAACGACCCGGCAAAATCTTTGCGCGTTGTGGAATCGTGGCGCAAAATGTCGAGGGGGGGGGTCAATTTGACCCCCCCCCCCAGTTGAAATAGGGTTAAGCAGAAGAAGAGGCTGCACGACATAATTTACACACTTTCTCTGTATGTGCTTTCCTCTCCTAAGATAAGAGAGACAATCAGTTCGTATGCAGTGGATGACTCCGTGGTCCTGTCCACCATGCAGCGATGCTGGAAAGAGGACGCCTACTCACTCTGTCCGCACTCGGCTGTCGCTGTTTCGTACTACTTCAACAGGTGCAAAACTCAATATTATAGTTTACAAAGTTCATTCATGTATGATTGCTAGAAGCATTAGAAATACAAAGTTTAGACTCGTTTTGCAGTTTGATTTTTGTAGAGTATTCATATCGATATAATTCTTATACCAGTGACTTAAATTGAAGACATCCCTTTGTAGTGTGTCTCTTTATTGTCCCCGCCGAACGAGTTCGAGCAGGGGACTATGAAACGGGCTCCGTACGTGTGTGTGTCCGTGTGTCCGTCCGTGTGTCCGTCCGTCCGTCCGTCCGTGTGTCCGTGTGTGCGTCCGTGTGTGATCAAAATCTTCAATTTGCTACTTCTCTGTCATTTATGAGCCAATTTTGATTCTGTTTGCTTTATATGATAGCACTACATGGGAGCTTTGAAACTTCTACACAGAATTTCAGTCGTGACCTTTGACCTTGACCTTTGACCTATATTGTACATTTTGCTACAAAATGCTACTCCTTCGCCATTTCTAACCCGATTTCGATTCCGTTTGCTTTATGTGATGGCACTAGGTGAGGGCTTCAAAACTTCTACACAGGATTTTGACCTTTGACTTCTTTGACCTTTGACCTTGATTTTTGACCTGTATTGTACATTTTGCTACAAAATGCTACTCCTTCGCCATTTCTAACCCGATTTCGATTCCGTTTGCTTTATGTGATGGCACTAGGTGAGGGCTTCAAAACTTCAACACAGAATTTTGACCTTTGACTTCTTTGACCTTTGACCTTGATTTTTTGACCTATATTGTACATTTTGCTACAAAATGCTACTCCTTCGCCATTTCTAACCCGATTTCGATTCCGTTTGCTTTATGTGATGGCACTAGGTGAGGGCTTCAAAACTTCTACACAGAATTTTGACCTTTGACTTCTTTGACCTTTGACCTTGATTTTTGACCTATATTGTACATTTTGCTACGAAATGCTACTCCTTCGCCATTTTTAACCCGATTTCGATTCCGTTTGCTTTAAATGATGGCACTAGTTGAGGGCTTCAAAACTTCTACACAGAATTTTGACCTTTGACTTCTTTGACCTTTGACCTTGATTTTTGACCTATATTGTGCATTTTGCTACAGAATGCTACTCCTTCGCCATTTCTAACCTGATTTCGATTCCGTTTGCTTTATGTGATAGCACTAGGTGAGGGCTTCAAAACTTCAACACAGAATTTTGACCTTTGTCTTCTTTGACCTTTGACCTTGATTTTTGACCTATATTGTACATTGGCTACAAAATGCTACTCCTTCGCCATTTCTAACCCAATTTCGATTCCATTTGCTTTATGTGATGGCACTAGGTGAGGGCTTCAAAACTTCTACACAGAATTTTGACCTTTGACTTCTTTGACCTTTGACCTTGATTTTTTACCTATATTGCACATTTTGTTACAAAATGCTACTTCCGGCGGGGACATATGTTACGCACCGCGTAATTTCTACTTTTCCTTGTGTACATTACAAGAAAATGCAACTTATGTACTTCCTTGCTTTCACCCTGTCGACTCAATAACTTAATTCAATTAACTGCTCAATGAAATGAAGACAAATAATGCTGTCTTGGTAAAAGATTGGCATGAAAGGAAACAAAAATCATGACACAAGAAAGCACATGTACTTTACACTGTCTTTTGCTAATCTCTGTAGGAGTGCACTTGTATTGCAGAATTAATCTGTACTGGTGCTAGGAACTCTGAAACATTAAAGTATTTTCCTCTTTGATGCAATTGTATGATGTTTTTTCTCTTCTCTTTTTCTGAAACACTAGACTTTCCAACCCCAGAGCAGACCTTCCACCCATCTCGCTCTGTGTGGCAACAGCCTCTCCTGCAAAGTTTCCCGAAGCAATGGGGGCAGCACACCTAGCGACAGTGCCGTCAGAGGAGGTAGACCGGTGGCTTTCGCTCCCAACCAGAGTCTCCAGGATGGACAAGGGTGAGGACTGGGACAAGGTCCTCAGAAATCGAGTCATCGCCATAACAATGGCAAGGGAGGCGGGCAACCGTGGCGACCTGTATGAGGGAGGCGTTATCCCTTTATGATTCCAGATTACTTATGGTGTTCACATTATGTCATAACCTGTCTTGATGCCTAGATGACATGATTGAAGACTCAAGTTAGCAAATTATACATCTGTTCTTCCGTGAGAAATTAAGTAAAAAATTATGCAAGCCACATCAGTAAAATATTTTCATGTGGATGAAGTTTTCTAGAAATTCCATGTGACTTTCATAGAGAAGATGTGATCATTCTTTATCACGGGAATATCTAAAGTTATTATGTAGTGTGAAGAGTTTATTATGATAAATATCTTGTGGAGTTTTATTCACAAAAATTTTATAGACCCATTTTAAAAGCACTTTCACTAAAACTTGTGCCCTTATACAATATACAGTATTACAGCAGTTTGTCTTTTTGCATCATGTTCAGATTACAGGATGTGATTCAATGCCACATGATAAAAAGAGCTTGAATAGTTTTCAATGAGAACATTGAAAGTGAAGGTATTTTTACCATTGTAAAGCTGCCCCCACCCTAAGTTTCCAATGTTCTCAGGTAAGAGTCTGCAAGAATGCATGGAAGGTGAACTTGCAATACTCAAATGAGCGCGAGACCCCAGGTCTCTTGTTTAATTTGCATCAGTATATATTTTGATGTACTGAGGTTGGCAGCCATCTTGTGAGGGGAAGCAGAAATTGTATGACTAGCTTCAGCTCAACTGCCAAAAAGGGCTAGCAGAAATTATGAATAAGTGATGTGTCATCACATTAGCCTGATAAGCGACAGACATCAGAACTAAGAAGTATGAAATTTAAGGTGACTTAGTGTCAAAAGGAGGAATATAGTATGTATTTGTTCAAAGGTGATAAGTTTGACATTTTATATACCGCATTCACAAAGTCAGAGAATGCCTGAACTTTAAACTCCTCATCTATTTTGTCTTCGATGTATAAAGATTGCCAAAAAAATTGTGTGTTATTGGTGTCACTGCAGTTCACAAATTTGTAATACAGGGGAAACTCGGTATAACGAACACTGCTATAACGAGATATCGGTTATAACAAGGAAATTTTCTCGGTCCCAAATTTCCTTCCACACAAGTGTATGTAAAATGCTACTCTTATAGCGAGATCGGCTATAACGAAATAACTGCTATAACGAGATAAATTTTGTGACTTCCAAACAAAGAAAAACATAGTAAATCAAACCTGCTATAGCGAGGTAAAGCAAAATGCCTTCGGTAAAGCTTTACTTCGCCTGTGCTATCATCTTCCGAGATTGTAAAGCTTGATGCGCCAAAAACTGTCTTGTACACACACAATCATTTTCTTCAGTGCACCAACTAGCACTGCATGTTGTACGTGTGAAGTGTGTGTGTGCACGCACACTGATACATGCAGAAAATGTGGTGGGACGGCCATATTATGTATACATGACATCATCATGACGTTTAGCAGGTGTGAGGCAATCTGATGCTGTGATTGGCCTTCTACTTAGGGAATTCCCCGTCTTCGCACACACGCAGTCATAATGTACATACAGAATGTGTCACATACACACACAGCATTGTGCAGACCATATTCAAGCTTTCCACACAGCACACACCCATACAATATAACCACATACCAATCCACAGACGATCTTGATACAATCGCAAGCTATATAAATTTACAAATTCAAACATCTACAATTAATAAGAAATACATTCTTGATATTGGATTTCCTTGGCGAAAAGCATCTTCTTACCCATAAAGGTGAGTAATTCCCTCACACGCAATATCAAGTTATCAGTATTGATTGAAATATGATGGGTAGTCCCACATGTGCAAATTAATGTCTTTATTTTATGCCTTCTTTTATGCCTACTGATATAACGAGATATCGGCTATAACGAGGAAAATGACTCGGTCCCGACCATCTCGTTATATCGAGTTTCCACTGTATTAATGATATGTCAAAAAAGAGTACATTTAATCAAGTGCAATGACTCCAGTACTATATGATGAATCCAAAAGGATTTTGCTTAAAATAAGGAATGCTTCCTATACTGCCATGGCATGGGCTAGAACCCAAGGACTAATATATTGCTCCCTAAAGTGTACGAGGCAATAGTCCTACTACATGAGATTCACTGTTGAGTTTTATGTCTAATTTTTTTTCACATGTTAGTAATATTACATACATTCCCCATCAGGGTAAGGTCTGTTCATGTAACTGTGACAAAATCAGTTGCAACATGAATCAAGTAATGAGTATTATTTGTTTTTTCAAGGTGATACTGCTGCCACTATTTTCCAAACCCACGTGTAGGTTTAGAATCAATTATGCATGAGCTGTCATCTTGTTCAGAATTCTTACAGTTCCCCTACTCATCAATATGGTATATTTGTGTGTGTATGTGTGTGTGTGTGTGTGTGTGTGCATGTGTGTTTAATGTGTAATAGAATATGGATAAACTTATTCAATGAATGTAATGTCTTTATTTGAAATCTGATACCTTATCTGAGTTCTTTAGCAGAATTGATCCAATGTGAGATGTTTGGAAGAATGCATTGCCTTGCCATATCAACATGAATAAAACCTTCTAATTATCAAATTATCATACATGATGCAACTTCTCTGGGTGTGTATTTCAAAACTTTGAAGTATATATGCACATTTTCTAAGTGCCTTCAAACACTGCCTAGTAGGAAGCACTTTGCCTTAAATCCCTATACACATATAACATGGATGTCGCCCAAAGAATGGCCAGTGCAGATATTTCTGGCTTTGCTGTGGAGAAATTATTCACACAGCACAGTATACTTGTGCCGGTCCCAGCAGTGTTTTCGTCTTTACCTCCATGTTATAAGATTCCAACACCAACACAATTTCCAGGAGAATAACTTTTGGCTAAAGAAACTTTGACTTGAAAAGCATGTTTAAAAAGCATGTGTGGAGGTGTTGCAGCCGAGTGGATCGATAAGAGCGCCCATCTGAACATTCCCACATCCAAATCAGGGAGATTCCACACAGCAATCAGGGAGATAATTGTCTGTGTGTTAGATGCATTTCAATGGGCGAAAATGACTCCCAAATCAGGGAGATTTTAATATTCTCTTATTCAGATATGAACAGATTTTGACATTTTCAGGAAGACTCCTGCAGTATCAGGTAGATTTGATATGAATGACATGAGCGTGGTTTGGGTTCATGGGTTCAAGCCCTGTGAAGCCCTACACGTTTGCCCTTCAGCAAGACACTTTCTCCACATAATTGCTGCTCTCCACCCAGGAGTATAAATGGGTAGCCAATAGGATGTGCGTGTCCACAAGATGGCGACTAGCTGGAATGTTCCCAGGGAGTGGAGAGTGGTTGGAAATAATCTAGGCCTATCCAGTGACCAGTATCCAATGGCCTTAAGCACTCTACAGAGTGGATTTGGCGCAAAATAAGTCATATATATCATTATTATTATTATCTATGATCATTATTATACATACGTAAGATCATTGAATTGTGTTAACAAAAAGAAGTAAGTGTTTAACGTGAAGAACCATGTGATGGAAGACAAAACACACTCACACAAAACCATATGAAACTGATGCCAACTTGATTTCTTCTTGAGCTACATACACAAACAAGAATATCAACTAAATGGGGATTAGATCATCGGTTTCTTTGGGTTTTTTTTTAGTGTGGGAAAAAACGAGGATAAAAAGCAAAAAAAAAAAGTTCATATCTATATGATTCGAATATTGATGGTGTTGTTTCCGTTTACATGTATTTTCCTCTCTCTCTCTCTCTCTCTCTCTCTCTCTCTTATTTCCATTACACATCGGATTCCTCTACTTTGTCAAAGGAACTGTCTCCGTGTTCCTGTCAGTTCTAACTGATGATAGGCCCTACTGGTTGGAAGCTCTCATTTGCCAAACTTGTTCTTAGCTTATTCAGAAGAATTTAGTCACTTGTACAGCAAAAGCAACATGATGATGGGGACAAGTGGTCTTCCTGTAAAGTTACATTATACAGTGGAAACTCAGTATAATGACCATCAGAAAATAAAAAGGAATTGCCTTAAAAATGCGATGAAACCTTTTTTCATACATCATTCCACTAACCAATGCCATTTTTATGACAAAAATGTGTTTCATTCTGTAAAAACCTGACACAAATAAAGTTGGGTCGAGTTGTCCAATTGCAATTGACCCTGGACAACTCGACCTGGTCGAGCTGTCCAGGGGTAGGGACGAGACGCGTCGGGTTATCCCGCGGTCGAGTTGTCCAACCCCCTCCATACCCATTTCCAAAGAGATTATTCGCAGCCGCGCACTACACTAGTCCGTAGTGTAGTGCACGTGTACACTCACTTCAGCTATGCATGCAAAACACAGACGTAGCGTCTGCTGTAACAGAGTAGCATAGCGGATACAAATTAAGAACAGGGGTTGAACACCCTCGTGAAAGCTCAGATAAAAAGTCACTGTATGCCGATCGATTCAGAAGCGATTTTTAAGTCTGGCTGGTAGTACATCGTAGACCCAGCCACCATGAAATACGTAGGGACAAGAACTGATAAGTTCGGTAAATTCTCTTTCGAAGAGGCGATATTTATGCCGGGCTATCTGCCGGACGGTGGCTTGCTCATCCCCGAAGAAGTCCCGCAAGTCTCGCGGAGCACGCTGCTAGAATGGTTCAAGCTTTCGTATCCCGAATTGTGCAAAAGGATCTTCCCTTTGTTTGTGGGCGAGGATGAGATACCATTGGCAGACTTGGAGGGTAATGGAACATTATCTATATCTATACTGTTATTGTCTGCTTTTTCTCATGTTGTTGATAGGACAGATAGAATGGAGTTGATCCCCATTTTCGTTGGGTTTCAACGATATGATGGTGATGATGATGATGATGATGCCGATGATGATGATGATGATGATATTAATACAGTGGTGGATCCAGGAGTTAGAGGGGGGTGCACCGGGCACGTGCCCCCTCTTTATTTTTTGTTATTAAAACAAAAGAAATAAAAAGGAAAAAGTGAAATGAAACCTGGAAGTAGCACCAGAATTATTTCTTGTGCCCGCCCCTTCACAGAATTCCTGGATCCCGCCCCTGTTTTGTCAAGTGTGCTGCATTAATGACAACAATGTGAATTACAGACATACAGTCAGACATGATGCTGTGTACTTATAAATGCATGTATGATTAATGGTTAATTTATTGTCAGTACTGTGCTCCTCAATACGTAGCATGTATCTAGAGTCTATATATGCAAATTCCTAGCTATGCCTATAAATAGTTTTGAAACAGTATGGTTTCCACATCTATACTGTACATCTAGCAATGTTTGCTCCACTGTAGACACCTCTGACCTAGGTGAATTGATTATAAGTGTGCATGTTATTCTGATGTTGTTTCCACATGTCAACAAATCTTGTAGAAAATACAGGTAGGCCCTATACCCTGTCCATGGCCATGCACATCAATTTGTTGATACTGTATTCAAGTTATTTGTAAATGCAGTTCAAGTGAGTGAATGTTGTATATTGTTAGTTTGTTTCCCAATGTCATAAAGTAAAATCTAACGTCCAAATTAAGGATGTGTTTGCAGGGTTCTTGTTAATTTTTTGACAGCAGGTAATTAGTCATTCACAGGCGGTTACCAAATTGGCCGGGGGTCCAGCTGAAGCTGAAAGGAAAAGAGCATTCTGGAGGGCCATTAGTGGCTTAAAATGACACCAGAATTACACACTCTACAGACTGTGAGAAATACAAAAATACACAAGTTTAAAAGGAGAACTGAAGGCAAAAAATTCTACAATCTCCAATGACCATGTCATGATGTGCATGCTATATCCTTCCTACTGCTTTAGAATTCTAACTAGTCTATACAGTACTTTCATAATATGAACATATAGGGATATTTTCAAACTGTGCAAAATGGAACATAAATCTGAATACTGTAATATATAACTACACAATCCAGACTTATATTCAGAATATATACTGGAAAAAAAAATTAACATGAAATTGACATTTGTTTTTGTCCGCGCAGCCAGGGCTCGACACTAAGTCGGGCCACCAAAAAAAAAAAAAAATCGGATGTTTGTCTATACTTTTGGGAATGAATAGCGGTCAGTCGACTCCGTAAGATGCTAAAATAAATGTCAGATGTTGCTTTTAATTTTGGAAATGAATAATTGTAATAATCGACTCCGTAAGATACTAAAATAAATGTTGGATGTTTGCTTATACTTTTGGAAATGAATAACGGTAAGATTCAGCTACGTAGGGTGGTAAAATTAATGTCAGATATTTTATTTTGCGTTCGGAAATGAAGAAGGATAACATTCGGCTCCGGAAGATGCTGAAATGAATGTCGAATGTTTGCTTTGACGTTCGGAAATGAATTATAATAATTATATTCAACTCCGTACGATGATGAAATAAATGTCGGATGTTTGCTTTTACTTTCGAAAGTAAATAGAAATAACATTCGGCTCCGGAAGATGCTAAAATAAATGTCAGATGATTGCTTTTACGTTCGGAAGTGAATAGCAGTCATATTCTACTCCATACAATGCTAGAATAACTGTAGGATGTTTGCTTTTAGATTTCGAAATGAATAACAGTAACATTTTACTGCGTTCGATGGTAAAATTAGTGTTTGATGTTTGCTTAGTATTCAACTCCGTACGATGATAAGATAAATGCCGGATGTTTGCTTTTACGTTCGAAAGTATAGCTATGGTGGATGCTAAAATACATGTCGAATGATTCCTTGACGTTCGGAAATGAATAACAATATTAAATATTCAACTCCGTACGATGATAAAATAAATGTCTAATATTTGCTTTTATGTTCGAAAGTAAATAGCAATAACATTCAGCTCTGGAAGATGCTAAATTTAATATCGAATGTTTGCTTTGGCGTTCTGAAATGAATAACAATAGTATACAACTCCGCACGATGATGAAATAAATGTCTAATATTTGCTTTTATGTTCGAAAGTAAATAGCAATAACATTCAGCTCTGGAAGATGCTAAATTTAATGTTGAATGTTTGCTTTGGCGTTCGGAAATGAATAACAATAGTATACAACTCCGTACACAATGATAAAACGAGATATGAAACTCGTCACGCTGACGAGTTAGGTGATACGCTTGGGGTCATCAGGTGTCGGTCATCTGTGATCGACAAAGAAAAGAATGTGATATAGGCACCTTGAAGTTATATTGAGCGTGCATGCAAAACCGTTTCTCTAACCACTCGGCCACGGGACATCCCCGGAAATGGTAAGGCAAAAAAGAAATGTATGGATATTACAGGGGAAAAAGTCAATGCCCACTCAACAATCGTGGCCGCGTGAACATGTATTGCATTGCTAGACGGAAATGCGGCCTTGTAACAACTGATGTCGCTATGCCATTTCTGGCAACTTGGGAAAAATACGCGCCGTAGACATAAAGCCTATAATCGGCTGGTTTTGATACCTTGTCTTTAATCACAATTTTCAGTGTGATGACGTCATCAAAGTACAAAACAATGACATGGTCTTGAAAGACAAATGTTCAAAGTACAACACCTCCGTCGTCGTCATTACATACTATGATCGGTTAGACAAAGTGAGCCTGCAAAATTTTGCAGCAGTCGAAGCAATGTGGTTTCCAACACAAAAAAGAGGGATATGGTGTGTGTCTGTGTGTGTGTATAGGTGCGTTTATATACGAACGTGATTTCTACATGGACGAATATGTAATACAAAATTGAAGAAAAAAAGTAAAATAGCTAAGTATTTTGTTTCGTGATCTTGTGGGGTTCGAACCCGCAACCTCACGTCTCTGAGACGTCGCCTTTAACCACTCGGCCATACGTCTCGGCGAGAAATTATGAGGAACGTAAACTTATGTATGTGAAAGCTGAATGGGGAATCGTTTTGTCCACATTCCATTCTCATTTTCAGTTTTAAACTGCAAATTGTCAATCTGATGATGAGATTTCAAAAAATAAAATGCATGATTACTGAAGCTTATTGTCTCAGCTACATCATACTTAAGTTTCAGAGGAAATGAAGCAGAATCAGCTGAGATAAAGGTGCTTAAACGTTGTCAAGTCAATGCATGGTTTTAAAAAAGATCCCCTCCCATAGACATAACACGTAAACTTGTCCGATTTTGCGTCTTTACCTTTAATCACAATTTAAAGTATGATGACGTCATTAAATTTCAAAACCATGACATGGACCTGAAAGGCAAATGTTCAAAGTACAACATATCTGAATTTGGGATAATATTGAGCTTAAACAACAGAGATACGAGCAAATGAATGTCAGAAACAGTACCTCAAAAAAATTAATTCCACTTTTTTGATTTCAGATGATGATATGATGACGTCATAATGTAATTATGGAAATATTAATACTTGAAACGTTATTTCCAATTCATATGTTTTTGTAATATGCAATAAAAACATAGGGTAACCAGACGTTTTAAAGAGCTATGGCGAAATAAACAAAGACATGTTTTTCGCTATATTTGCACAAAGACGCGCACACGAAATTTCAACTTTGACGCCAACGCATTCCTTTGTTATAGGTCAAAATTGATCGGAAATCAATGGATATTGTTACTTAATGTATCAGGAATCCAAATCTGTCAAAAAATGTGCATTTTCAGTTTGCTTACGCGCACTACGCGCGAAAATGTGCGGACGGACGCGAACGCGCGAAACGCTTAAAATTGTCTGAAACTTCGAGATTTCCCATTGGTAAGTTGTTTTGAGCCTTTTAAAAGTTTGACGCGCGCGTACGCGCGCGTAATAATGTCTTAGGTAATTAGCATTAAAATGTATGATAGAGCGTGACCTGAACTTAATGTCCGCCGAAAATGATACAGACATGACCTTTAGATATGAAGTTATGATCGATCATGTAACATGGTCCGAAAATCACAAAATGGCGCCTAGATGACGTCATAGATATGTTACTGTCATGAAAACCTTATTGTGGCTAGATTTTGTCATGAGACATGTTCCCTGAAAATGTCATGTTATTCCGTAATGTCATTCTTGAGATATTGATGACACAAAATTGTCCAGAAAGAAAGAAGAATAAAAAGAAACGAGATATGAAACTCGTCACGCTGACGAGTTAGGTGATACGCTTGGGGTCATCAGGTGTCGGTCATCTGTGATCGACAAAGAAAAGAATGTGATATAGGCACCTTGAAGTTATATTGAGCGTGCATGCAAAACCGTTTCTCTAACCACTCGGCCACGGGACATCCCCGGAAATGGTAAGGGAAAAAAGAAATGTATAGATATTACAGGGGGAAAAGTCAATGCCCACTCAACAATCGTGGCCGCGTGAACATGTATTGCATTGCTAGACGGAAATGCGGCCTTGTAACGACTGATGTCGCTATGCCATTTCTGGCAACTTGGGAAAAATACGCGCCGTAGACATAAAGCCTATAATCGGCTGGTTTTGATACCTTGCCTTTAATCACAATTTTCAATGTGATGACGTCATCAAAGTACAAAACATTGACATGGTCTTGAAAGACAATTGTTCAAAGTACAACACCTCAGTCGTCGTCATTACATACTATGATCGGTTTGACAAAGTCAGCCTGCAAAATTTTGCAGCAGTCGAAGCAATGTGGTCTCCAACACAAAAAAGAGGGATATGGTGTGTGTCTGTGTGTCTGTGTGTGTGTATAGGTGCGTTTATATACGAACGTGATTTCTACATGGACGAATATGTAATACAAAATTGAAAAAAAAAGTAAAATAGCTAAGTATTTTGTTTCGTGATCTTGTGGGGTTCGAACCCGCAACTTCACGTCTCTGAGACGTCGCCTTTAACCACTCGGCCATACGTCTCGGCGAGAAAATATGAGGAACGTAAACTTATGTATGTGAAAGCTGAATCGGGAATCGTTTTGTCCACATTCCATTCTCATTTTCAGTTTTAAACTGCAAAATTGTCAACCTGATGATGAGATTTCAAAAAATAAAATGCATGATTACTGAAGCTTATTGTCTCAGCTACAACATACTTAAGTTTCAGAGGAAATGAAGCAAAATCAGCTGAGATAAATGTGCTTAAACGTTGTCAAGTCAATGCATGGTTTAAAAAAAATCACCTCCCATAGACATTACACGTAAACTTGTCCGATTTTGCATCTTTACCTTTAATCACAATTTAAGGTATGATGACGTCATCAAATTTCAAAACCATGACTTGGACTTGAAAGGCAATTGTTCAAAGTACAACATATCTGAATTTGGGATAATATTGAGCTTAAACAACAGAGATACGAGCAAATGAATGTCAGAAACAGTACCTCAAAAAAATTAATTCCACTTTTTTGATTTCAGATGATGATATGATGACGTCATAATGTAATTATGGAAATATTAATACTTGAAACGTTATTTCCAATTCATATGTTTTTGTAATATGCAATAAAAACATAGGGTAACCAGACGTTTTAAAGAGCTATGGCGAAATAAACAAAGACATGTTTTTCGCTATATTTGCACAAAGACGCGCACACGAAATTTCAACTTTGACGCCAACGCATTCCTTTGTTATAGGTCAAAATTGATCGGAAATCAATGGATATTGTTACTTAATGTATCAGGAATCCAAATCTGTCAAAAAATGTGCATTTTCAGTTTGCTTACGCGCACTACGCGCGAAAATGTGCGGACGGACGCGAACGCGCGAAACGCTTAAAATTGTCTGAAACTTCGAGATTTCCCATTGGTAAGTTGTTTTGAGCCTTTTAAAAGTTTGACGCGCGCGTACGCGCGCGTAATAATGTCTTAGGTAATTAGCATTAAAATGTATGATAGAGCGTGACCTGAACTTAATGTCCGCCGAAAATGATACAGAAATGACCTTTAGATATGAAGTTATGATCGATCATGTAACATGGTCCGAAAATCACAAAATGGCGCCTAGATGACGTCATAGATATGTTACTGTCATGAAAACCTTATTGTGGCTAGATTTTGTCATGAGACATGTTCCCTGAAAATGTCATGTTATTCCGTAATGTCATTCTTGAGATATTGATGACACAAAATTGTCCAGAAAGAAAGAAGAATAAAAAGAAACGAGATATGAAACTCGTCACGCTGACGAGTTAGGTGATACGCTTGGGGTCATCAGGTGTCGGTCATCTGTGATCGACAAAGAAAAGAATGTGATATAGGCACCTTGAAGTTATATTGAGCGTGCATGCAAAACCGTTTCTCTAACCACTCGGCCACGGGACATCCCCGGAAATGGTAAGGCAAAAAAGAAATGTATAGATATTACAGGGGAAAAAGTCAATGCCCACTCAACAATCGTGGCCGCGTGAACATGTATTGCATTGCTAGACGGAAATGCGGCCTTGTAACGACTGATGTCGCTATGCCATTTCTGGCAACTTGGGAAAAATACGCGCCGTAGACATAAAGCCTATAATCGGCTGGTTTTGATACCTTGCCTTTAATCACAATTTTCAGTGTGATGACGTCATCAAAGTACAGAACAATGACATGGTCTTGAAAGACAATTGTTCAAAGTACAACACCTCCGTCGTCATTACATACTATGATCGGTTTGACAAAGTCAGCCTGCAAAATTTTGCAGCAGTCGAAGCAATGTGGTCTCCAACACAAAAAAGAGGGATATGGTGTGTGTCTGTGTGTCTGTGTGTGTGTATAGGTGCGTTTATATACGAACGTGATTTCTACATGGACGAATATGTAATACAAAATTGAAGAAAAAAAGTAAAATAGCTAAGTATTTTGTTTCGTGATCTTGTGGGGTTCGAACCCGCAACCTCACGTCTCTGAGACGTCGCCTTTAACCACTCGGCCATACGTCTCGGCGAGAAAATATGAGGAACGTAAACTTATGTATGTGAAAGCTGAATCGGGAATCGTTTTGTCCACATTCCATTCTCATTTTCAGTTTTAAACTGCAAAATTGTCAACCTGATGATGAGATTTCAAAAAATAAAATGCATGATTACTGAAGCTTATTGTCTCAGCTACAACATACTTAAGTTTCAGAGGAAATGGAGCAAAATCAGCTGAGATAAAGGTGCTTAAACGTTGTCAAGTCAATGCATGGTTTTAAAAAAAATCACCTCCCATAGACATAACACGTAAACTTGTCCGATTTTGCATCTTTACCTTTAATCACAATTTAAGGTATGATGACGTCATCAAATTTCAAAACCATGACTTGGACTTAAAAGGCAAATGTTCAAAGTACAACATATCTGAATTTGGGATAATATTGAGCTTAAACAACAGAGATACGAGCAAATGAATGTCAGAAACAGTACCTCAAAAAATTAATTCCACTTTTTTGATTTCAGATGATGATATGATGACGTCATAATGTATTTAGGGAAATATTGATACTTGAAACGTTATTTTCAATTCATATGCTTTTGTAATATGCAATAAAAACATAGGGTCACCTGACGTTTTAAAGAGCTATGGCGAAATAAACAAAGACATGTTTTTCGCTATATTTCCACATAGACGCGCACACGAAATTTCAACTTTGACGCCAACGCATTCCTTTGTTATAGGTCAAAATTGATCGGAAATCAATGGATATTGTTACTTAATGTATCAGGAATCCAAATCTGTCAAAAAATGTGCATTTTCATGTTGCTTACGCGCACTGCGCGCGGAAATGCGCGGACGGACGCGAACGCGCGGAACGCTTAAAATTGTCTGAAACTTCGAGATTTCCCATTGGGAAGTCGTTTTAAGCATTTAAAAACTTTGACGCGCGCTAATGCGCGCGTAATGATGTCCTAGGTAATTAGCATTAAAAAGTAAGATAGAGTGTGACCTGAACTTTATGTCCAACGAAAATGATACAGAAATGACCTTTAGTTATGAAGTTATGATCGATCATGTAACATGGTCCGAAAATCACAAAATGGCGCCTAGATGACGTCATAGATATGTAACTGTCATGAAAACCTTATTGTGGCTAGATATTGTCATGAGACATGTTGACTGAAAATGTCATGTTATTCCGTCATGTCAATGTTGAGATATTCACGACACAAAATGTGCCAGAAAGAAAGAAGAATAAAAAGAAAGAAAGGAAGATTTTGACAAACACAATAGGTGATACGCTAAAAGCGTATCACCTAATAAAGAGAGATTTTGACAATCACAATAGGTGATACGCTGATAGCGTATCACCTAATAAATGCCGGATGTTTGCCTTTACGTTCGAAAGTAAATAGCAATAACGTTCAGCTACGGAAGATGCAAAAATAATGTCGAATGATCCCTTGACGTTCGGAAATGGATAACAATAAGGCCAAGTAAAAAAAGAAACCAGTTTCTCGTCCTCGCGCGCATCGATTTTGGCCGCCGCATCGATTTTTTTACTATTTACTATTTTCAAAATGGCGCTGAAAATACCAAGAAATTCATAATTCTCGTCCCAGCCCGCTCCCCGCCCGCATCGATTTTCAGTTGCCGCATCGACTTTTTTGATATTTACTATTTTTTCGGCCGCCGAAAAAAAATCGACAATTCACCTATCAATCGTGATGTCTCATTTCTAAGGTACGCCTTGCGTCCTCTACTTAGCTGTAGTACAGCTGGCGCTGTAGCTTCTGCAGTGCGTATGTAATAACGCATGCATTTCACACTGCGAGCTCGGCAAGAAGGAATGACCCACAAAGCAGTCGAACTGTAGTTGGATGCTATGGGCCTGGGCGCGGGCGGGCCTGGGCTGTGAAGTACAGCGCACTCGGTACGTCGTGAACGCGATAGCGGCAACATTTTTGCGAACAATCGCTGATATTCCACGCATATTTCGCGTCGCATTGTTCGTATTTTTCCCCGTTTCTCATATTTTAAGCGGATGAATTGTACTGTACAAATGCTTGTGAGGATTGTATCGAGTTTGTATACATTTTCATGTCATTGTGACCTATGTGCATGTGTATGCAGTGTCGGAAGGTACGGTGCCAGCGCAGTGGCCGTGCCGCACCGTATACTGTATTGGCAAAGTGTGCGTGTCTACGTCTGTAGCTGTCAAGTTTTTCCAGGGTCCCCATCCCCTGGTCTGTCAGCTGTCTGCACATTCGAATGTGTAGAGGCCCGTACACTCTGTTCTGTAACGTTGCATCTGACGGCGATGTATTGTTCTATTTTTAAGAGAAAATGAATGCGCTTTTCCAGCAAATGTAGAATTATTAAATGGGTGTATCTACAAAATAAATAACTTTTCCACGGATTCTGGCTTGTCTCGTATTTCTGCGGGATACTTTTCTTTACGACGTATATTCACGGACACGGCCGTGAGTCGTAACATTTGTAGTGTGGTATACAGGGCAGGGGAAGCTCGGTATAACGAACACTGCTATAACGAGATATCGGTTATTCCGAGGAAATTTTCCCGGTCCCAAATTTCCTTCCACACAAGTCCATATAAAATGCTACTCTTATAGCGAGATCGGCTATAACGAAATAACTGCTATAACGAGAAAAATTTTGTGATTTCCAAACAAAGAAAAACATAGCCAATCAAACCTGATATAGCGAGGTAAAGCAAAATGTCTTCGGGTAAAGCTTACTAGTAACTTCGCCTGTGCTATCACGGTCCGAGATTGTAAAGCTCGATGCGCCAAAAACTGTCTTGTACACACACATTTTCTTCAGTTCACTCTACAGCTAGCACCGCATGTTGTACCTTGTACGTGTATGTGTGTGTGTGTGCGCGCGCACTGATACATGCAGAAAATGTGGTGGGACGGCCGTATACATGGCATCATCATGACGTTTAGCAAGTGTGAGGCAATCTGATGCTGTGATTGGTTTTCTACGTAGGGAATTCCCCATCTACACACACACACACACACATGCAGTCATAATGTACATACAGAATGTGTCACACACACACATACAGAATGTGTCACACACACACACACACAGCATTGTGCAGACCATATTCAAGCTTTCCACACACAACACCCATACCATAACCACATACCAATCCACAGACGATCTTCACACAATCGCAAGCTATGTAGATTTACAAATTCAAACATCTGTTCTACAATTAATAAGAAAAACATTCTTGATATCGGATTTCATTGGCGAAAAAACATCTTCTTACCCATAAAGGTGAGTAATTACCTCACACACATTACCAAGTTATCAGTATTGATTGAAAGATGATGGGTAGTCCCACGTGTGCAAATTAATGTCTTTATGTTATGCCTTCTTTTATGCCTACTGGTATAACGAGATATCGGCTATAATAACGAGGAAAACGACTCGGTCCCGACCATCTCGTTATATCGAGTTTCCACTGTACAATCATCATCCAAATGATGAGTGATTATCAAATGTCTTTTTAGAACATGAAGAAACATCTTTAAATGTTTAATGCTATAATGCCATAAATCAGTATCATTTTGACATCCATCTGCAATTGTACAAGCCAGTTTCCAGTTGAATGTGCTACAATTGTACTGTGAAGAAATGCATATACATACCAGCTGTGTGGACACAAAAAGTCACAAACACCAATAATAAATAAAGCAGTGTTTTGAATATCATGCAATTTATTTCAGTCGTACGTTTGTTGAAAGACATGTTTTATACCTGTTTCAATTAATAGCACAATACATCAGAATTGCAAGTACACTGATATCAGAAATGCCATTACAACACTAAATACCAGTATTAAGATGGTCATTTTCCCTTGACATCTGTAGTGGAAAGAAAAAGCAAATGTATTTCTGCATGCATGAAGTTTCATTTCAAGTATGGTACATCTATTTGTTTGAAAATGCACAGAGTGCAGGCAAGACATACACTTGGGACCTGGTCTCTCATTCCACAGCTACCAGAGTGATATTTCATTTCATAGATTGGATATAGAAAATAGTAAAACCCTCTCTCGTTACCTTTCTCAGAATTACCGGACGAGAAACACATATTACTTTCATTTTGACAATCCTCGAAAAAATAGTAAGATATCAAATAGTAAGGACCTCCCTCATCGCCTTGCTCAAAAAACCCGGACGAGAAACTACTTTCTTTTTTTTACTTGGCCTAATATTCAACTCCGTAAGATGATAAAATAAATGTCCGATGTTTGCTTTTATGTTCGAAAGTAAATAGCAATACCATTCAGCTCCGAAAGATGCTAAGATTAATGTCGAATGCTTGTTTTGGCGTTCGGAAATAAATAGCAACAGTAACTCACAACTCCGTACGATGATAAAATTAATGCCGGATGTTTGCTTTTACGTTCGAAAGTAAATAGCAATAACATTTAGCTCCGGAAGATGCTAAAATAAAATTAATGTCGAATGGTCCCTTTGGCGTTCGGAAATGAATAACAATAATATTCAACTCCGTACGATGATTAAATAAATGTCGGATGTTTGCTTTTTCTTTCGAAAGTAAAAAGCAATAACGTTCGGCTCCGGAGGATGCTAAAATAAATGTCGGGTATTTGCTTTTACATTTTGAAATGAATAACAGTAACATTCAGCTGCGTTTGATGGTAAAGTAAGTGCCTGATGTCTGCCTTGACGTTCAAAAATGAAAAACAGTAAATTCGGCTCCGTATAGATGCTTAATTGTCAGATGATTCATTTCACTTTCGGAAGTGGACAGCAGTAATTTTCGGCTCCGTATATACGATAATGAAATAAATGTCGGATGTTTGCTTTTGAATTTGGAAATGAATAACGGTAATATTCTGCTCCGTACGATGCTAAAATAAATAACAGATTGATGCTTTTACATTTGGAAATGATTAACGGTATCAATCGGCTCAGTTAGATACTAAAATAAATAGCGGATGTTTGCTTTCACATTCGGAAATGAATAAGGAAAACATAGAGCTCCGCAAGATGCTAAAATGAATATCACGCACGCGTATCTCGCGAAAAACAAAATCGAATGATTTTATCAATAAATTAGTAGGAACATCGGAAGGTATTTCTGTGTCCTCCTATCGCGTGGTTTAGGAGAAAACATGAACTACTCTGCAAAACGGGAACGAGACATGGATAGCGTTAATTTGGTTATCGATGTTCCGTTTGTCGCGTGTTTGAAAGCGGCAAGTCAAGAAATGGAACCTCGCGAAAAGGAAATGGAATGACTATGATTATGTTATGTGGTAAAGAAGAAAATTGGGAGGAACAGTACTCGGTTATTCTTCACAGATATGGAAAAGCGGTAAAGAAGGATAACGGCGGGACTGAAACATGTTTGTTTCTGAGTCTTCCCGCTTCAGATAGTATAACGCTCGTTGCATGCCAGCTCGTATTCTCATGGTCGGACATCCGGGTATTTTGCGTGTCACGGGGTCATGGATAGCAGTGGAGTGAAAACAAACAGTCGCGTGAGCCTGGAGTGGTAACGCTGTACGTGTTTTCTGCCGGGGCGCCCCGCGAGCATAGCGCTAGCGCAAGCTGTACTACTGTAGCTGTGCGGGCGGCAGGATTAGGCCCTAGGCCTACCCTAAATTAGGCCCTACCCTAACCTACTACAGTACTAACGTTAGGCCTATAGACCTACCTGAAGTTTCTATGAGGGTACTAAGTATGCGTAGATATCGGGGTAGGGCCTACTCAAAGAGGTTCTACCGCACATCTGGCCATTTTGTCGGGTCGTTGATCCAGAGTCCTGCCGCGATTTCATACGGGCACAGGTCCAGTCCGACTGCCTTCAACTTGGCAAAATACCGGGACTGATCGATCGACAGGATCCAGATTATTAGAATATTGCTGGTAAGACATGATGCGTGTATCTCATGAATGATGGCACAAATGACAAAATGAATAATGAAAAACAGTCCCCATGTCTGCGTAGAGTTGCACACATAAATTATACGCGTCGCGTCGCACATGCACAGCATGCAGTACGCGCATTATGCAGGCTTAGCGCATGCAAGCTGTTTGTTTTCACTCCAGTCAACCGGAAGTGACGTGTAGCCGACCGCAAGAATACGAGTACGTACCAAGTACGTACCGACTCACGTACATCGAGCGGGCACAGTAGTGTCAGTGTGCACTGCGCGCGCGTGCAGTTTCGAATGGAAACTATTTTTTCTTTATTTTTGTTATTTTAATATATTTTTTTCTTGTTTTTTTTTTTTATTTTTCAATGAGGCGACAGGCGGTAACGATCGGCGTTACAGCCGGTAAAAATAACCGGTTACCGGCTATTAGTTAGAGGGGTGCTGGCATGCAAAAAAAAAAAAAATAAGTCAGGAGCAAACTTGGGACATTTTTCTGTAACAATATAATTTCAACAACAACAAAAACAACTACAACAGCGACAACAACATGGCAGCAATAACAACAAAACAAAAACCTCTGCTATGGCCAAAGGCCGTGTTAAAGGGCTCTTCCCAGTAGAATGAGCACACTGTCTTGGAACAATGACAAGAAGAGCCAGTATGGTGTTCTGCTGAGTTCTCCAGTCCGATGGACAGGAGCATGACACATAAACTTGACACATACTGTAAAAGTGGAAATTTTCGTGGTATTGAAATTTTCGTGGTATTGAAATTTTCGCGCATTTCGTGCAACCAAAGACAAGGGTGAAAAAAACAGCACGCCCCCCCCCCCCTTAAAGGCATAATTTACCATTTGCAAGAAACAAAAACCCAGCAATCATGCTTTAAAATAGTTCTAGGATATGAGTTATAGGGAAAGAAACAACCACTGTGAAAATTTGAATCTGTATAATCGATGTTAGGTATTGTTGAATACATAAAATGTGAACAATAGTTGTAATAACAATGTTTCCTGACTAAACCGTCAACAGTCATGGTTTAATGAGAAAAATACTGAAAAAAAAACTCCTTATATTTTAGACTTGATTGCAAAAATTTTTTACGGTATATACATGTAGGATGTTTTGTGATACAACAGACCTATACATATGCATCAAATGGGATATCTTGAACATTTTTTAAATCACTGCTCGCAAAGGTACACGAGACCTTTAATGAGGCCCCTGATATTATCAGCCACCGTACATTTTATTACAGATATAGTGGATCGAGCCATGGCCAAGCTGAAGATCCCGGAGGTCCTCCGCGTGGCGAAACTCTCCAACAATCTCAACATCATGGAGCTCTTCCACACCAAAACGCTCTCCTTCAAAGACCTGTCCATGGTGTCACTGGCCCAGTTCATGCAGTACTTCTTGGCAAAGAGAAAGAAGAATATCATCCTCATTGTTGGTGAATATTAATGTTCACATTTTGAGTTACTTTGTCATACTTATTTTAGTTGTTATTGTAAACATTCAGTACCTGGTACACTGATTATCATTGTCATTATGTTCAATGATTTGACTATTGATTAATTGGATACCGGTACTGTATTATTATTATCATTATTATTATTATCATTATTATTATTATTATTATTATTATTATTATTATTATTATTGTATTATTGTTGTCATTGTTGTTGTTGTTGTTGTTGTTGTTGTTATCATTATTATTATCATCATCATCATCATCATCATCATATATTTGACCAGGTAAAGACCATATACATATCCTTATTATGATAGTCAAACAATAGGACATACAGTGAAAACGAAATGCACATGGCAGTAGTAAAAATACTGTATAATATGAACAAAAACATGTAGGACCTATAAATTATGTGCTAGTATTGGCTGCCAGGGTAGTCCACATCCTGGACTGCTCGTAGCGTGCCCGCGTACGGGTGAGCCGAAATTTGTATATTTCCGCGTCATCATCACGTTTTGTTCTTATCCTTTTTTTTTTTGATAGATTTTGACAAGCAAGCGCAGGGAGCGAGCAGACAATATTTGTATTTCAGCTTACAAAACATGGAATTCTTGTCATTTTTGCTTATTTAATCTTACAATTCTAATCAAGATATAGTGACGGCCGTATAGATAACGATTTACACCAACAAACTGAGGATTTGAAAAAAATACTCTAAATTAGTACGCGCGAGTGAGCCGAAATTTGTATATTTCCGCGTCATCATTACGTTTTGTTCTTATCTTTTTTATTTGTTTTTTGCACCCCCCCCCCCCCCCGTATGTTCGAAACCGTTGGCGAACTCTTTTGATCCAATCGGCGGTCGCTTCAGAACGAAAGAAATTGCAGCCGTTGCTCCGTGTAACATTTTGCCTTCTAACAGTGGCATGTGTGAACACAATATACATTGTCATTTTGTCCGCTTCATCATCGCGTTTTGTTCTTATCTTCTTTTTTTATATGAATTTTGGCGAGCGAGCGCAGATAGCGAGCCGAAAATTGTATTTCAGCTTACAAAACATGGAATTCTTGTGTGAACACAATAAACATTGTCATTTTGTCCACGTCATCATCATGTTTTATTTTTATCTTGTTTGATTTGGTTTTGTGCCCCCCCCCCCCCCCCCCCCCCCCCGGTCCGGGCGAGTTTTTTTTTTTCTTTTTTTTTTCTTTTTTTTTTCTTCTTCTTTTTCTTTTTTTTCCCGTTTTTTGTCCCCGCCGAACGAGTTCGAGCAGGGGACTATGAAACGGGCTCCGTACGTGTGTGTGTCCGTCCGTCCGTCCGTCCGTCCGTCCGTCCGTCCGTGTGTCTGTGTGTGCGTCCGTGTGTGATCAAATTTTTTCAATTTGCTACTTCTCTGTCATTTATGAGCCAATTTTGATTCTGTTTGCTTTATATGATAGCACTACATGGGAGCTTTGAAACTTCTACACAGAATTTCAGTCGTGACCTTTGACCTTGACCTTTGACCTATATTGTACATTTTGCTACAAAATGCTACTCCTTTGCCATTTCTAACCCGATTTCGATTCCGTTTGCTTTATATGATGGCACTAGGTGAGGGCTTCAAAACTTCTACACAGAATTTTGACCTTTGACTTCTTTGACCTTTGACCTTGATTTTTGACCTATATTGTACATTTTGCTACAAAATGCTACTCCTTCGCCATTTCTAACCCGATTTCGATTCCGTTTGCTTTATGTGATGGCACTAGGTGAGGGCTTCAAAACTTCTACACAGAATTTTGACCTTTGCCTTCTTTGACCTTTGACCTTGATTTTTGACCTATATTGTACATTTTGCTACAAAATGCTACTCCTTCGCCATTTCTAACCCGATTTTGATTCCGTTTGCTTTATGTGATGGCACTAGGTGAGGGCTTCAAAACTTCTACACAGAATTTTGACCTTTGCCTTCTTTGACCTTTGACCTTGATTTTTTACCTGTATTGTACATTGGCTACAAAATGCTACTCCTTCGCCATTTCTAACCCGATTTCGATTCCGTTTGCTTTATGTGATGGCACTAGGTGAGGGCTTCAAAACTTTACACAGAATTTTGACCTTTGCCTTCTTTGAACTTTGACCTTGATTTTTGACCTGTATTGTACATTGGCTATAAAATGCTACTCCTTCGCCATTTCTAACCTGATTTTGATTCCGTTTGCTTTATGTGATGGCACTAGGTGAGGGCTTCAAAACTTTTACACAGAATTTTGACCTTTGACCTTGATTTTTTACCTATATTGCACATTTTGCTACAAAATGCTACTTCCGGCGGGGACATATATTACGCACCGCGTAATTTCTACTTTTCCTTGTTTCGTTTTTGGCACCCCCAAGGAGTGGCGCCCGGGGCACGTGCCACCCTTGCCGCCCCCCCCCCCCCCCCCCCCCCCGAGATACGCCACTGGGTGTAGCAATGCACCTCAGTCCAGCAGAAAAGGCCATTGTAACACAATAGGCATGAGGGGACGAGGTAGTCTCTATTCATTGACAGTTGAAAAATGTATAAAATAAAGATAATTCACAAAAGGAGGTATCAACCCGTTCCTCTGAGAGCCTCCAATGCCCCCAACAAGATTTTTTTCTTCGTTTTTTTTTTGCCTGTCGACAGACTCTTTTGTTATACACAATATGAGGCTCCTTAATGGGGTCAATGAACTTTTTAATCTACTGAGTTCAGCCTTGATTGCTATAGATACATCTTCCTACAAGTTTTATAGCCAAATAAGCGTGAACTTCATCAGAAAAAAAAAAAGTAAATGGTACTGAGATACAGCAGTCTCATACAGAAAGAGAGATGCTCATTGGAGAAACTCTAATCTTTCTGTCAAAGCCATATTATCTTGGCAGTATAACACAAATAGATATGAATTCAGGCCATGAATGCAGGTAGTACGCTTGTCTTTATTTTGGGAACCTGGTATACCAGGTTCCCATAAGGAACGGATTAAGAGGCGTTGTGTGAAAATAAAATATGAGACAAAATTAGTACTATATGCCTCTTATGGAAGATGGGAGGTAGAAATGTTGGTGTTTTTTTTTTCTTGATAATTTTTTTTACACACTCCTATGGGAGCTGCTTTTTCATTCCTACTTATGAGCCAATTAAATCATCCCTATTTTTTAGTAAGAGAGGTTGGGAGTTCTTCATGAGGTCAAATGGTACCAAGTCTTCTCCTCTAGAACTTCTATCTGCTGGTTCGGACTGTGTTAGGACGGGTACCTGGAGATTCAGTACCTGGTACCTGCCCTGTAGAATCATTTCACCGATCACTTTTATTGTCCCCGCCGAACGAGTTCGAGCAGGGGACTATGACGGGCTCCGTACGTGTGTGTGTCCGGGTGTCCGTGTGTGTGTCCGTCTGTCCGTGTGTGTGTGCGTCCGTGTGTGATCAAAATGTTCAATTTGCTACTTCTCTGAGCCAATTTTGATTCTGTTTGCTTTATATGATAGCATTACATGGGAGCTTTGAAACTTCTACACAGAATTTCAGTTGTGACCTTTGACCTTGACCTTTGACCAATATTGTACATTTTGCTTCAAAATGCTACTCCGTCGCCATTTCTAACCCGATTTCGATTCCATTTGCTTTATGTGATGGCACTAGGTGAGGGCTTCAAAGCTTCTACACAGAATTTTGACCTTGCGATTTGACTTCTTTGACCTTTGATCTTGATTTTTGACCAATATTGTACATTGGCTACAAAATGCTACTCCTTCGCCATTTCTAACCCGATTTCGATTCCGTTTGCTTTATGTGATGGCACTAGGTGAGGGCTTCAAAACTTCTACACAGAATTTTGACCTTTGACTTCTTTGACCTTTGACCTTGATTTTTGACCTGTATTGTACATTTTGCTACAAAATGCTACTCCTTTGCCATTTCTAACCCGATTTCGATTCCGTTTGCTTTATGTGATGGCACTAGGTGAGGGCTTCAAAACTTCTACACAGAATTTCGACCTTTGACTTCTTTGACCTTTGTCCTTGATTTTTGACCTATATTGTACATTGGCTACAAAATGCTACTCCTTCGCCATTTCTAACCCGATTTCGATTCCATTTGCTTTATGTGATGACACTAGGTGAGGGCTTCAAAACTTGTACACAGAATTTTGACCTTTGACTTCTTTGACCTTTGACCTTGATTTTTGACCTGTATTGTACATTTTGCTACAAAATGCTACTCCCTTGCCATTTCTAACCCGATTTCGATTCCGTTTGCTTTATGTGATGGCACTATAGGTGAGGGCTTCAAAACTTCTACACAGAATTTTGACCTTTGACTTCTTTGACCGTTGACCTTGATTTTTGACCTATATTGTACATTGGCTACACTGCTAATGCTACTCCGCCATTTCTTACCCGATTTCGATTCCGTTTGCTTTATGTGATGGCACTAGGTGAGGGCTTCAAAGCTTCTACACAGAATTTTGACCTTGCGATTTGACTTCTTTGACCTTTGACCTTGATATTTTACCTATATTCTACATTTTGCTACAAAATGCTACTTCCGCGGGGACATATATTACGCACCGCGTAATTTCTACTTTTCCTGGTCTTATTTCCTTTTCTTTCGCCACATCACTCTAGTTTGGTCCCAGTAGCTCCCGCCCCCCCCCCCCACTTCACTAATTCTGCTGCTATTCTTTCACACCTTTTTATACCCATCATCACTGTTTTGTTCCTGATAGTGTTTGATGTTGCCTCCCCATCCAGCTTTATCCTTTGCAGGTTGCCCACCCTTGAGCTTAGGGATCATCACTGGTCGAACAAAACTATTCCTTTGTGTTTGCTCACTTCCAGATAGTGCATGTCATGTTGTTACTGTCTATATTTCAGTTTTTATGTTTGTCAGGTTGCCCTTGCCAAAGACTCTGCTAGGATAGGAAGCTCAGGCTCCATTTCACTCATTTTTTCTCCACTGCTTTGCTTTTATTGGATAAGCATTTTTCAGCGCACCATTTTATTTTTCTTCATAGAATTGTATGTAAAGAATGAGCAGAGAGAGAGGAATCACTACCACTGAATTCTTCATGTTGACTTGAAATCACAAATTATCTTGTAGTTGCATAATACACTTGTTAATCTAAATGAAGAACATGTTGAATACTGCTACCAGGTTGAGTAATACACACACACACACACACATACACTTACACCATACACTCTCTGAAACAATTTGAAGACAGTGATTAATTTTGTTTTCAGAGGTCCAATAAACCAGCTTCAAGATTATAAAGCAACAATGTCTGATAATCTCTCATATACTATTGATGTTCCTGAATGTAATTCTCAAACTAGATGATCAAAATATCATTCTGCAACCACGGAGCTACTACCTAGCTCTATGCTGCAACAATGCAATCAAATGATCCTTTACGTGATGCCATGTACTCTGTCTTTGTTGAAATCATTACATTTTGGGAGTGTCTCATACTTTATAAGTCTCAATTAGAATGCCCTTTTACAATACTTTATTTTGGTTTTGTTGACTATATATTTCAATATTTTTTGTGTGTTGTGTTAGATGTGGAAGTATGTCTGGTCCTGTGACTGAGACTAAATGAGAATATTCCTGTAACATTTTGTCTCTATTTTTGCAGGAACATCGGGTGATACTGGTAGTGCAGCCATAGAAGCTGTGAGAGGTCTCGACCACATAGACCTGGTCCTTCTTGTTCCCGAGTGTGCGAGGCTCCAGAAGCTCTCCATGTTCACCGCCATTGACAAGAACATCCATGTTTTCTCAGGTGAAGAGCAAAGACGAGTGGACGTCATCATCACAGCCATTTTTTCTTGCGTCATTTTATGTAAAATAATGAATGATTATTAGTAAATAATTTGAATGACTATTATCTAAAAGGGATTGGGCTCTTTCTTGCAGCCATTTGTAAGCTCCTTATTTTTTATCAAATTTCAACTAGAAATACGTTTTGTAGCACAGTGATGAAATTACTAGCTTATAGAAACGATACTGATAGACTTGGCCTAATGGAAATAATACATTTCTAGATATTTTTCGAAAAGTTTGTGGAATGCCTGCAGCACCTTTATTATATTTTGCTCTATAATTTAATGAAATTGTAGACTTGCTGAGCTGTACATTATTATGACTGTGAGTCTTGTGTTATAACATGCTTTCCTGGCAAGATGGCCACATTACTGGGATATCTCTAATCTACAAAGCAAGTGCTCATGCAAAAATCTGTCAACTCTAATCAAACTTTAGTTGATGGGACATGCGACGACAACGACGTGGTTATCAAGCTCGTGTGCACTGATGTTTCCTTCAGGGACCGACATAACCTGGGAACGCTGAACTCCATCAACTGGGGTCGGGTCATGGGTCATATCAGCCACTTCTTCTTTGGGTATTTCAATGTTTGCACATCATGTGACAGAGAGGTCGAAGTTGTGATTCCGACAGGAGGTGGGGGAAACATGACAGGTAAGTGGAAATTTACGGAATTCATTGTAAGAGATCTTAGAGTGTTCAAGGTTGTCATTCTGTTGGCAGTAGCTACTGTATATATAAGCTGTGATTTTCACGAGGGTTTAATTTTCGCGTATTTTGTGAATCACTGTTGGATCGCGCATTTAAAGGGGGTGTACAGTCTGGTCGAGGTGAAGATTTAGCTTTAACGTTTTGTGAGATATTCAGAAACCACTCTATGAGATGTCAAAGAGCGTGCAGTTCTAAGGAGTATCAAAAGTTTATTCAATGAAAATCGGTTTTGAAATGGCTGAGATATCCAAAAACAAGGTGAAACAAAGAGATACTAATAAAGTTGGGGCATGTCGCCTTTTATTACTAGCACTTTTTTGGATATCTCAGCCATTTGAAAACCAATTTTCATCAAATGAATGTTGAATCCTTCTTAAAATTACATGCTCTTTCATATTTCATAAGAGGCTTTTCATTATCTCACTTAGGAATGTTCAAAACATGAATCCCTACCTCAACCAGTACTGTACAGTCCCTTTAACAACATGCAAAAATATTGTTGTGAGCTAGGCTACTAGTAAATGTATGTAGAGCCTCACTGTCAATTGGCGAAAACAAAATCTCGCGGAAATGTCCTGTGACCTGCTCATTCGTGAAAATATCTGTACACGAAAAAAACAGCTTATACAGTATACTGTGTATCTTATGTATGAGAGGTACAAATAGGTTTTATGAAACCTATTTATTTCCTCTCATTAGCAGTTACATAACTGTAATCTCTCATGTCCAAGAGAATTGTGTAACTTGATATTTTGCTTGCTAGTGAGCTTGTCAATTTTTACCCTGCTCTTTTATGTTTGTACATGTATTTTTCTTGAAGTGCCATGAGCACTGAAAGGTGTACCTGTACCTGTGTTTGCTGTATAGGTAGCCACTATTATTATGATATTGTGCAAGGCACTTTATCCCCACTGAATAAAATAATGAGCTTGAAATGAACTTGATATACTATCCAGGATATCACAAAATATGCATTTTCTGTTAACAGATAATGTGCAATCGGTGAACCATTTAGCTTTGTCTGTGCACGAATATAACTTGTGCTATTGTTCAAGTTCTGATGCTTGGCATTTCATGGACCAAATCTAAGTGCTCACAACCTGTATGTCTCATTTGCATGTACTTTAATCCTTTAGCTGCTAGCATTGCTAAGCATATGGGTCTGCCTCTGAAGATTGTGTGTGCCGTCAACAGCAATGACATCGTGCACAGAACGCTGAACAACAATGACTACTCCATGGGCAAGGTCGTCCAGACTCTCTCACCTGCCATTGACATCCAGGTAAAGTTCATTAACCCACCCACAGCCACCTCTCAATTTTGCCATTGACATTACAAGTATATGCAAAGAACTTGCCAGTAAAAATGACAGGGTGAAAGTTGTCCTTGTACTTCCACATTGATGCCATCATGTTTCATTCCTGTCCGTCTATCCAGCTTTTTATGCCTCCGCCACGAAGTGGTGCCGGAGGCATTATGTTTTCGGGTTGTCCGTCCGTTCGTACGTACGTCCGTCCGCTTTCGTTTACGCGATAACTTGAGTAATATTTACTGGAATTTTACCAAACTTGATCCAAGTATGAAGTATGATGGGGCAATTACTTTATTAGATTTTGGTTGAATTCGGTTAAAGGTCAAAGGTCAAGGTCAAATCATGACATTGTATTCGTTTACGCGATAACTCAAGACTGGATGGAGCAAATTCCACCAAACTTTGTTGGAGGATGATGTATGATAGGATGATTACTTGATTAGTTTTTCAGTGAAATTGGACAGAGGTCAAAGGTCAAAGATCAAGGTCAAATCCTAAAATTTATCTGTTTACGTGATAACTCAAAACTGGATGAAGCAGCTTTCACCAAACTTGGTCCAAGGATGATGTATGATGGGACAATTAGTTGAGTAGATTTTAGTGACATTGGCAAGAGGTCAAAGGTCAAAAGGTCAAGGTCAAGGTCAAATGCTACAAATGTTGCAATTTCCCCCGTATCTATGCAATGCCCAAAGGTATTTTCTTGACTAAACTTGGTGTGGACATGTACTACTGCGTAAAGATTCTCCAGAGAGAGTTTCATGTCATAAGGTCAAAGGTCAAAAGGTCAAAGTAGTTAGGTGAAAATGTTGCAATATCACTTTTCTCGCAAATGGTTCAATGTATCTTCGTGAAACTTGGTACATACGCATGTACTGTCTGGCAGGGATTATCTAGGGAATTTAGGGGTCGTGGGTCAATAGTCAGGGGTCAAAGGTCAAGGTCAACTCCTCAAAATTTTACTATTTCCCTCATAGTATATGCAATGCTTGCATTATTAGTTTCAAAACTTAATACATGCATTACCTAATGGAGATTCTCCGGGAAATTTCGAGCCAGAAGGTCAAAGGTCAAAGATTAAGGGTCAAAGGCAAGGTTTCAATATCCCCCCCCCCAAAAAAAAAAAAAAAAAAAAATCTATTTTGTACCATCATCACACTCTTTCCTCATACCTTGGAAATTACTCAATGCATAAACTTCCCCAAAATTCCCCAAATATGTGTACCTGCACTCTTAGAAAATTATAGCAAACCCAGTTCAAGACATTTCTGACAAACCTGTCATTTCAATATTTTGCCAGTTTTGTGAAACTGTCATGGATTACACATTGTGAAGACATTGTACTATATGCCTATTGGGAGAATCATGCATTATGGCGGAGGCATCAGTCGCCATAGCGACATTTCTAGTTTTTTTTTGTTTTTTTTTTATCAATGTGAAATTTCAGTTGGAGTCATGCCCTTTTTCATCAGAGTTGTGCTATGCTAAATGGATGAAGTATGACAGGGCAAATTAGTGGTTGAAAAAAAGAAAGGAGAAACAAGTCAACAATCGTTAGCATCAAAGTTCAAGGTCAAATGTGAAATTTGCATTTTTGTGGGGCAGTTACATGTATATTTATACACATACATGAGTCCATCAGCCTAATACACTATGTTCTGGAAATAGCCTACCCATTGTCCATTATGTCTAGGATTATGTAATCTACCTATTAGTGCGTATGGTTCTGTGTAATATCTAGGATAATTACCCCTTTAAAAAGAGTTTCTTATCAACAACTCGTCCGTAATTGCAACTACACAACATAAATTGCCATTGACGATCAAAGTCCACTGTCCATTTCCATTCAGTGTATAGACTGGACTAGATTACAACTTGTTATGTAATGACACACATTAATGTCAGTGTGCCACTTCAATACACATCAGAGATAACTCAATAGACAGCAGCCGAATTCCATGCTGAATTCTGAAATCCCCATAGACTTTAGTACACAGGCTACCGGGTTCTTGTATGGAATGGGTTGATATGATTACTGTAAAAGCTGAAAATTTTGCCAGCATGATACTTCACAAGGAGCCAAGATTCGCAAAAGTAAAATGCACGCGAAAGTTTTTGTCTACACAATGCATTGAATGCCAGTTTGATCATACACCATAGGCCTACAAGACTGTACTACTACACATGCTAGTAGGGTGCAATCACTTTTTTAAGACGTTTGTTTAGTAGAGCACATTCGGTTCTGTTGTGTGTTTTTTATTCAGCAGTGTGTGTTCAACAAATAGCTGTATTAGTATATGTAGTACAGATAGTATACTGAAATACTCTTAAATTTTTTCATGGTCTGCAATTCGCACGAGTTTCATACCATGAATGTTTCTGGGGGGCAATTCATGAAGCGTTTTGGTTGGATATTTTTCTGACAAACTGTTACAAGCTACTGAAATCATTGCATCTGATTCTATGGCTGAGAGCAAATTTGTCTGACAACTTTGTCGGACAAAATGCTTCATGAAATGCCCCCCCCCCCCCCCCCCCCCCCGTTTTACAGTATTCTAGCAGTCTAGCAGGTTAGAATACCAAAAGACAGTACATGTATTAAAGATGATATTATTCATGAACTACGGTACCCAAGCTCCCATCAAATAAATAAAGGGTGTACGTGCAATGGCTTGAATGAGGCTTTTATTTTGACTCTCCTCTCCACCCGTTGGAACTTTGTTTATGAATGCAGAACACTACACATCAATCACATGATGCATTAGAAAGATTCCATGTGATTCGTTTCACCAGGGAGGTTCCTCCCTGGTTTCACTGCTTGTCCCAGATTTCTGTGTGCAGTAGCCATTCAATAGTGAATCATATGTCTGTACATGTTGGCTCCGTTAGTGACACAATGCAGCTAGATATGGGAGATGATTCCCTTGACAGAATCGTATCTGAAATATGAGCTTTGAAATATTATTCCAGAGCAGTCATTAATTATCTTTGTTTACTCAAATCTCCCTATTTTTGGAGTTTTTGCTTTTTTCACATTTCCTGTTGTATTTAAGAGTGCAGCTAGATTCTCACAGGATTTTTTTTTTCCCGTGACTTAAATGCAACATGATGGAAATTAAAAAGATATTTTCTGACAGAAACAGTTGAGCAGTTTAAGTTCAGGGATTCATTCATACATACATACATTCATTCATTCATTCTTCATTCATTCATTCATTCATTCATTCATTAGGGATTCATTCATACATACATTCATTCATTCATTCATTCATTCGTTCATTCATCTCTATTGATCTATGATTGGACATAGAGATTTTTTTTCCATTGACACCTGTACAGCAATCATGACAATACAAACTTTCAGGTAGTTGTTTTCAATTGTGTATTTATTATGCCTCCGCCACGAAGTGGTGCCGGAGGCATTATGTTTTCGGGTTGTCCGTCCGTCTGTACGTACGTCCGTACGTACGTCTGTACGTCCGTCCACTTTCGTTTACGCGATAACTTGAGTATTAGTGACTTGAATTCTACCAAACTTGGTCCAAGTATAAAGTATGATGGGGCAATTAGTTGATTAGATTTTGGATGAAATCCGCCGAAGGTCAAAGGTCAAGGTCAAATCATGAAATTGTATCCGTTTACGCGATAACTCAAGACTGGATCAAGCAAATTTCACCAAACTTTGTCGGAGATGATGTATGATGGGACAATTACTTGATTAGTTTTTTAGTGAAATCGGACTGAGGTCAAAGGTCAAAGATCAAGGTCAAATCCTGAAATTTATCTGTTTACGTGATAACTCAAAACTGGATGAAGCAGCTTTCACCAAACTTGGTCCAAGGATGATGTATGATGGGTTAATTAGTTGAGTAGATTTTAGTGACATTGGCAAGAGGTCAAATGTCAAAAGGTTAAGGTCAAATGCTTAAAATGTTGCTATTTCCCCAATATCTATGCAGTGCCCTGAGGTATTTTCTTGAAACTTGGTGTAGCCATGTACTACTGCGTAAAGATTCTCCAGAGAGTTTCATGTCTTAAGGTCAAAGGTCAAAAGGTCAAAGGTTAGGTGAAAATATTGTAATATCACTTTTCTCACAAATGATTCAATGTATCTTCATGGAACTTGGTACATAGACGCATGTACTGACTGGCAGAGATTATCTAGGGAATTTAGGGGTCATAGGTCAATAGTCATGGGGTCAAAGGTCAAGGTCAACTCCTCAATATTTTACTATTTCCCTCATACACTAGTATATGAAATGCTTGCATTATTAGTTTTCAAACTTAATATATACATGCATTACTTAATGGAGATTCTCCTGGAAATTTCCAGCCAGAATGTCAAAGGTCAAAGGTTAGGGTCAAAGGCCAGGTTTCAATGCCCCCCCCCCCAAAAAAAAAAAAAAAAAAACTATTTTGTACTGTAATTACACTCTTTCTTCATACCTTGGAAATTACTCAATGCATAAACTTATAAAAGGGTCCGTCAGAATTCAAGTGGAAATTCTCAATTCCCCAAATATGTGTACCTGCACTCTTCGACAATTATAGCAAACCCAGTTCAAGGAAAGTGAACATTCAAGTCATTTCTGACAAACCTGTCATATCAATATTTTGCCAGTTATGTCAAACTGTCATGGATCACACATTGTGAAGACATTGTACTATACGCCTTTTGGGAGAATCATGCATTATGGCGGAGGCATCAGTTGCCATAGCGACATTTCTAGTTTGCTTTTTGCATTAACAAGTACGTGACTTCTGTCCACCTCATATTGTTTGTGCTGAATTTCAACCCATTTCTGATCTCAACTGTGTGTGAGATCACTGAATTGTCACCTGTAGAGAGTGTGGTGTAAGAATAAAGCTATATCTAAAAAGAGCTGAACTTCTTCCATTCCACTGAATCTAGTGTATTTCCCAAATTTCAGTGTTCAAGATTAAAGTTTGAATCTATGTATGGCAGCAAGCAAACATTACAGAGAAATTTACTCGTGAGAATTTATCAGATGTTAAACCCTATGAGATTTATTTTCAGTATTATTACAGTCCAATCCTGCCATCAAATAAAAATATATTTGTTTTGCCCACATCGTGTTGCAATAGCTGTGCCAACATTTTCATTTTGCACTTTGCAGCTACCGTACAACTGGGAGAGAGTATTGTGGCTCTATTCAGGCGGAGATGTGAACCACGTAAATGATGTCATGAAGAGGTTTGAAGATGAAGGACACTCATCTATAGACACCAAGCTCTGGAAAAAGGTAGGCATGGTCTTTGCGGGGCAATGCATAATTGGCTTCTCTTTTCTTAACTTTTAACCTACATGAAACAAAACATTCCCATTTAGAAACAAAAACACAATAATATTATCAATGGTTTCATAACAGATTTGATATGATGATATATTTGACAGGATTTAGTATGAGAACAACAAAGGCTGTTCTCAGTCAACTGATCTAAATCTTTCTGAAATGTAAGGGTTGAAACATCCCCATTTAGAAATGAAAACACAATTATCAATTGTTTCATGATAGATTTGATACGATGATATTTTTGGCTTCATTTATTATGAGTTCACCTAACACTTCTGTAAGTCAACTGGTCTAAATCTTTCTAAAATGTAGAGGTTTCTCAATTGCCCTGGACCCTACCTTGATAAATGAATTACAGTCAGCTCTCCTAGAGGGTCAGTGCTAGCTTGTTAGGTATGATGGCTTTAGCATTTAAGGTGATTCTGTATTCAGTGTGCGACATAAATATTGTGCCCAGTTCACAATAAAAGTCCTTTTGAGTGGTAGTTGTGAAGGAAATAGGAATGCTAAACAGTTCATTCATTTCTGAATAAAAGTATGTATATCTGTTGCGTATTTGAGAATAAATTGTTTGTAAGGATCAGCGTTTCAGAAGTATATGGCTGTTGCTATTGTGAAACCATGCTGGTGCATAAATATTACAGGATTTGGATCACAAAGGTTTCCTTGCAGACTAGGTGTTGGAATAAAAAAAAAAGTACGGTGGGGTGTTTTTGAAATGTATATCTCTGATGAATGCAAGAGAATATTAAGTAGAGGGATGAAGGTAGAGGTTTGAATTTTCTTCAGTTTGTCTCCCTCTAACAAATGAAATTTGTAAGATTGCAACTGCTGATCTGTAATTTAACAAACCTGTCGGAAAAAAATATCTATATCTCTAATGTTGTAATGAGCTGATGCTGTGGATCATGGACATCAATTCACCCATTGTGAGCTTTGAGTGCCAATTTGCACCGAAAACCACATAGCATTGTACACACTCTCCAAAGTCCCCGGCCCAGAGAGAGTTAAGCAGAAGAGGCTGCACGACATAATTTACACACTTTCTCTGTATGTGATTTCCTCTCCTAAGATAAGAGAGACGATGAGTTCGTATGCTGTGGACGACTCCGTGGTCCTGTCCACCATGCAGCGATGCTGGAAAGAGGACGCCTACTCACTCTGTCCACACTCGGCTGTCGCTGTTTCTTACTACTTCAACAGGTACAAATTTCAATACTATAGTTTTCAAAGTTCATTCATATATGATTGCTAGAAGCATTAGAAATATAATGTTTAGACTCGTTTTGCAGTTTCATTTTCGTAGAGTATTTGTATCAATGTAATTCTTATACAAGTGACTTAAATCGAAGACATCCCTTTCTAGTGTGTCTCTTTATGTACATTACAAGAAAATGCAACTTATGCACTTCTTTGCTTTCACCCTGTTAACTCATTAACTTAATTCAATTAACTGCTCAATGAAATGAAGACAAATAATGCTGTCTTTGTGAAAGATTGAAGAGGATGGAAACAAAAATCACGACACAAGAAAGCACATATACACTGTACTTTACACTGTCATTTGCTAATCTTTGTAGTAGTGCACTTGTATTGTAGAATCAATCTGTACTGGTGCTGGGAACTTTGAAATATTAAAGTATTTTCCTCTTTGATGCAAATGTATATGCTATTTTTTCTCTTCTCTTTTTCTGAAACACTAGACTTTCCAACCCCAGAGCAGACCTTCCACCCATCTCGCTTTGTGTGGCAACGGCCTCTCCTGCGAAGTTTCCCGAAGCAATGGGGGCGGCACACCTAGCGACAGTGCCATCAGAGGAGGTAGACCGGTGGCTTTCGCTCCCAACCAGAGTCTCCAGGATGGACAAGGGTGAGGACTTGCACAAGGTCCTCAGAGATCGAGTCATCGCCATAACAACCGCAAGGGAGGCGGGCAACCGTGGCGACCTGTATGAGGGAGGTGTTATCCCTTTATGATTCCAGATTACTTATGGTGTTCACATTTTGTCTTAACCTGTCTTGATGCCTAGATGACATGATTGAAGACTCAAGTCAGCAAATTATACATCTGTTCTTCAATGAGAAATTAAGTAAAAAATTATGTTAGCCACATCAGTAAAATATTTTTATGTGGATGAAGTTTTCTAGAAATTCCATATGACTTTCATAGAGAAGATGTGATCATTCTTTATCACGGGAATATCTAAAGTTGTTATGTAGTGTGAAGAGTTTATTATGATAAATGCCTTGTGGAGTTTTATTCACAAAAATTTTATAGACCCATTTTAAAAGCACTTTCACTAAAACTTGTACTCTTATACAATATACAATATTATAGCAATGTGTCTTTTTGCATCATGTTCAGATTACAGGATGTGATTCAATGCCACATGATAAAAAGAGCTTGAATAGTTTTCAATAAGAACATTGAAAGTGAAGGTATTTTTACCATTGTAATGGAATATGCAAATGGACACCATGCCCCCCCCCCCCCCCAGCTCTCAAAGCTGCACCCGCCCTAAGTTTCCAATGTTCTCAGGTAAGAGACTGCAGGAATGCATGGAAGGTGAACTTGCAATACTCAAGTGAGCGCGAGACCCCAGGTCTCTTGTTTAATTTGCTTCAGTATATATTTTGATGTACTGAGGTTGGCAGCCATCTTGTGAGGGGAAGCAGAAATTGTATGACCAGCTTCAGCTCAACTGCAGAGACTCCAACCCAAAGCACCTTCTGATCTGGAGCTTCTGCCGCCTGAAACCCCTAGCAAACGGGAGATTCCAAGTTGATGTGGGCGAAGCGCCAAATTCCCAGGGTTCTAGATGCTCTCTGGTGCTATCTAAGGCTTATTTTTTCAACATACGGTAGCAATAAGTAAGAAATCCTTTCCAACGGGAGACACAGAGCCAGGGCGGGAGAACGGGAGATTTTGCAAAAATGGGTTTTCGGCGGGAGATCTCCCGTCGAAAACGGGAGAGTTGGAGTCTCTGCAACTGCTAGAAAGGGCTAGCAGAAATTATGAATAAGTGATGTGTCATCACATTAGCCTGATAGGCCACAGACATCAGAACTAAGAAATGTGAAATTAAGGTGACTTGGTGACGAAAGGAGGAATTCAGTACATGTATTTGTTAAAAGATTATATGTTCTACATTTTATATACCTCATTTAGGAATTTTACAGTCAGAGAATATCTTAACTTTATACTCATTTATTTGGAACCGTCTGATTATTGTTTTGAATGCCTCATCTCCCACAGTTTTAACTTCTTAAGTTTATTATATAATACCATATTATGTATAAAACTGTGTATGATCTCCTTTATAGTTGCTGGTCTCTCATATCAACTGTGAAGGAGGGCCAATTATACATCACTGGAAAGCTTACAATGATAATGACATCAAAGAGTCAGTGTTCTGAAACTTAATCAGACTTTTGCTGCAGCCTTTCCACTTGGACTATCATGAACTACCTCAGACAATTTGTCTTCAGTGTGTAAGGATTGCCAAAAAACAAAAACAAAAAACAAATTGTGTGTTAATGGTGTCACTGCAGTTCACAAATTTGTATATTTATGATATGTCAGAATAAAGTACATTTGATTAAGTGCAATGACTCCAGTACTATATGATGAATCCAAAGGATTTTACTTAAAATAATGAATGCTTCTTATACTGCCATGGCATGGGCTGGAACCCAAGAACCAATATATTGCTCCCTAAAGTGTACTAGGCAATATACCTTCTACATGAGATTCACAGTTGAATTTTATGTCTATTTTTTTTTTACATGTTAGTAATATTACATACATTCCTCATCAGGGTAAGGTCTGTTCATGTAACTTCAACGAAATCGGTTGTAACATGAATGAAGTGTTGAGCATTATGTGTTTCTCAAGGTGATACTGCTGCCACAACTGTATTTTCAAAATTCACATGAAGAGATCAGTTATGCACGAGTTGTCACCTTGTTCAGAATTCTTGCAGTTCCCCCATTTATCAGTATGGTGTATGTATGTGTGTGTGTGTGTGTGTATGTGTGTGTGCGTGCATGCATGTGTGTGTAATATATGTAATAGCATAGGGATAAACGTATTCAGTGAATGTCATATGTTCATTCTAAATCTGGTACCTTATCAGAGTTCTTCAGCAGAATTGATTCAGTGGGAGTAGTAGAGCAGATAAGCCGACTAATTGTGCAAAATTTGACTAAAGCATGAAACTTTCTCATTTATAGTACATGTCATACGATTCATTTTAAGATCGGGAGGTAAGTCTCATTTGACCTCTGATGACCTCCAGAGGTCAATGAACTTTTAATATCAGAATATTGATGTTTGGCATCTTTGGATAGTGATAAACACAGTTTGATGTACTAAACGAGATTATTCTGTTACAATGGATTGTCTTCATATTCCACAAAGCATTGGTAACTATCAACAGGTCCTACCTTTGACCTCTGAGGACCAGGAAAGGTCAATGACCTCAAAATGTCAAAATATTGATATTTGTTGTCATGGGTAACAATAAACTGCTGAATAATGTACCGGTACTAACATTCATTTGTGCTAAAATTGAATTGGTTTTATATTCCACAGAGCATTTGGAATTATCAAGTTTTCACCTTTGACCTCTGAGTATCACTAAAGGTCAGTGACCTCAAAATACAACAATATTCATTTTGATATATAGGGCCTGTGATCATGATGTTATGGGTAACAATTAACTTGCAAAATGTACTCAGCATTCATTTGTGCCACAGTTGAACTTGCTACATATCTCACCGAGCATCTGCAAAGATTAAAAAGTTCTAACCTTTGACCTCTGGAGGCCATGAGAGGTCAGTGACCTCAAAATTTGGAAATCGATATTTGATAGAAAGTTGATGGTTGACCACACAATTACATACTACAATAAAAGTGTCTAAGTAGTAATTCCATGAAACACCGTGTACTGTCCTCATGTATCCAACTTTGGCATCTGAGGGCAATGCAAGGGCAATGACCTTAAAAATTTAATATGCAAATAATAATGTTTGGCTTACTGGATTAATGTTCAATGGTAGGCCTAAGTGCAGCTGTTCTTGGCTTAATTTATGTTATTACCCTTAATTTATGTTATTATTGATGCGTCTGCAAATCTCACGTACCGAGTTGCAATTCATAGTATATGCAGATGTCAAGCTCATGTGAGAGGCCAGTAACTCCAGAAATGAAATCTAATGCTATAAGTAGCATCAAGGTTACAATCAGGTTATTGCGTTATCCAGAAGAGCTTATATGAAATTGTGCCTTAAGATGATTTGTGCAATTGTCCAATTTTCATTGATCAAGGTCTTTACACTTACACATGCCCACGGAGATGTTCATGACCTCAGGCAAATGTGGAGTATTAGCAGACACACACACAAAGGTATCGTCCATATTGATGGTTAAATGTCTAGGTGTCTGCTTGCATCTAACAGTCCCCTGAACATGCACATAATTCAGTGCACTTGAGTGCAGCCTTGGTACACTTGCAGCGGCCTGTACATCCCTTCTTGCAGTTGCAGTGGATCAGTTTGTGGCAAGATTTTGATGCCTCTGGCAGAGTTGTCCAAAGAGGCTGCCATCCAGAGGTGTGCCTTGTCCAGCCCCATTCAGATGGGCTTGGTAGGTCAGGATTCAGGATCAGAGTCTGGTTCCAGCAGTTTGCTTGCAGACATGCGCGTTTGATGTGCTGCCGAAGTGCAGCCTGCGTTGGTGGAATGTTATTTAGAGCCCTCAACTTCTGTGCGAAGAGATGCTTCCTGGCATCGTTTACTTCCAATAGATTGCTGGTGCGGTCATAAATCAGCGCAACAAAGCGCTCAAGCAGTGACATGGACTCTCCACTGACATCACATGGCATACATAAGAGTTCCTCAAAAGCATCTGTCACCTCTGGGAAAACTTTCCATGTCTCCCATGCAGTCTTCCCTCTGCCAACAAAAGAAGACACCGTGTCACACCCGGTGAGAGCATGGAATATGGGGAGAGTAGCACATTGTCTTGGACTCATGGAGGCAACCAGTTCATGTACGGGTATGTAACTAAAGCTGGATCCAGCACCCAAAGCTACCCATAGTTCGTCAGGAGTAATGTTGTTGAAAGAACTTACTGCTAGCACCACAACATCGGTGTCCACAGTGCGTATTGTCAGTTTCTTGAGTCCCTTATGTACGGCATCTGCCACATGTACAAGCATGCGTGTGTCTGCCTCCTCGTGTGAACATGGGGCGAGGCTGGTCAAATCGGAATCAGTAGGGGAGCAGAAAACCCCACTTCCACATGTAGCGTACATCTTCTTGCCATCAGCCACTGGAAGACCAACTGCCTCTCGTGCGAGTAAGCTGAAGAGTTCAGTTTTGTTCTCGTCTACACGAAGGAAACCCCTCCAGTTCTTTGGCATGGCAGTAGAGGGAAGCACTCTCCTTCTAGTGCCCCTTCCCCTCTTTTCTCTCGTTGTACTTTTCAGGCTGTTGGGAATATACACATCCCAAACGATGTCCAGCCTTTTCACCTTCATCAGTTGACTGGAAATGTATGCTCCAAAGACGGTGCTCGCATAGTCTTTAAAGGTCTTTGCTGAGCATTTGCACAACAGCTGCACCATCAACAACTGTAGCATCAACCGTAGGTGCACACTTGGTCTCAGCGAGGTCCGATGTTAAGCAATGCAGTAAATCTGCTTTTGCCCCAAGGTGCATTTTTTTCTCCCGTTGATAACGAAGGTGGGGCTGCCTGGTTCTCGTGGCGGAAGAACTGGTCAAGGTCCCCATCCCTGGACTGACATGAGATGTATAACCTTGATAAAGAGATTGCAATCACTCTTCACTGCTGCGAGCTGCATCTGCTGCTTTGATTGTGTCCTGACATGTGGCCGACTGAAGAGTGGCAACTTGTTCTTCTTTAGCGTGTCTGTCACTGGTGTCGTGCAAAGTTCAAGCCTTTCTTCAACAAACTTTGTATACTGCTCATGACCAAGAGATTCGATCTCTTTCACAGTTTCTGAAACTGCAGATTCCATAATGTCTCTCGTGTCAAGAACCAACAGATCTTGAGTGTCCTCTAAGAATGGGTTCCCCATATCTTGAAACACTGCTGTAAGTGCTCTGATATCCTTCATGAAAGCCGCCTGCACTCCAGGTTTCTGGTCATGGTGAAAATTCTCAGTGTCGTGAGCACTCTCATCTCCTCTTATTGTCGTCTGCTCTTCAAATTCTGCGGTGATCCTTGCTACTTCAGGACCTGCCACCATCCAGCGTCTGAGTGTCCCAGGGTTTCCTGTTAGTCCAATAGCACCACCACATCCTTTGATCACAGCATTTGTTCTGTTTGTGACATTGGTCAATTGCCATGGCAGAAAACTTGTTGGTGGTCTTGTGTACCACAAACTTCCCAGCCTTGAATTCTGCCAGGACATCTGGGTGCTTGTCTACGAGGTTCATCATATCACGGATGTGCACAGAAAGCCACCTGGAATACTTCGTGTGATCTAAGGCAAACATCCAGGGCATAATCTGCGTCAGGGATTGCATATAGAGCTCAAAGTTCCCTTCACGAAGTGATCGGATGTACACCAGAAAGAGAATCTCCAATGACAGGGTCTTAAAGGGTGTGTACAGTTCTGGTCGAGGTGAGGATGTAGCTTTTAACCTTTTGCGAGATATTCAGAAACCACTCTATGAGCTGTCAAAGAGCATGCCGTTCTAAGGGGTATCAAAAGTTTATTCGATGAAAAGCGGTTTTGAAATGGCCGAGATATTATTATTATTATTATTATTATTATTACTATTATTTATAGTGCGCTTTTCCCACAAGGCCCAAAGCGCTTACAATCAATTCAAAACATGTACGACAGTATGTATAATTGGATAAATGTTATATATACAGCTACGAACTAGTTGCTACTGAAAAGATGTGTTTTCAAGGCTTTTTTGAACACACTGACTGATGGAGACTGTCTAACGGTAAGTGGTAAATTGTTCCAGTGCTTTGAAGCAGACACAGTAAATGTCCTATCACCGGCTAAGGTGCGAGTAACAGAGTATGTGAGACGAAGCGGATCACTAGATGACCTCAAATTTCTAGTAGGTGTATATAAAGTCAAACAGGCGTCTAAATATTTCGGAGCTTGATCGTTAAGGATTTTATAAACAAACAAAACTAATTTGAAAATTATCCGTTGCTTCAAAGGAAGCCAGTGCAACGACTTCAGAAGTGGCTGAGATGGGTAGTCCCTAGAAACCTGAAACACTAATCGGGCTGCCCAATTTTGAAGTCGCTGCACACGATCCAGTTGAGTTGAAGGAATGGAAGAGAGAAGCCCGTTACAATAATCTATACGGGATAGAACTAAAGAACGCACTGCGTTATGACATGCAGATTGATCAATAAATCTCCTAATCCTAGCAATATTTCTTAAATAAAACGTAACAGTACTACAAATTTGAGAAATATGTTGAGACATTGACATTCGACAATCAAAAATAACACCAAGATTTCTTATTGTTTCTGAGGGGCTAATTAGTGTGCAACCAACATTGAGCTGAATGTTTGAAAGACCGCGCAGATTGTGGGCTGAAGCTGCTACAAAAAACTCAGTCTTCGAATCATTCAGTTTCAACTTATTTGCTACCATCCATTTCTTAATATCTAAAATACACATTTCAAGTTTAGTGATGGCATTAAAAGAAGCTCCTGGAGTCTTCGGGTCATAAGAAATATATAACTGTATATCATCAGCATAAAAATGATAATTAACATCATAATGTTGGGCTATCTCGCCAACTGGAAGAGTATAAATTGAGTATCCTATGGGTCCTACTATTGATCCCTGGGGAAGTCCAAACTCTAACACAGTGGGGTTTGACAAATTACCGGCAATGTCAACCCGAGAAGACCATCCCAAAAGGTATGACTGAAACCAGGACAAAACTGTTGACCTAACACCTGTTCGTTTATATAAACGGGAAAGAAAAATTTGATGATCAATCGTGTCAAATGCGGCTGACAGATCTAAAAGAACAGCAAAAACAACCTTGTTTGAATCAATGGCAAACATAATATCATTTTTCACTTTTACTAAAGCTGACTCAGTACTGTGCAGAGACCTGTAAGCAGATTGAAAAGAATCAAAAAGATTGTTAGACTCAATGTGATGAACTAACTGTTTACAAACTGCTTTCTCAATAAGTTTACCTAGAAATGTTAAATTTGACACTGGTCTATAATTCTTAAATTCGTTTTGGTCCAGGCTGGGTTTCTTCAAAAGTGGTTTTACTATTGCCGAGTGTGCTCCTTTGGGAAAAACACCTGTGGAAAGAGATTGATTGACTATGTTTGTAAGCAATGGTAATACATGATTGAGGTTCTCTTTCAGGAGCCATGTTGGAATGGGATCAAGTTGACAAGATTTAGTAGCAGATGACATAATGATTCTGGATAAATCTGATTGTGTAAGCAACTGAAAATTATCAAAAAGAGGAATATTTACGTTTACAGTATCACAAAATTGGTTTACAGTGATTCTGTTGCACGCATCTACTTCATCTCTAATTTTTCTTATCTTTCCGACAAAAAACAAAGAAAATTGATTCGCTAATATGGATGCAGAATCATACAAGGGGAGATAACTTGCTTTCTTATTCAAAAGTGAGTGGATAATGCGATATACCTCCTTGACAGTGCATGAACTCAACTTGTCTTTCAAAAATTTCTCTTTAGAGACATTAATAACCCGACATACATCTTTATTTGCTGCAATGAACAGTTTACGATCTGAATCAAGTCTTGTTTTCCGCCATTTTCGTTCTGCTTTACGACGAAGTTGGCGAGCTACAAGTGTGGACTCATTAAACCAAGGCATACGTGATTTCAAAGGGCGAGATTTTGTCTCAGATGGAGCATAGGTATCGAGTACCTTAGTAACTCCAGAAACATACCAATCAAACAAGCTATCTAATCCTGCGGGTTGAGACGACACTAATTCCTGCAAAGCATTAGCAAATTGAACTTTATCAATTTTGCGATAATTGCGTAATGAAGAAGTAATAGAAATTAACTCTGATTTCTGTTTAGCCAGTGAGAAACGGATCATATGATGATCAGAGATACATGTTTCAAATATATTACAATCTGATATTACTAAATCATCTCGGGTAAAAACTAAATCTAAGGTGTGACCCAGATTATGAGTTGGACCTTGGACGTGTTGGATAAGCCCAGCAGATGCTGTACTATTATTCATATGAAGCACATCGCTTTTAGACATGTCTTCCCAATGGATATTAAAGTCTCCTAATAACACCAATTTCCCCGGATACAAGGATATCTCACTTACAAATTCATCAAATTCGTTCAGAAACTTAGAAGATGTGAGTCTATTTACTGAAGAGGGTGGTGGTCTATACACAATGAAAAAATTGACCGAACATGACAAATCAGTAATGTGTGCCCACTCAAAAGTGGAAAAAGACAGAACAGAATTTTTCATCATCAACTTAAGAGTAGACTTGTACAATACACCAATTCCACCCCCACGTGTACTTGTATTTCGTGGTGAATTTATAAAAGAATACCCTCTAGGAGTCAACTCCCCAATTATCACATCATCCTGGGGGTTAAGCCACGTTTCTGTGATAAACATGATATCGAAGTCATGTTCGTGAACATATTCAGCAATGCATATTGTTTTGTTTCTAACAGAATGTACATTCCATAAACAGACATTACAATTGGACTCTACAAAAGAGTTACTTAAATTTGGCACGACTTTAAGATTGTCGACGTTCATCCCTCTCAGTTTCTTGTAGGTCAGTTTCCTACATGATGAGGTGATCACTGGTATATGTGACAATGAAGGGGCACTTAGTATTGTGCCCACTCGTGTCCGTGTCTTAACATTCTTCCGACGTCCCCATCTCTTCCCTCGAAGATGTGTCTGAACACCTAGCTCTTTGATTCTTCTCCATACATTCTCATTGAGCATGCCCCTGTTCTTGCCTGTTCTATGAAGAAAATTGGGCAAATCATTAGTCACTGTCTCCAGACTCAAATGTCTCCATGCAGGGTTGCACAGCAGTAGAATCTCCCTGTTGTATACAATGCGTTCCCAAGTACCAAGTCTATTGTAGGATGTAGAATGTATCGGAGTGCGACAGCTCAAGTGAGAATACTCAGCTGTTGGTCCTGGGTTAGGGGCGACATCTCCGGCTTTCAGTAAATTGAGCTGAAATGTTGCAGAGGAATTCCTGTAGTATGGCAGCCGGTATTTAAAGTATTTACAATGAAGAAAGGGCTCTCTATTCCCTGAATACCCTTGTACACGTACATGATAGTTTGTGGTTGAGACTTGACAAACAGATACAATGTGAATGATGAGCCAAAGTCTCAATAGATCCATTATACTACCAGAGTAACAATGACTTAGAGTATGGCGGGCACTCTGTTAGAGTTGAGCGAACATGAATAAGGCGCAGATGAAAGTGAAGTGCATAGTCACTGTGTACACAAAATGGTTTACAAATTCAGTGTAGCTCGAATCAGAACTTGTAAGAAAATAATGCATAAAATATCTCACCAAATACAGCAAAATACAGTTCCAGATTTGGCCACCTGTATCCATGTACGTTACAAAATAGGATGATACAATCGAAAATCCAATATTTCACAGAAATACAGTGAAAATAACACAAAATGTCAGAGCACAAAATAAGAGCATGTCAACCACGCAGGGCGACTTACAAAAGAGATATCCAAAAACAAGGTGAAACAAAGAGATCCTAATAAAGTTGGGGCATGTCGCCTTTTATTATTAGCACTTTTTTTGATATCTCAGCCATTTAAAAGCCAATTTTTATCAAATAAACGTTGAATCCTTCTTAAAATTACATGCTCTTTCATATTTCATAAGAGGCTTTTCATTATTTCATTTAGTAATGTTCAAAACATGAATCCCTACCTCAACCAGTACTGTACAGTCCCTTTAAGCCAGTAGTCAAAATGCACACTGGCCTTTGCCCGCCTTCTGCACCACTCCTCAAAGACCTCTTCATCTGGCTGAGTGTTGTTGGCACTGTCTTGTGTGCAGTCTTTGCTGTACGCCTGCTGGAGTAGTGTGTGGAGAGTCGCAGCTGTGACTTGGTGTGCATGGCGGGTCTTGGTAACATGACTGGCTCGGACAAAGGAATCTGCTGTCCCAGAGCTGGCAATGTTGGCTTGTACCAGGGCATTCGTCCAACCACTATCTTCAAGCCTGTCACCAAGCAGCTGCAAAAAGAAATGACCAAAAAAAAAATGACACAGTTATGATGAATGATGTTAAAATTGCATTGTAAGTGCCCTTCCTGACACAATGTAATGTAAAACTACGCATGCTATTTCACTTTCATTGATGAAAATTGTGGTATAACTACTGCATGAGTACCAGAATATCTTAATATGTACTCAGCTGCTACTTTATGTCACGGAACATACCTTCAACACACCCATCTCGATATGAAGACCGCCAAACATGATCACAAAGTGATCCTCCCCATGTGTGGCTGGCCAGGTCCACTGAATTTCCTTGGCAAGGGCGAAGAGTGGCTGATCTGAAGCAAGAACAGGAACTTGTCCAGGGTTCAGGTGCTGAATTGCTGCTTTGACAATGGTCATTGAATGCTTTATCATTGCCACAGAATGAGCGCTGTCTACAAACAGAGGCAAAAGTGCATTGATTGCAGCAGGTGGGATCAATGCTTTTTGGAAAGAAGCATGGTAGGCAGACCATGATACCCATTCATCTATGGATTGCTTCTCTAGAGCTGTCTCCACAGTCCTCGGCCATCTATACCAGGGTACTCTTCTTGCACTGCAGCGTCAACAGCCATGAGGTCAGGAGGTTTTGCAGGACCTTGAATCGGAGGTGCAGTGAAGTGGTGTGTCTTCATGGCAGCAGGTGGTACACTTGTGTACTCTAACGGCAGAGGAGTTATAGACTTGGCAGAAGGTACGTCTTGCCCGATCACCACTACACCACGGTCGAGGCCATCATTTGTGTTCGATGGATGCTGCATAAGGGATATACTTGTACCATGGAAAGAATCCTTGGCTGTTGCAGAGGTAGGGTTATGGTCAATATTATCAACAGTCCCAGTAGTGAAGAGTCGCTTTCGCAGCTTGGGTGGGCATACAACTTCTTCCATGTCAAAGCGCTTGCAGACAGTGGCGTATCTAGGGGAAACGGCGCCCGGGGCAAGCGCGAAAATTGCGCCCCTAATTTCTGAAAAAGTGTTCAACCCCAACCCCATCCCGGTAGGGACTTTAAACAAAGTCTACATGATATGCTTTTTTCAAGCACTTAAAAGGGGTCTTTTTGAGGGTGATTCAAATGTAGCGAATTTTGATAAATTTTGACGAGCGAGCGCAGCGAGCGAGCCGAAAATTTTTGTATTTCAGCTTACAAAACATGGAATTCTTGCCATTTTTTGCTTATCAAATCTTACAATTCTAATCAAGATATAGTGACGGCCTTATAGATAACGATTTATACCAACAAACTGAGGACTTTAAAAAATACTCTAAATTAGTGCGCGCGAGTGAGCCGAAGTTTGTATATTTCTGCGTCATCATCACGTTTTGTTCTTATCTCTCTTTTTTTATAATAATATATATAAATTTTGGCGAGCGAGCGCAGCGAGCGAGCCGAAAATTTTTGTATTTCAGCTTACAAAACATGGAATTTTTGTCATTTTTTGCTTATTAAATCTTACAATTCTAATCAAGATATAGTGACGGCCTTATAGATAACGATTTATACCAACAAACTGAGGACTTTTAAAAAATACTCTAAATTAGTGCGCGCGAGTGAGCCGAAATTTGTATATTTCTGCGTCATCATCACGTTTTCTTATCTCTCTTTTATATATATATATATATATATATATATATATAAATTTTGGCGAGCGCAGCGAGCGAGCCGAAAATTTTTGTATTTCAGCTTACAAAACATGGAATTCTTGTCATTTTTTGCTTATTAAATCTTAAATTCTAATCAAGATATAGTGACGGCCTTATAGATAACAATTTATACCAACAAACTGAGGACTTTAAAAAAATACTCTGAATTAGTGCGCGCGAGTGAGCCGAAATTTGTATATTTCTGCGTCATCATCACGTTTTGTTCTTATCCCTCTTTTTTTATAATAATATATATAAATTTTGGCGAGCGAGCTGTATTTCAGCTTACAAAACATGGAATTCTTGTCATTTTTTGCTTATTAAATCTTACAATTCTAATCAAGATATAGTGACGACCTTATAGATAACGATTTATACCAACAAAGTGAAGCCGAAATTTGTATATTTCCACGTCATCATTACGTTTTGTTCTTATCTTTTTTGATTTTTTTGCGCCCCCCCCCCCCGTATGTTCGAAACCGTTAGCGTCCTCTTTTGATCCAATCGGCGATCGCCTTCAGAACGAAAGAAATTGCAGCCGCTGCTCAGTGAAACATTTTGCCTGCTAAATATTAGATGACATGTGTGAACACAATAGACATTGTCATTTTGTCCGCGTCGTCACGTTTTGTTTTTACCTTGTTTGATTTGGTTTTCTGCCCCCCCCCCCATCATTCTCCCTCCCCCCCCCCCCTTTCCGGGCGAGTTTTTTTTTTCTTCTTCTTCTTCTTCTTCTTCGTTTTTTTTTTTCTTCTTCTTCTTCGTTTTTTTTTTCTCTTCTTTTCTTCGCTTTTTTTTCGTTTTTTGCGCCCCCAAGGAGTGGCGCCCGGGGCACGTGCCCCCCTTGCCCCCCCCCCTAGATACGCCACTGCTTGCAGACACCATTGGCAATGTCTGTTGTCAGCTGTAGTAATCTATCATAGGACACACACAGCCCAAGGTTGAACAATGTGTCAATCAGGCTTCGACTCCTAGTCACAGAGTTTATCTTGAGGGACAAGTAGAGCGGGAGTGGCGTTTCTCTCTCGCGGCCATGGCGAACTGAGGTCGATTCGGCATTCCGTGCATGCTTAACACTATTGAACACCAGCAGCTGTGATATTGTAAGAGCAGCAGTTGTGGTGCTCGGGCTGCTGAACTGAGTCTGGTGGTTGATGTTGGCCCCATCGAGGATCATGTTCACAAGAGCAATGAGGGAAGGTGACACAGAATCTTTTTGACAATCAGATTTGAATGCACCGTCAAAGGTAAACTTGGTCTCAAACATTTCTCTACGGACTACCTGTGCAGCTCTTGCAAGGTGTATGGCATCATTGTCACATCCACAGGCCTTTTTGAGCGCTGGACCTATGTCTCTCTCAAACAAAAGAAGTGTTTCTCTGCCATGAGGATGGGCTCTCAGGTCAGGAAGTGCAGAAAGGAGCCTGTCCTTCAGTCTAGTTGTGTGTACTCGGTTGTTCACAGTGGCACCAAGCTGCTCTAATCTCGTCTTGTATAGGTTGGCCAAGTCCGAGAGTCTGAATACTAGCATTGTCCCCATCTTCAAGAGTGTCTTCCATAAATACCACCAACTCAGCAAAGGCTATACCATGCAGTCGATCTGCATCCTCATCCTTGGGGGCGGCAGGTCTGACTTTGTTGTATAATGCACGAAGACAGTTGCGATGATATTTCGCTTCTATGGCAACCATGTCTCCCGCAGACAGCTTGGCAAGAAGTTCAGCATCCCCCAATTCAATGGCACATTTCCGAACGTTTTTGTTAATTTCTGTTGTAGCTGCATGGTGCAAGCCAGCATTGCCAGCTGGGTTATTACAAAAGAAACAGGTTCGGTCGACTGTAGAATCATTTGGGCTGCAGCTGATCGTGTGCGCACTGTTGGAGTACTGGTACAAGATTGTTGTTTTGAAGCTGATTCTGCTTTGCTCTGCTGAAGAAACATTTTTTTGTTCAATTTTAAGCGACTCTTTTGGTGCCACTGAGCACTGTGTCTCCTCAAAGTAGCTTCTACACCATCGCCATCATCCAGTCTGTTCAAGTGGAGGTCCATTGGCATGTGGCGGAGTCCTTTAAACTGGATGAGATCCTCCGTCAAGGATGCATAGCCAGCACCAATCGGTTTCATTGTAGATCGAAGTGGGCACTGCAAAGGTTCATCTGTGTCTGCTTGGCAAAGAATACACATTTTCCAGTTAGTTTGTGGGGGCAGTTTACATTCCTTGGCCATTGAAGGCTGGGTTGGGTCTATGATTGTATGACGCTTTGCCATGGTGATGATCAGGTCTCAGGTCTTAGATGATATATTTTTGTTCTGGCCATCAGACAATGATCTGCAACAAAAAGAACGAAAATTGTGTAAGTTTCAGCCACCACAGTTTGACCTCCAACTGTCCTCCTGACTATTATAAATCAATAACAGTGATAGCAATAATTACCACAACAATGATAGTATATAGATTATATTACACCAAATCCACTTTGTAGAGTGCTCAATGTGCGACAGAGCAAAATTAACATATTAAGATTACTCTTTTTTGGGGGAAAGAGTCTCAAGTCATAAAAGCTTTTAAGTCAATAGGAAGGCTATTGCAGAAATCGGGGCATGCATGAATAAAAATGGCATTTTCCCCATGATTCTTGACTTTATGAATAGCACGGGAAACATGAGATGATTTAAAAAGTCTTGTGGGAGTGTGACTTTAAATGAGAGAGGTATTAAAAAGAGGGCAGGACTATGGACAGCGACGTCGTTCAGGGTCTAATGATTGTCAAGATTTGGAACTTTTTCTTGCTTTTTTACCTAGCTGTCCATTTATTTCACACACAAAAAATGTGAACCGGCTTATTTGCTGAATTTCAATTCTGAAATGTAAAAACTCCCTCGCGTGAGTGGGGGATACATCATACCACCCCCTCCCTCGCTTGGTCCCTCTCAATAGAATTTATTAATTCACTTTAGGATAGACAAATTTCGGAATATTTCTACAAAAAGTGTACACCAGATCTGTCACTTCAGTTCCAACAAATTCAAGAGTTTCCTCAAGTGGAAGGATATATCCCCCTCCCAACAACAACAAAAAAGTGTGCCTCAGGTGATTGTATTTCAGCTTTAAAATTGCAAAAGGGCTGTTATGTCAAAAGAGGTATCACATTCGGACCCTTCCCTCAACATAATAAGAGCTGAGATACTGTGATTCAGTCGTTCACGTTTTAGTATAAAACTTATTTTCTTATTACGTATGTCATGATAGGCAAAGATCCATAATTTCACCAAAATGTGTGTACCAGATTGCTGAATTTTTAGTCTATACTGCAAAATCTTCCTAAGCTAGAGTGTGAGGGAAGTACCCCCTTCCCACACCTTTTTTTTTTCCTAGCTCCGTCTCTCCACTCAATAACAAATAATAGTTCAGCCCCTGTTGCCCCTCCCCTATCGTTAAAACAGATCGACGCCACTGACCATCAACACAATGAAAAGTGAGCAACACGTTTATTAAAAAAAAAAGAGAACACAATTGAGATCAACATTCTTACATCTTGATGATATTTACCTCTCATCCTATGAGGTCAGATGATTGCCAGTGTTCCACAGCAACGAGTAGACACTTTCACTGTAATACAAATGCATGGTTTAGTCATCATGTTAATCATTAGATATACCTTGATCTTTGGGATATAATATGTAATTAGTACAAACTTTGCTGTGACCAATATAAGATATCCTTGACAGAAATTACTCGAAGGATGACATAATTTATACAGCTTTTAATAGTTCGTGAATTCTGACCTAAAACCTGCAGTTTCTTGCTCGCTTCCGTTCAATACATTGTCGCGACAGAATACTAGTAGAGTAGGTCGACATCTACATGAGATGAACAATGCTGTTCACGTACGTATGTTGGTGTAGTCGCATCCATAGGTTTATGAGTTAGACCACCAAGTCAACAGCTTTAAATCAATTTCAATTAGTTCATATCAGCGAGTATCATACTCCATGAGTTATTTTTCACAGGAAAGTTTGCATCATGAAAATTGCGAATATAGTGATTGTTTTCCTTGTAATTAAGGCCACTATACTATTCAATCTTACATTTTTTCACAAGTTGTTTACTTTTTAATTAGTATAGATTTACGTAGGAGTTACTCTAGATCTAGATGCCATATTGATTATTTGTATCACGTATTTGATATGTAAGTAGAAACTATTCATTCAAATCATTTCTCATAGGGCTCAGATTAACTAGTGTATCAGAGACCATTATTTTCTTTTTTCAACCAAGATAAATTTGACCATACTTTCCTTCTAATAAGTGTCAGTGATGTCGGTTCGAAACAGAGAGCTCAGTTATGTGAACGTACATGAGATAACTAGCCTTCAGGCCCAACAGGTTATAAACCGCATTATACACAATCAGTGGATATAATTATCTCAATTGATGCATCAAACATCAAAGTCTTTATGTTTTGAAATGATTGACCTCAGTCCATAGAGATCAAAGTTGAATAAATATGGATGTTTACCTATATGGGTAGTTCATTTGATGAGTAGACACTAGACACTTTTTTAACAGTAATGCATGGCTTTACACATATTTTACCTAACTGGTAGCGGTATCAGAAACACTTGAAAAATAATGCATCAAAAACTGACATCTTACAGGGCCCTTTGTCAAAACCTATAACATTTATAATCATCAATATGTCGAGGAATGATAAGTTGTAGTGTTATGTAAATGTCAAGGTCCTTATAGAAAGGTAATGGAACAGACTAAAAACATGATTCAACTTACTGTGTGTCAGCTAATATGCAGACTGGAACACTGTGAAGCACTGAATCTGAGCTCTGCATAGGATGCACATGTACTGAACTTGAAGCCAATACCAGGGCAATGACATGGAAGTCTTTGGTTTTTCCCACTGTCAAGGTCACTTTCACATTATATGCATTCTGTGTAACATTTTAAGTCAATGGAATAAGTGGGGGGGGGGGGGTACTGTATAGGCCTACATAACCTCTAGCATTTCTATGTATAGGCCCCTGGACAATATTGTAGCATATATTCATTGTTTTTTCCATTTGAAACAGTTCACTGTATCAAAATTACAAATTCTTCTGGTTTTTAAGTTCATTGGCCTTTTGTTATATTGTAGGCAAGGGTGGAAACCTCAGTGTTGCCTGTTGATAGTAAACGATGCTCTGTGGAATATGAAGACAGTCATATTGTATAACAGGTGCATATTCAGAACATAATAATCTTACCTTTAAGTAATGACGTGCAATATCAGTATTCAATAAGTTTGAGGTCATTGACGTCATAGGGTCATCAGGGGTCAAAGGTTAAAATCTGTAACCACCAATGCTCGGTGGAATATGAAGACATATCATTGTTATACAAATGCTCATTTACTAAATCTTAACCATGTTTATCGTTACCAATCACACCAAATATCAGTTTTCTCATATATTTTGAGGTCATTGACTTTTCGTAGTCCTCAGGGGTCAAAGGTAAACCCTGTTGATAATTGCCAATGCTTTGTGGAATGTGAAGACAATCCATTGTATCAGAATAAGCTCGTTTAGGACATCGAAACTGTGTTTATCATTGTCCAAAGACGCCAAACATCAATATTCTGACACTTAAAGTTCATTGACCTCTGGAGGTCATCAGAGGTGAAATCAGACTTACCTCCCGATCTTAAAATGAATCTTATGGCATGTGCTACTACTTGTGAAAGTTTCATGCTTCAGTCAAATTTTGCACAATTCACCCAATTTTGAGAGCTTAACCGCTCTACTAGAGATATTTGGGAAAATGCATTGCCTTGCCTTTGATCAGCATGAATAAAACCTTCTAATGATCAAAATTATCAAACATTATGCTACTTCTCTTGGAGTGTGTATTTCAAAACTTTGAAGTATATAATATGTGTGTTTTGTAAGTGCCTTCAAACACTGCCTCAGTAGGAAGCACTTTGCCTTAAATCCCTATACACATATATCATGGATGTCGCCCAAAGAATGGCCAGTGCAGATATTTCTAGCTTTGCTGTGGAGAAATTATTCACAGCACAGCATACTTGCACCGGTCCCAGCAGTGATTTCGTCTTTACCTCCATGTTATAAGATTCCAATACCAACACAATTTCCAGGAGAATAACTTTTGGCTAAAGAAACTTTGACTTGAAAAGCATGTTTAAAAAGCATGTGTGGAGGTGTTGCGGCCGAGTGGATCGATAAGAGCGCCCATCTGAGCACATCCAAATCAGGGAGATTCCACACAGCAATCAGGGAGATAATTATCTGTGTGTTAGATGCATTTCAATGGGCGAAAATAATTCCCAAATCAGGGAGATTTTAATATTCTCTTATTCAGATATGAACAGATTTTGACATTTTCAGGGAGACTCCTGCAGTATCAGATAGATTTGATATGAATGACATGAGCGTGGTTTGGGTTCGTGGGTTCAAGCCCTGTGAAGCCCTACACGTTTGCTCTTCAGCAAGACACTTTGTCCACAAAATTGCTGCTCTCCACCCATGAGTATAAATGGGTAGCCAATATAGGATGTGCGTCGTCCACAGGATGGCGACTAGCTGGAATGTTCCCAGGGAGTGGAGAGTGGTTGGAAATAATCTAGGCCTATCCAGTGACCAGTATCCAGTGGCCTTAAGCACTCTTCAGAGTGGATTTGGCGCAAAAAAGTCATATATATCATTATTATTATTATCTATGATCATTACTAGTATTACATAGATGCCAAGTTCAAAAAATTTTTATGAGTGAGATTTTCATGACTGAGCATTTCAGCGCACACGCATGTGCATGAGCGAGGGAGCGAAACGTTATGAGCGAGGGGAGGGTGTGTGTCCACCCTCCCACGGTAGGGAACTTTTTCAATTTTTAGCTCTTAATGGTGCAAGCTGGTGCATACATAAGTGACTCTTTTTTACTTCTTTTGAACGACAAAAGGGAAATATGCCTTCAATTGCAACTCTCACTTTAAGCTATGCTCCCAATGCGTGAGAAAAATGGGTGTCATGCGTGAGATCGTGAGACAGACCCTAATGCTTGAGTCTCACTCACAATGCGTGAGACTTGGTAGCTCTGGTATTATACATACGTAAGATCATTGAATCGTGTTAACAAAAAGAAGTAGGTGTTTAACGTGAAGAACCATGTGATCGGAAGACAAAACACACTCACACAAAACCGTATGAAACTGATGCCAACTTTATTTTTTCTTGAGCTACATACACAAACAAGAATATCAACTAAATGGGGATTAGATCATCGGTTTCTTTGGGGGAGTTTTTAGTGTGGGAAAAAACGAGGATAAAAAGCAAAAAAAAACAAGTTCATATCTGTATGATTCAAATATTGATGGTGTTTTTACTATCGATTACATCGTTTTCTTTTACATGTATTTTCCTCTCTCTTATTTCCATTATACATCGGATTCCTCTATACTTTCTATTAAAAAGTTTGTTTCCTTTTAAAACTGTCTCCGTGTTCTCGTCAGTTGTAACTGGTATTGTAGGCCCTACTGGTTGGAAGCTCTCATTTGCCAAACTTGTTCTTAGCTTATTCAGAAGAATTTAGTCACTTGTACAGCAAAAACAACAGTATGGTGCGGACAAGTGGTCTTCCAATTATACAGTGTACATCATATCTATGACGATTTAGCCTAGTGAAAGAAAGAGGGGATGTTGGCTTGGGTCACGTGAGTCTCCGTGATCCTTGCTCTCGTTGTCGCTGTCTCTGTTGGATTTGCTGGAAGAGAGAAACCACGCACAGCACGCACGACAGCTGAAAAAAAAAAAGAATAAACAAACGTAAAAAGTACTGTCTTGTACGATCGCTGGTCATGGTACACTTTCCAGCATTCGCACCAAATCCGAGATTCCTCATACCTTTTTTTTTTAATGTATGATCCTGAAATGTGATTGATGCTAAAGCTATACTCGGTAGGCCTACATGTATTCACTCCGAGGGCGTAACTTTCACCATATCGATCTTGAAGAAAAATAAGTAATGTAAAGATACAATCGAGAGCACTCAACACGATTTCCCTTTTTTTAATGTCGAAATCACTTCGTCAAACTCTTTGAATCTGATTTGTACCAAATTGCTATCTGCATGGATCCCACGTACTTTCATGCCTGCATCACGTTGGCGAATATGGATGTAGTACAATTCAAATGCTATACAAGTGTTTGGCTACACAAACGGAGTATAGAGCGCAAAAAAAAACCCACATCGAAGGCAATTGTTTAATGAATCAATTCGTGTTGGCAAGAACGTCAGCCACAAACAAGTATACAAGGATGTAGTTGTACTTACATCAATGAGTGTTGAAGTGATGTGAAAGGCCAGAGGCAAGACCAGCGATATGCCCATAATAGACATCTGCAGCTGAAAAAAAACACACAAAACAAAACAAAAGCCAAAAAAAGAAAAATAAGTAAGGTGAAGAAGATTATTTTGCGCAAAAATAAGAAATACGGTATAAGATATTCATTCCTATATGATCAAATACTGTATAGATGAAATTTATTGCTTTCCTTCCCTGAAACATCCAGTAAAATCAAGATATGTCATACCCATGGAACAAACACATCATTTCCTCAACTCATCTATTGTTGTAAACATACATGTGAACTGATCTCTTTCGAATGAATACATGTACTTAAACATATTGCTATAATAATCAAACATATTTCTTATGTACGTTCTTGTGTGTATGTGTGTGTGTGTGTGTGTGTGTGTGTTTTACTGAACTACTCGATGCTGCCTAACAAGAACATGTCAAGCTTGTATAAAATTGGTGTCTTTCGTCATCAATTTAGCTTCACAACCAACGACGACGATTTTCCTTACCATTGCACCGAAGAGTTCGACGACGGTGATGAAGTGGAGAACGATAAGGCTGCATAGGACGATGAGGAACGGTAAGAGCAGGAAGCGGTATCTCTGCAGTCAGAAGAAAGAGACACACCTCTTTTGTTGAAAGAACGTTGTATCCAAACTACAATTACGTCCCCAGCATGATCACAATCACAACATCTCGTCAGCAATAGCAGATAAATCCTGATTCCGTGAAATTTGGGGTAATATTTAAGATGGATATTGCAGAGACGTATCCAGTTTGTTATGTTGTGTGTGTGTGTGTTTTTTGTTTGTTTGTTTGTTTGTTTTTGGGGTATGGGAAGTATATTTGCACCTGAGGTGGTCTTATTTTGGAGATGAATGGGGAATTTACCCCAAATAGATATTTCAATGAAGATCAATTTCACTATTGTGCACTACAACTTGAAATTCTTCTGCATTCACTGACTCAACATGTATACTTGAGATATATTCGCACTTGGGCCTCCTTTATTATTAAGACTTCTTCTGTTCTGAAATTACGCAGTTCTCATCTTTTTATTGCACGACCACTCTTTTGCGAAGGGGAAGTGAATGTTGCATGATTCTTTTCTACAGTTTTTTTTTTTCAATTCAATTCAATTCAAACCAATTTATTCATTTCATAAAATCACATTCAAAATATTTACAGAGATGTGTGAGTCAAAGGAGGAAATCACGCAAAAGCCTGAGGCTTGGAAATGGAGATTTCCTATACAAGTTTATCCTTTACAATACAGTTTACAAAACTGATGGTTATAAGTGTCCTTTTAGGGGTTGCAAAATAAAGAACAAAAGGAACCGAGGCGTATTCACACCTTGGTAAGATGTGAAAGACATGGACTTTTATAGGACACGAGGAGATGGTTTACCTTGCACGATGCGAAAACCAAAAGGATGGAGGAAAGCAGGAAAAGACCAAAGAAGACCAGGGCGAAGATTCTGCCATAATACTCGGTCCGCTGGGTGTCCTCAATCTCGCTGATGATATCTCCTGCAAGATAAAGAGTAAGTCAATATTGGCCAATGTGATATGTTTAAATAATATCATCACATCTTTCTCGTAGAATATTTTCCTCATCTTTTTGTCCATTGTGCTGATGCAGTGATCTATACACCTGTATCACCATTGCCAGTGATTACAGTTCCTTTGAGACAAGAAACGAACCGACTATACTGTAATAATTATAAACTCCTACTTTAATGACTGGAGATGCTTTATGCCTCAGTCACATAGACATCCCGGATCACCCCGGACCACCCCGGATCTGATCCGGGGAGAGATCCGTGTTGACGCCGGGAGGCCAACACGGCAACTTTTGGAGGTCAAAAACATCCGGCGTCATCTGGGGATTGGGCGTGTTGGCAGAGCAATCCGGGGTGGTCCGTGTGGCTGCCGCGTAGCTGCCGTGTTGATCCGTGTGGATGCTATGTTTGTCCGTGTAGACGCTGCGCTCTTCCGGCCTTATCCGTGTAGCTGCCGTGTTGATAACGTGTGTACAGTCATACCAAAATCCCGGATCTCTCCGGACGTCCCCGGATCTCCCCGGATCGCCGTGTAAATCCTTGAGCATCCGTGTTTATATGTGACTGGGGCATTAGCGGTTGGCAAAATATTAGTGGTGTTTAAATATTGTCAGTGTGATGGAGGAAGTTAAAAAAAAACGGCACTGAGAGAGGATTTAAATATGACCATATAAACAAGAATATTTATGATACACACCTAACTTGTAAAACTGCTTCACGGCGAAATGCGGCTGGATCTTTCCTCGTAGATCTTGAAGATGAAGAGACAAAATACATGACAATAAGCAAATGTTACAATCGTCACAAAATATGAAAACAGTTTATTGTTTTTAACAGGTTAATGAACTTATTCGTTGTTATTCTTGACTAGATTTTAAAGACACTATGAAATAAATCATTACCATGATTATAATTACTCGCTAATGTATAGATACGTACTGCATGCATATATCATCGTCAAAACCATGAATAACTTATACCCGAATAACTTTTATTTAGTATGTACCACTCTGAGTAACTTTAATCTAGTAATAATGTACCATCATAGGATAAAGAAGTCAGTCTATCGTCACACTGAAGGGATACAAGCAGTAATTTTGATTTGACTCGCTTTTGAACCGATGGTCATTAAGATTGTAAGTAGATCATCATCTTATGAAATCATAATTTTTATCACTTGGTGTACCAAATCATATAGGAGGGATCAGTCTTCCATTACATGGAAGGATAAGTAGATCTGAATTTTATATCTCAGACATCTTATTGCCATTGGTCACAAGGTTGATTTGTTTAGGGTGATCTCCCCATTATCTTTTTTCTTTCTTTCAAGGTCACAGTTTCTGAAACAAGAAGAATACCTTCATTTCACATGACTATGCTACACCACGTCGATTTTTTTTTTTTAAAGAAGTTATCTATTATACGCTTCACAGTAATAGTTGAGTTTATCCGATTGTTTAGGTATACCTTTGTTGGGAGAATGTTGTTGATTCAAAATGAATAATTTTACATTAAACTGATCTTGTAATTATTTTTTTCAGTGTGGCTCCCCGGAAATGTGCCGTGTGCTTACTGCTACAAAAGCACAGATTCGCTAATAAACATACAATTTCAACAATTTGTATTTATTCAAGCTTCTTTTTTTTTCTCTCTCTCTCTCTCTGAATGGATTTTCTGAAAGACCACTACCATTGACGGGCTGGTGAAACTCACCCCAGATTGAGTCGGCCTTGAACATGAGTGATGTATGGGCGATGATGATGACTGAATACAACTGGAATGGAAAGAAAATACAGACAAGGTATATGTAATGTAAGGATGAAGCATAATGGCAAATGGAATGTAAGGATGAAGCATAATGGCAAATGCATTTTGTAAACCTATATACGGTTTATAAAAGAGATACATTTAGTTACAAAGAAATGGCGCCGTCGGAAGAGTTTAATGATACGTAAACGAAACTCTTATCCCATATGTTCCGCGGGGAGTTTTCAAGACTTGTCATGGCTACATCGTTAAAGGAAAATTTGAATGGCTGGTCGATTTCGTGCTTTAAACGTGCGTGAGAAACAACAACAACAACAAAAGCAGAACAAAACAAAAAGTTCATCATGCTGTATGATTATACTTTCGAAAATTGGCTTGGCACCGTGTGAGGTCGGACACGTGTCGAACAAATCGTTTCAATAAACGCTTAATCATTTCAACAATCAACGCTCGCGATGATTTTTGTTAATCAGCGGAGCAGACACGCATATGGTGGAGTCATCGATTGGAAATCTCGTTAAAAGCAAACATGGAGCAAAGAATGATTGGTTGGCCATGCTTTGTTTTGATTTGTAGATACTGACGTGTCACGGACAGTGTGGTGACAGACTGTTTCAACTGTAGCATTCTTTGTGCAATGCGGCCATGTTACAGCGTGTTTATCACAACCCGATAAAAAAAAAACAATCATACATTTTTTTTTTAACAATACAAGTTGATTTTGAAATACAGACGTGGGGAGAAATCACACGTTATCTCTGAAACTTAAATCATTAAACATCATCTGAACGCCATGTAGGCTGTTCTGCTTGTTTTAGAAAAATCAAAATGTCTTTAGTTTCTTAGCCCCCCCCCCCCTTGAAAAAGAGGCTTTATCAGTATTTTGTCTTTGCAAATATTTGCGCTAATCATTTAAATCATAATATATATCAAATCAGCATGATGAAAGAGGCCAAGGAAGCAGAGAAAGGTGAGTATTATGACAATTGTGTCAAGAAGTATCAATACTCTCTGTCTTTATTTTGGGTGTCTAATTACTATTTTTGTGTATATGCAAGTAAAGTGCGCCTAAATAAATGTAAGGGTTAAAATGTTTGCAAAATACTGACACAAACTTAGATTAAAAACCGCTCAACCCATAAGAATTAGCTGAAGAAAACATTATTCCCTATAATGTATGAAAGTAATATGACATACTGTATAGTGAACGGTATGTTTCAGTCCTATCTGGTCTGCACTCCACACACACAATACACACACACAAATATATATATATATATATATATATATATATATATATATACATATATATATATATATATATATATATATGTATACATATAATTATATATTACAGCATGCCTTTAAAACAATGATCTGTATCATGATGAAGTTGAGCCATAACTACATACATACGAGTCTCAACATAAATGACGAGCGCCGAATGATTGAGCTCGTACACAAGGAGCACTTGCATCACCAGTTTAATCTGTCGATGGTAATAGTAGCTATCACCGATAATAATGCTAGTGTGAGTGGCTCATAGTCGCGACCTCATCCCAAATCAAAATCTCGTTGGCTTGTGTTTGAATACGGATATGTTAAGAAAGGGAAAAGAACACGTAATGACAGTTACGGATTGCCGTAAGTGCCTCACTCGATTTCATCGCCCCAATTCCTCGTCGGATATACGAAGGTATGCGCCCAAGCCCGCAAGGACAAGATTCTGCCCCCGAAATAACCCTTAGCTGTCTCCAGTAGATGATGACATAGTGTTTGAGATCTCACACTCCGTGCTCTATAAGATCTCTTATACGGAGTGGCAACCACTGCATTTAAACTTCATGCTGCAAAGATACTTAAAGTGACTGCATTGGATATACTAATCCAAACTCCGTTTGTGGAAATTATAACCACGTATATAATTCAGAATCTATATGGATTATATCAATAAAGAAACAAGTTAACCTAATTTATAACAGTCGAAGTTGTACAAAGTCGGATCGGCATTACAGAAATGATGGCATACGTTACGATGAATCATCTATAACGAACTATATAATTCAGGTACATTTCAACATTGATTTACCTCACTGTTTCGCTTAGATTAACTACGGACCAGTTAAAAGTTAGTCTGAAAAGAAAGAGTAATATTTTCATGTTGATATTTTTCTACTGTCATGTAATATATATATTGTGCGTTTATATTATTGATTATATGTTGAGATGGAGAAAAATAAAAATAAACTTGAAATGTGTTTTACACTTGATATTAACAAAGGTAACACATTGTTTTACACTTTGAGAATACATAATCTAGCAAGATAATCTTCGTAAGCTTTTTTTTTTTACATACACTATCATTAGGAAATTGTGACATGTTGACATCGTTAGCCCACTAATACATAGGCATATTCATAATGCAGAAATTGGCTAAGCTTCACAATTTTTCGCAACTTCCCAGATTTATATCCCATTTTCACTGTTTTGCTTATAAATTTTGACTCTTTCTTTTCAGTCTAACTTTTAACAGTTTCAGATAATTCTCCTTTAAAACCCGAGCACATTATTCATAGTATTCATTAAATTATATTGATTTTGTAATCATCGGATTGTCTTTACGATAATACGAGCGTAAATAATATTATGTATTATCACAGTCACGTTCATACTGTAAACTGATCATCTCTTTAAAACGTTAATAATACAGGGCAGCTGAATTATGATTTAACACCCTTTCTCCATACATTACAATTTACTGCAATGCACAAATGCCCATTAAGAAGAATAAAAAGTATACTATAGTATACGACACAACATGTAACATTCAGATCAGGCTAATACACAATGCACCCGAATGACCTCCGAAATAGGCAAACATAATCTAGCAAAACATTCACCTTTTCAAAGCGCTTGAGGGAAAGAAGAGAGAGAGAGAGAGTAGGGGTGTGTATGTGTGTGTGTGTGTGTGTGTGTGTGTGTGTGTGTGTGAAGGGGGAGCAGAAGAGCAAGGGAAGAAGAAAAGGAAGAGTGCACAACAGAAATAGAAACTGAAAAAGAAACGGAAAGAAAGAGCAAGTAGTTACGTAATGTCAATACTCACGATTCCGTAGATGCCAGTAACAATTGATCCTCTCCTCACGCTACAACAGCAGCACTGTTTGATAATCGCCATGGTAACCGAGTTCCACTCGAAACGAATAGAAGTTAGAACGCCGTAGATTTCTTTATAGATACAATCAGTTCCAAACGTTGTGTTCTGATTAATCTTTTAGCGCGTCTCTCTGATGGAGTAAGATAGCCACGAACGAAACGATGAAAAAGTTTCACCAAAATCCAACACCATTGGAAAGAATCCACTCCATCGTAACCATTTTGCAATTAGTGTTAGCTGTTTTAGAGACACATGAAAAGAATTGATAGTCAGCTTCAGATCCACAGACGTAACTCCAAAACTATCTTTCAGTTAATAGAGCAAACTTTTCAAAAAAAGAATTGATGTCATTTATTTCTCGGTTTGTTTTGTTTTTTTTTTTCAAAGAAACGCGATCAAAATTATGGTAGAGCGCAATGAACGTATAGCCCCACTCCTTTGCTACCAATCACGGGTGTGACTACACTTATTATGAGTGATGTTACTGAAGGTTCACAAGAAAGCTGCATAAACAGGCACACCATATACAGTAAATTGTAGGTCTACGTCCAGGTCCGTTGGTTTGTGTTATATAAATGTCCACCAACACTTCATGAAATTAACTTCACTTCGGAATCTCCCTGATGACGGTGACACGTGATACAGGCTGTCGTCACGTTTGAAGTTCATTGATGTGGACGCCCCGGGGCTACGAATGGGAGCGCTGATAGCTGATTACCGGCGCGCCACGAACTGACACTACTCATTCGTGATGCATCCAATGAGGGCTTCAGCAAAGGAGGGTGTGTAGTTTTTGTTTTGTTTCCTTGATGATGCTAACAGTCTATTAATATAAAAAGAAATGTTTTAGAGTTGTTAGAATAAACGAAATCTATTCCGATTTGTATTGCATGTACAGGCACTGATTAAAGACACAAAACATTGGAAAATAGGCGTATATACACTGGAAGAGATATACATTATCATTCATGACTTCTAGGGTCTGTGTTTTTTTTCTTTCTAGCTCTTCATCTATATCTATCTTCCTCTGTATCTAATACACACAAATACACACACATACACACATACACACTCACATACACACACACACACACACACTCTTCTTATACACCATGATATTACAGTGATCACACACAGACTGCTAATGTTTATTTTTCTACCCAATTGGGATACAGACCTTTGACGTTGAACTTTGACTATTCACCACCATTATGTCCATGCAAATATAGTTCTAGATTTATAATCTTCCCTGTCCACCAACTTACATCACCACTATGCTAAACAAAAAATATAGGTGAAGTAATGGCTCGATGAAATGATTTTCTTTTCTCTCCATTTTTTTTTTGTGCAAGAGGACTGCAAACTTTCACTTGACCATCGACCTCCCACCACTCTCGTTTCGTGTCAGTAACTGTCTATTCACTTTTACCCCATCAAACTTCTTGTAAGGTCATATATCGATAAGCAATATTCATATAAGTAACATTAAACCTATTTAACAAAAATATATATAGCAAAAATTGTGTGACCGTCGACCCAAAGGATATTATCGCTGAAGGTACATATAGGCCTAAAAACAAGCAGATTAACTGAAAATCCTACTTTTCTGCAGCACCGTACAGATCTCTCCTCCTCAAAACCTATCAGGTATTATACACTGCTGTAGGCTCTATAGCGCCCCCCCCCCCCCCCCCTTGACCCCACCAGGAGCAGTGAGACATGACTCGTTATCCCCCCCCCCCCCCTCCTCACTTGGTATTTGATTAAAGTAGAAAACACGTTTCCGCGTCCCCTGCATGCGACTGACTGCACATTGGTGTTGGTCACCATCACATATAATAATTATTATTCAACTATAAGTGAGGTGAATTAAATGTCATCAATTCACAAATTTCCCGTTGTTTTTGTACACAAAATAGACTATCACAAGTATCACATTCATAATCAAGCAACTGAAGTCCTTTATCCACCACCCACCCCCCCCCCCCACACACACACACACATAAACATCTTGTGTGAGGATAACAGGTCATGATGTGAATTAAAGACGCACGTTTTTCTTCTTGACTCCATTTCAATGTAATACAAAATTTAAAAGAAGCAATTACGTTAATAGGATAAGTGAATTAAACTACAGAAGGCTTGGTGATGAAATGGCTGTAGAAGGATCTAATACTTATAGCTTTAATCTATTGTAAAACGAAAAATCCGGTACTTTTTTCTATCAAAATGCTTTAACAATAATTAAAGGTCGACGTGGTCACTTATTATAAACGAACTGAAAATATGATATCATGAAAACATAAAAATAGCATGAAAAAGTTGATCCATGGCGTGTCAGGAGTCGCTACTGTTTTCACGTCGGCCTAATTGGGAGTGGGCACGACGCGCTCTTATGCACGATTTCCCATTAATTGGCTAAAAATTTACTCATTATTCAGTATTAGTATCAACCTAAGATTCGATTCGATTACCATTTGATTATAGACTATTCGATTGGTTGGAGTGGGTGACTGTCAAAAGTGAAAGGTTGATGACTGTGAGATCACCCTCGAACGATCCTCCATAGCATGGCACATGACTGCTATCAGGAATCTGACGCAGCCAATGAAAAAGGTTGACAGATTATTGGAAGGCTTGTGGAGCCGGGATTTGTGAAAACGCAGAGATTTGTAAAAACGTGTCACTGCATGGGATTTGTAAAAATGCCGGAAATGTAAAGTCGTCTCGCCCATGAGAAATGTAAAAATCTAAAAAATTGCATCGACGGGAAATGTAAAAACGTCTCGCCGACCAGACAGTTCATCCGAACATACATATTTATATTCATGATAAATAGTATATTCTTGTGCAGGCCTTGTTTAATCAGCTATCAGACACTCAGATTTTATCGAAACTCATCGGAACGCTGATTTTTTTTTTTCATCTTGGGGAGCAGATAGCCTCCGATGGTCAGTGGAAGCCGGGGCATAGCATTAAGCTTGAATCCAGCAGGGCCCTGTTTTATGAAGAGTTAAAATCGATTATAAAGTTGATTTCAACTGTAAGTCTATGGCAGACTGTGTGGTAAGGAAATTTAAAATCGATTTTATCTTTTGATAAAACGGGGCCCAGGTCGTATAGGGCTCTGCTGGCATTGACATCATCCTTGGTGCTGGGCCTCGATCCGATTTTTTCGAGTTTGTCAGATCAATTCATCGCAATTCATCGGAACGATGAACTGGGGATCAGACAGCGTTCCCACTATCGCGCGATCCGTTACGAACTCCACGATTAGTCATTGATCGTGGAAGTTTTGGACAATTTATCTGAAATTTTTAATGTTTGGATACGAGGTGCATGATGCTAGTCGAATGGAGTTGGTATACGCTTGGATGCGATATGGTCACGATTGGTCTATTCCAAGCAATATACGATCTGTCACTATCTGGTCTCCCGTTCAAATACGATCTGATAGGATTGACTCGATTGAGTGCACGATTGGCAGGTATACCGATCTAACGCAATCACTACGATCGGTGTCCCCAATCTGGTACGTGCAGCTGCGTTCTGATACGCTCTGATACGACTACCGCATAAACCAATGCGGTCTGTTGAGATAGGATACGATATATTTCACGATCGGGATAGAAGATGACACCATTTGAGCCGAATGGGAATATTATAGCCTGGCTGACCATAGACTTCATCGTTTCCTTAATTTCTGCAGAGTAATTACAATCCACAACCATTGATGATGGCAAGGGTTGACAGGTTGAGGATGATGACATCGTATACATCTGCAGTATCGCGAAATATCAAATTACGTTATCATCAGAGAGGAAGAAGGCGAGCAGCAACCACACTAGCCAGAAACTCATATAGTCCCTCCTCTGAATATTCTAAAGTAATTGACAGATTATTTAATCTCTGACACACTTAAAGGGACTGTACAGTACTGGTTGAGGTGGGGATTCATGTTTTGAACATTCCTATGTGAGATAATAAGAAACCTCTTAGAACATTCAACGCTTATTTGATGAAAATTGGTTTTCAAATGACTGAGATATCCAAAAAAGTGATAATAATAAAAGGCGACAGGCCACGCCTTTTATTAGGATCTCTTTGTTTCACCTTGTTTTTTGATATCTCAGCCATTTCAAAACCGATTTTCATCAAATAAACTTTTGATACCCCTTAGAATTGCATACTCTTTGACATCTCATAGAGTGGTTTCTGAATATCTCACAAAATGTTAAATGCTAAATCCTCACCTCGACCAGAACTGTACACACCCTTTAACCGCCCCCCCCCCCCCCCAAAAAAAAAAAACAACAACAACAACACCTCAAATACATTAAATCAGATCATTACCCCCTTTTACTCAGAAAAAAAGGGAAATATGTTCGCGCCTGCCTCTGAATTATTATGATGGAATGCATGGAATCCAAAAGGAGGGTGCATCTTTTTGTTGGATAACATTTACCTTCAATGTATAAGAACGTTGGCCGAATTGATAATATTGCTTGTGTGCTTAGTTTTATATTTACATGTATGGCTTTTTATTTCAAAATATATAGGTACCTATATACATGTATATCTTACACGGGAGGGTATTGGAATTTGAATTTGGTTTGGCTTGATTTCTTATTCTAGTCGATAATGTTTAACATAACTGGTTTGCACACAACAGAGAAGTAACTCCTCCCAATCACGTGCTACATTTACCCCCTCCACCCCTGAAAAAAAAAAAATCAGATTATTGACAGGGGTATTGCTAACAATAACTTCTGTGTGAAAATGAGAGTGATCTTAATAGTCATGCACGAGTGACCTATACAATGGTCACTTTTATATGGGGTGTGTGAAACATTCTGCTTCTGGTGAATGTTTCAGTGACGGTGTCATTTTATCATCTATTATGTCACCCCTCCCCCTTATGCAATATTAACAGTGCATTTTTGCATTTCTTGCTCCGTCTCTAAAGTGTGCATGCTCACTCAACCAAGACACAGATCTAAACCCCTTATGTTCACGCAACATAATTATGCTGTCAGATGTTGGTTACAATATCTGATGCCAATTCTTTCAATAAACTAAATGGATTTTACCGTTTATTTAGGTTTTGCTATAGCTATGTTCCTCTAAATTGTGCTCAGCCAACCATAGAAAAGTGGAAATTGTCAGGATAGGTGTGAGGGGTTCAAACGATGGATGATGAAACAACAACAGTTACAGCATGCACTCATACACAAGAAACAGAATGCTCCACAGCCCCCTCACCCCCCTCCCCCAAAAAATACTCTTTTTACTTTTAAAGAGTGTCCATTTGCCTTTGATATGCGCTGATTTAGGAAATCCTTATCATTTTTTATACTGACGTTAGTCAATACGTGCAGACATACCATCGCCAACTTCTGATTGTTTGTTTTTGTTTGTTTGTTAGAATATTTCTTTCTTTAAAAAGTTAAGATATTTTGATTAGTGGGAACTACTTTTTGTGTGTCTGTTTAATGGTAATATGTTAGCAATTAAATGATATGTATAACAGCAAATTATTATACATTAATCTCACGAAATGATAAACAATTTAATTATAGTAAACATCGGCCTATAAAACCTCAACATGTCAATAAAATGTCCATACAGTCATAAAAATACATAAATAATTTGGAGATGCAGGCTACCACCTTGCGGAATACAAAATACGTGTATAGTCCACGAGTAAAATAAGGGAAATGTGCAATACAAATAACAAGCTGTGCTTTCTCAAGGTCCCCCGCGCAACATTCCATGTAAATATCAACCTTGTTCAATTTTTTTTGTAATCATACTAAGCAATGTACTTGTCCCCACAAGGGGTTTGTGACACATGAGAATGGTGTGTGAAATAAATTGACTTGAATTAAATTGAATAAATGAGAGGAAGACAAGTGAAAAAGTTGATCCCGATCAACACAATTAAGAAGCACGATTAGATGAGAATTACATGGCTGCGTTTTGTTTCGATCCAAGACGATCTGATGCGATAGCAGTGATCACGATTGAAAATAAATCGTGTTTATCGTAGAAAATTTTTTAACAGTCCAAAATTTTTCTACGAATAACTCGATTGCCACGATTGACCTCAAGATGTGATACGATGTAATAAAATTACCACGATTGCTCCAAGATTGTTGTTGTTGTTTTTTGCATTTTTTTTTCTCTATGAGGGGACTGCATTCTACAAGCTCTGCTTTTTAGCAGTCCCCTCCATTTCCAGCAATATCGTTTATGCATTTACCACAGTGACGTAACAGTTATTCTTGTATCTCTGTTGATAATTTACCCATATTTTTCTTACAATGTTATTCTGTTCATCGCATTGTGGTACTGATTTCATGACGTCTGTGTATATGAGCGTTTCTTTGTATTTCTTATTTGTTTGTTGGAAGTGAAATAAATCAACTTGAATTAAGACCACGATTTTAATCGTGGAGCCAATAGGTCCGCGACGGCCGACGTCTGTCCGCGGTAGTCACAGTGGAAGGCTCAGGGTGACTACTGTATTTTGCCACAATTAGAAGGTCGCCCTCTACGTCAATGCCCTCCTCTACATCATCGTTACAATACAGTACGAGTACATTCTCGTGCAGTACGTACACATAAGTACGGTTAACGTGTACCGTACATGTGTTCAAGTGCGATATTCTCCTGTTTGCTAGCTTGGCTCGGATGTGTTTGACACCATAATGATTATGTAAACACATTAATTATGTCCAAAGAATAGTCAGAATTTTCTCATGGAGGTGTCGTAGACACCGCTTTCGTCATGAATGACGAGAATACTAGGTCCATGTCAGTATCGCGATTTCAAGAGTGACAAGACTGGTGAGTATCACTCAATCAGTGTGTCATCAGTACACAGTAGCTCGACATACACGGTACGAGATACGTGTATGTGTGTGTATTCAGCTTAATAAATGAAGTTATGTTCCCGTCACACGCGTACAGCTGTATGTGAGATGATAAATCGCATCTGATGCTGCTGCTGCTGCTGCTGCTGCTGATAATTCTTAAATTATGCAAATAATATTATGAAGTATGATTGGAATTCTATTAATACACAACGAAGTATAGTCTAGCTATAGTGAGGTGCCCGCACCTCGTCAGGGGCCCGAATACCGTCACCCCGCATAAAATTGTTTTATATTTAAGCGCACTAAACAAAGATTTATGCCCGGGACTGTGTTCAGTACGCTTGAAACTTGACAGGGTTACCACAACCAAGCAAATTGTGGGGAAAACCGAACAGTTTTTCGCGAAAATCTGAAATTTAATCAGAATACGTGTTTAAAGTATCACCTCTGTCCCCGCACGTGTATGTCTATGGGAGCATCACGATTACCTGCACACGTCTTTTACGTGATTTGTCTATGGGAGCGCGGGTGACGAGTTGCGGGCCCCTTCCTTAGCGTGCAACTTTTTTGCATCGTTCGCGTTTGACGACGATAGCAGCAAATTTTCGATATTGATCAGTGAACTTGTGATTCCATTGGAATTTTCAGCATTTTTCCTGTATGTTTGTTAGTTGGATTTCAAAGAATTTCAGTGGAGAAATGTGATTCAAATATGCGCAAACATTAACTATGACGAGGTGCGGGTCACCCAAGTATACAAGTAGAAGAGGGTTAGCATATTCCACATGTTCAGGCAGTGCATCACACAAAGGAAATTCAAAGTAGTTAAGATTCCAGTGTGTGGAGTGTGAGGTGTTCACGGCTATAAAGGAGAGGGTTTGTAAGGAGTGTTCATCTTTGTACCAGTAGACTGCACACGGTTACTGACTTATTCTTCCCAGGCAGATATAAGGTATTCTTTAAATTAAAGAAGATGCTCAAAGCATGAATGTCTTTATTTAAAGACAGACAAGATGTTTGTGGATTTTGAGATTTGAATATGGCAGTAATCGTGTTGAATATTAAGAGTAAAAAGGCTGTATACAGATTCATTCCTGCACATGCGGATGCATCCACCACAAGCAGTACAATAGGCACAGCACAATCAGTCATTGATACCAGGCACGCAAGGCACGCAAGGCACGTCAACTTCTATGAAACACGCGGGTGGGTGAAGGAATTGAAAACGGGTGGGACCCTCTTCTACTTGTACTTCGTTATTATTAATAGAATTCCAATTATACTTCATAATATTATTTGCATTTAAATTTAAGAATTCTATTACATAACACTCGTACAAGTATTCCGAGAGTTAGCATGTTCGAAGCAATTGACTGAAGTTGATGTGAATGGATAAGACGTCATAACACAGACGCAAGACACGCCAGCTGTCTGATTAGTATACCTGACTTTATTACAAAGATGCAGGACATTTTGTCCCTTGTAGTCTTTTGACTCAACATTATCCCAAATGATAATACAAAGGCAGTTATCATTAATATAATCTAGAATACATGCAAAGGAGTACTTCCTCTTTAAAATCATTTACTGGCGGTTCTAAAAAAAATTTGACATTTTGCCGCCAGAAAAACCACGACTGCCCTCCTTCTACTACCTTCTCCTCTTAACAGTCGGACCGCTAGAGACGGTCGTCATCACCGAGAATTACGCAGTAGAATTAAGGACAGCCGAATGATAAGAATCGTCAACAATTGGTTTATGATAAAAATCTCTGAATGTAGTCACGCGAGACCAATTAGCGATTGACATTATATCCTTTAGGGTCGCCCCGTGAGCATAGGCGGATGAGGCTGATGCGCTTCGGAAACTATGCGCTTGAAATACTGAGGTATCTATTCCTGACAATTTTAGGATATCTTTCATCCAACGTGCCAAAGTACAGGTGGTCACTCGAGTGTGTGGCCTCCTGTTGGAAACAAAAAGCCTAGTCTCATTGTTATGTTCACGGAGAGGGGCGGTACGTTTAGTGTACTCATTGAGGGTTCTTATCACACACATTTTTTTGTTTAGAGTGTATGACAAAAACTTGACCGATTGACTTTTCAGAGTATTCTTAACCGAAGTAGTTTTTAACAAATCTGTCATGTAAAAAGTAGCGTGATCTTCAGAAATGAAACATGAAAAAATATCGAGATGAGACAAAGTTTGTGACCTCTGGGCGGAAACGAGCGCCATCAAAGACACTAATTACTTACTCAATTGTAACAGGGACAAATCTTTATCATCTGGTAAACCAGCGATATAGTTTAGAACAATAGAAACGTCCCATGTGTTACAGTATTTCGGTTTGGGTGGATTTTGATTGAAAATGCCTATCATTAATCGAACAACATCGGGATGTTGGCCTATTGGCTGACCATTCATTCGTGGAATCGCAGATGATAAAGCAGATCTGTAGGAATTAAGGTTGGGTTTTCCATATCGGAGCTATGATGAGTGCTATTCGTGTGTTGTCCGTTTGTAGCTTGTTGAGAACTCTAGAAACGAGGCAAAATGGGGGGAAAATGTACGGAGTTAGACATTTCCATGAGATTGAAAAAGCATCGATAACTTTTGCATTTGGATCATATTTCCATGACGCATACGATGGCAGTTGCTTATTACTACCACACGCAAACAAATCAATGTCTGGGTCAAAGGTAGAGGCAACCATGCGAGAAAAGACATTTGGAGGCAAACTTAATTCTTTATTCATGTCCCTTCTGGACAAAACATCTGCTTCTTTGTTTGCTTCACCGGCAACATGAGATGCCGAAATCCAAATTCTTCTTTCTATACACCAAGACCAAATGCGGAATGCGATCTCATTAAGTTTCTGCACATTACCTCACATCTTATTAATGTAGGCCACTGACGTGGTATTGTCTGTTTGAATATGGATGTGTTTATTGCGGAACTCGCTACAAAGGGTAAGCAATGCTTGCTCTATCGCTAGAAGCTCAAGGGCATTAATATGCATGTACCTTAGCTCTGGGCGCCAGACGCCTTGAGAGAAAGAATTGTCATTATGACAAACGGCTCCCCAGCCTGTGTTACTAGCATCTGTTGACACTGTGATTGAGACCGGGGGTTCATGAATGGTTGTTGTAAAGTTCTCCGGTGATTGACGAAGCCACCATTCAATTTCCTCGCGTAACATTGTATTAAGAGAAACAGATGAACTATAATGGTCATTTGAATCGTAAAGAGCGTTTGTCTTTGCCCATTCGAGGGGTCTGAAGTGCATTTTCCCGTAGGGAAACGCTAAAAACGAAGAAATAATTGAACCAATAAAGCTGGCAAGGTTGCGAATTGAAACTCGATCAGATTTTAGTAATTCGTCACCCTTGAATTGAATTTTTTGGACTTTTTCTGTTGGCAACTGAAAAGACATTTTGCGGGTATCGATTTGGAACCCGAGAAAGAGCGCCGAATTCGTCGGCGTCATGACCGACTTTTCACAGTTTACAATAAGACCTAAATTAGACAAAAGATGGAAAACATAGTTTGTGTGCTCCATGCATTCTCGACGTGAGTGAGCAAGGATCAAAATATCGTCCAGGTAAATGATAATTCTAATTCCTCTGCTGCGAATAGCAGCAATCACAGGTTTCATTATTTAGGTAAAAAACGCGGGGCGCCGAACTGAGACCAAATGGAAGACATTGGAAGGAATAAAATTTTCCTTCCCAGAAAAAGGATAGATATCCCCAGTGCTCAGGATGAATTGGGACCGAAAAATATGCGTCCTTTAAATCGAGAGAAGTTAGGAAATCATTATGCTGAACCAAATCTTTAACAAACGTAATATTTTCCATTTTAAAATGGTCATATTTTACAAAAACGTTCAAGTTTTTGAGATTGATAATTGGTCTCAAATCTCCCGTTTTCTTCCGAATTGTGAAGATAGTGGAAACAAATTTGCAGTCTTCTCTTTGACTTTCTACTATTGCATTTTTTCCAGAAGCGTATTAATCTCGGTTGAAACAGCTTTCTTTTCGTCCGCACAAGGCGGTATATTATGTGGCATGGAAAATTGACAGGGTGTTCTTACAAAGTCAATTTTGTAACCGAAATAGCATTTAGAATCCATGTATCGGATGTTATGTGAGACCAATTATCCACAAAAAACTTGAGTCTCCCGGCTTGGGGAATTAACTCACTCTTAGTTTTTTGCATCAGGCTTGGCTGGGGTGTACAAGGCCCTATAGGGACGGGTGAAGGGTCGACCGTAGGCTGGGACCTGGGGACCAGCTGGTGGCGGCCGGGAAACGGTCGCTGGAGGCCTGGGTCGTCGAAAAACATCCCTTCGCCACGCGGCTTCGCGTTCATAGGGGCCGCCGTCTCTCTGACGGCGTTGCCGGTCGCGATAGGAAATTGGCTTGCCGGTCGCGATAGGAAATCGGCTTGCCGGGCGCTACCTTGCGACCCACGTTGAAAGCTTCCGAGACATTTTTTAACATCGTAGGCAGATTGCTCCCAAACAGGGAGTCCGTAATTGGCACAGTCTTTGCACACAGGCCCTGGTAACGGGGATTGAGGTGTTGTTTGATGTCCTCCCGACGTTTCATACTCGTCTGGTAGCTGGCATAGCCGGCTAGCGTAAGGCCATCGACGGCCAGCCGCTGTAGTTTCTCGATGTCCATGGTCTTTTTGCCTTTCTCGACTTCTTTGAGATATGCTAACATTTCCACAAATGGAAGCAGAGCTTTCACGATATTGAGTTGTAACTTTTGCGACTGGGCATCAGTGGCCCTTGCCCTTGGGGGAAGGGAGTTCCAGATCTCGTGGTCCACGCGCGGCACACAGGCTGCCGCGGCGTTGGCCGGAGGCTTGTATTTTTCTTGTGTCTTCTGTATAGCGTCTTTCTGAGGGAGTAGAGTTACCGCCTTGGTGACTCGATCCGCTAAACCGTCATATACAGGCGGAGATACCTTGTTGGCCTCCTCATAAATCGTATCCATGTCTGCCTCCCAAACATCAACCCCTCCTCCGGGGTTGGAAGCTAGAGTGGCTAGTGGGTCATACATCTGACCCGCGGGGGCCTCCGACTGGGAGATAAAATCACTCCCTGCGATGATACTCAAGAAATCGTCGTCAGCCTCGTGGTCCGGGCCGGGAGAAGATATTGGATACCGGGTGCTCGGTTCGTGGCCATGCTGCTGGCCTTGGACAGAGCCGGACTCTGCTAGGCGAGAAACTATCTCCGAGAGCCGCCTAATCTCCGCAGCCTGAGATGTTAGTTGGGTCTCTACGCCTTTCTTACTGGATTGCTGCTCGTCGCTCGACATTCCTGTTTTCACACTGCCGGTCACACATGAAAAAGATGAACACTCCTTACAAACCCTCTCCTTTATGGTCGTGAACACCTCACACTCCACACACTGGAATCTTAACTACTTTGAATTTCCTTTGTGCGATGCACTGCCTGAACATGTGGAATATGCTAACCCTCGGAATACTTGTACGAGTGTTATGTAATAGAATGATAATGATAATGAAGATGATGAAACATCATATTGGCCCGAATTCACGATGGTGGTACAAATGAAACCATTTGGTTTAAACCGTGGACAAAAATCATGGAGTGCCAAGTGTCGCACAGAATATTTCGTTACGAAATTGGACATTTCGTTGACAAAATGACCGTTTCGTTAACGAAATTATCATTTCGTGGAAGTGATGTTCATTTAGTTACAAAATGTTGTCATTTCGTTACAAAATAATCATTTCATCGACGAAATGACTGATTTCGTAATGAAATATTCTATGCGACACTTGGCACTCACTCCATGGTTTTTGTCCATGGTTTACAAACCATGTCCATGGTTTCATTTGTACCACCTTCGTGAATTCGGGCCTTAATATTAGAGTCTATTTGGCCAGATCTATACTACTGTATAGCCTAAACAAGGTAGATGTTCTTTTTTTGTGTGTGTGTGCATCATAATTAATTCTGTCTGAATTTTTGGTAACAGAAGTGTGAAGTGCCCCCTCCCCCGTCCTCGTCCGTACCTCCACCCCCACTCAGTTGCTCAGGTCCACCATACTCGACACAAATCCAATGCTTGTTCTAGATTCTGGGACACACCCCCTTTAATGTACTAGGAGTAGTACAAGCGAGTGTACTACCAAGACAGTACAAGTACCATGACCGGCCGTAGTAGCGAGGTGTGGCCTTACAAGGTAAATTCAAGGTAGAAATGGTTTAGGATTTTGACCCCCATCACAGGCTTTTGGAAGGGAAGCCGAAACCAGTTTCTACTCCTCATCATCACAGCTAGCCCCACCATGGTGACAGGTTTTTGGAAAGGAAGGTAGCATAGCAATAGCATTTTAGCATTTCACTGTTTTCAACAGCATGACGAGAATCATATAATTAACATTGTATGGCCATGCCCATGGATGCAGTGCATGTAGCAAAATGTCATGTGAAAAGAAGGCTAGGTCGGCACGTCTCATGCTTGGCATGTTTTGCAGCAAAACAGGGCAAACATCAAGCTGCCACACAACCTTATTTCACGATTTCTGGGGGTTTACAATGTACAATTGTACTTCGAAACTGTTAACCCTATTCGGGACCTCATTTCAGGATTGTTTGGGTAAGATTTGAAAACTAGTCTACCCATAGTTAAGGATATTTCAGGAGTTGTACTAACTGAACCCCTGTTATGAGTAAGTGTGGGTAATTTCGGTCTGGGGGTGGGGGGGGGGGGGGAGGTTTCGGCCACCTTGGCAACCTTTTGATCATATCTTCACTCACACAATCTGATTAGCAATCCTACATATCACATTCATGGCTATAGCTACTGGGGACCTAGCTTCAGAGATCTGGCATCATTTCCTATTTTCACTTTCAGAACTTAGAATTTGGAACTCGGGAAGTTGAGTTTGATTTTGCACTTCTTTATGCATGCAAATAAGAAGACAAGGCTTGCCTCTGAGATCGTCCTTGGTGGGGTATTCCTTAGGATTAAGGCAAAATTTCTTGTCAGCTAGAGCTCTAGGATACACATATACATGTATTCACTTCCTCACAACCATTGTGAAAATGACCATTTGATAGCTTTGTAGCGGAGATTTGAACATTCAACTCTCCCACAAGAGGGTGAGGGGAGAGTTGTCCGCCCCCTACATGAACAGTAAAGTTTTTATATCAATAATGATAACAAAAGACCTACATGGTTGTATGTTACATGTATGATCTAAGACATGATATGAAAGGAGACAGTGGTCATTGTCCCTTTAGCAACTGAAGATTCTGTACATAATGGTCTATGGTTTCCTGGAAGGTACAGTAATATTGCTCTCATTTCGACAACTTTCTATGAAATGATAGTCAAAGTACTCATTGCTTGTTTATTTTTGTGTATTATGCATGTATTATGTTTAGTTGAAAGCCTATAAATAGTCCAGGCTAGGCTCCATAGAAAGTGCACCTAACCTTGTTTTTTGATATATACAATATTTTTTGATGGTTTCTTGTCAATTCGAGGGTGCTGATTCCAAATCCGATTGATGCCACTCGCGTAACCTTGAGCATTTTCGGCAAAATGCAAAAATCCAAAATGGCCGCCAGATATGCTAATTTGGCCATGATAATCCCAGTTATGTCAATTTTATGACCAATTATTCCATTAAAGTTTTTTAAATTTTTGTTCCTTGAGTAATTCTACTTGCACTTGCAAGAAATTTTTCATTTGAAGAGGTACATTTAGTATTTTAAGCTTATTTTCAATCCAAAATGGCCGCCACTCCTATACTCGTGTACTATATGAATGGCAAAAATATGCATAGAAATAGAAGACGAATTTTCAGTCACATACCTACGCTTTTATCAAATTTTGCATGTGCCATGCAAATCTGATGAGTTCCACTAGCAAAACAAGCAAACAAACAAGCAAACAAACAGAAAATGCAGTGTTTTTAGGCTTATTATATTCTTCTTAATACAAAACTTCAAAATAGAAGCTACTCATATACCCCTGCACAATATGAACGGCAAAGTGTATATGGAAAAAAACATTTTTTTTTTCTGTCACTCAGGTACACTGTTTATCAATTTGTGTGCTGATTATAAATTAGAGGATTATTACTAACAAAAGCTGCTTTATTCTTTGATGCGAACATCCAGATTTGCTACCTCAATCCGTAAATCTGGAAAAACCCTCCAAAGTTTAAATTGACGCCAACATCAAGATCGTTTATCTGGAATTATTAGACATGAACAATTTGATACTTACTTGCCTTGAGATGTTCAACATCATAATATTCACGCTGGTTTACTGAATTAGAAGGCTGAATCCTAGATGATGACACAATGAAACTTCCAATTACCTGTCCTGTTCTACATTATCTAAAAACGATTTTATACAAGCTTTTCAGTCCCCTCACCCGAGAAAGAACATGAGGCAGGGGAAAGTGGAAAAAAGGGACCACCTCACTTCCTGTTGTCAAATCTCTGAAATGAACACAATGCCCAAAAGTTTTTCATATTAACCCAGATGAACTATATATGGTACATGAATTCTACCACCATTTTTTTTTCTGAGTGAATGTGTTTGCGTATATGATGTCAAGAGAGACTCTGAGATCTGTGCAGTGCTGCCTCATTCTGAAAGCAGTGTTATAGCAACTTCACACTGCTTGTCTTTAATCTTCAGCATTCAGAGACTCCAACTCTCCAGCTTTCGACGGGAGATCTTTCGCCCCCGTTTTGCAAAATCTCCCGCTCTCCCGCTTGAGATTTGATTTCTCCTGCCCTGGCTCTGTGTCTCCCACTTGAAATGATTTCTTACTTTGTGTGTTCGTATGTTGAAAAATAAGCCTTAGATAGCACAAGAGAACATTAAGAACCCTATTAGAGATTCCAGAGCTCAAGCGGGCCCTGGACCCCGCGGCCGCAGGGAACTTCGCGCACATCAAGTTGGACTCTCCCGTTTGCTAGGGGTTTCAGGCGGGAGAATCTCCAGATTAGAAGGTACTTGAGGTTGGAGTTTCTGAGTACTTGCAGATTCAGGATTGCTCTAGGTAACCAGACCAGCAGTGTTAGGACTCTGAATGATGGCCTCCTTAATGGTGGCTGTAAACTAACTCCACTATGCTCTTTTTACCATATACATGGTGACATAACATTCCCTTCACTTAGGAAGTTTCCAGATGATCTTGCCTTTGCGTCTCATAGAAAGTCATTGGATGGCATGAGCCGAGTACTGACCCATCTCAAGACAATAGAGGAGTTCTTCACGTTCTGGAGACTTTGCCCCAACCTTTATAAGATTATCATCCGACCCATGCCTTCCATCTTAGTAACCACCTTGCCAATGCTATGTTCAAGGTAACCCTCTGTGGCAAGCCTTCCAAGCATAGGCTAAGGAAGTCTACCCTCTTTCACTGGAACTCGATCACTCTCCCTCACGCTGGAAGGAAAGGATGGCAAGTGTCACCAGTGCTGTCAACGCATACCCTGACCTTCCAAACGCGATAGAATGGGGGCATTTTATGAAGCGTTTTGTCTGACAATTTGTCTGACAAATTTGCTCTCAGCCAATCAGATGCAATGATTTTAGTAGCTTATAACAGTTAGTCAAGAAGAAAAGATCTGACAAAACGCTTCATGAAATGCCCCCTTGAACAATCTGCCATCAATGCGTCTGAAATCCCACAAGCCTATAGATTTCCTTCCCGTAACTTGAAAGCTTTGACCCCAAAACCGGTTGGTGAAGATGCTGGTCTGATGTCATCTCTGACACCATCTAAGTTACCTGCAACACTGTCTCTGGCCTGGCAACAAAGCCATAGGGCTTCAACTGGTGGTGATCAAGCAAGTCTTCATGTCTTCATTCTGTTTCTATGGCAAATAATTGCCCTCTGACCCCTGAGGAAGTGCTGAACATCACTAGATGTGGTTGCAATTAAAGGAATTGCAGGACTAATATGCATCTTTAGCCTGAGAATTCTGCAAATTTGGGGCTGATGTCACCTGCTGCCAAACATCCAATTAAAGGGTTCTTTAAAGACAATAAAAATGACAGTTTTAGTTTTAAGACAAGACTGAATGAGATCATGATGTCAAAGTGTATAATATCATCAACACCTGGGAACTGTGAGAGAACTGAAAGACGTATCTCACATTGCTCCTTGGTTGATGTTTAATGAATAGTTTGTACGGTATTGCGTTTAGACAGTTTCGTTTATGCCTTCACAAGTTTTTGTCGTTGTTTTAATTCAAAAAGAAGATCAAGTTTGCTCTATAACATCAAGGCGGTACTTCTAGATTATATCATATCAAAGTGATGGAGGCTACGATCCATTTCAAACTCGTCGACCCCCCCCCCCCCCCCCCCCCAACTCCTTGCTGGAAAAAAATCTACAATGTAAAGGGTTTTTAGTTGTGTCATTAATGTCCGGTATGTTTTTGTCTGCAACTATGTATCTCTGCACTTCCTGTATATGATTTTTCTGTACTTTGTTAATATGGTTTTAGGGGAATGAATATTAGAAGCTTTGCTTTCTAGCTTCCCCTCCATTTTCAACATTATTTGATAAATACCATGCATCTAGGCTTCTTAATATGTTGTGTTAGAATTACATTTTTATATTCAACCTGCGTGTATAGAATATGATGGTATATTGATTTCTTGCGAGACGTTTGGTGAACTTATATTCGTTGTTGAGACAAAATGAAATAGACAAGAAATTGTGTTAAACATAGTGAGGTTTATGAATATTAAATACTCAAATATACATGTAGGCCCTCTATATTTTAAGTGACACCCAACATATTTGTATTACACATGCAACACTTTATGACAGCGTACAGTAGGTACGGGACTGGAAATACAGTAAATTTGTTCTACAGCTGTATATTCCCATGCATTATGTTTTGCCATTCATACAGTATAAAGAAGCATAGGAATGGCGGCCATTTTGAATAAAAAATGAGCTTTAAATACTAAATGAACCTATATGAAATGAAAATTCTCTTGCAAATGCAAATGGAGTAACTCTAGGAACAGAAATGTACAAAGTTTGGTGGAATAATTTGTCATATAATGCACATTATTATGTTTATCACGGCCGAATTAGCATATCTGGCGCCCATTTTGGATTTTTGCATTTTGCCGAAAATGCTCAAGGTTACGCGAGTGGCATCAATCGGATTTGGAATCAGCACCCTCGAATTGACAAGAAACCATCAAAAAACATTGTATATATCAAAAAACAAGGTTGGGTGCCTTCTAGCCTGGACTATAAAGACTTGACCAAGAGAATGGTGTATCATATAAAATAATTCTGGCATGCTTTTGTTGACCTTTGACCTCTTTCAAATTACAAGATTGTGTATTCTTTATGAAAAAAAAATAGTAAAGCATTTAAAACTTTAAAAAGAAAAAAAAACATGGACGGGCAGTTTCAGGCATTTTAGGGAGTAATATAGACAGGCGGTTTTGGGCATTTCACATACTAATTTAATGGGTTGATAAGGAACAGATCTAGAAAAGTTCAATGATTATGCACACGAGTCAGAGTATGAGAGATGTTAGAAAGAAGGAAAAAATAATGTGACTTTTGCTGTATTACACTTACAGTGTTAGAAACACAAGAAGGGAAGGTAAAAAAAAAAACTTTAAAGAAAAGATTTTGCAGGAAAAAAATAATTTTTTGGATAAATTAGGAAGGGAGGAATATTGATTGTTGATGTACAACCTTTTATAACAACTACAGCCATGGTCATGATGAAAGGCAATTTATCATATGTTTCCCGCTTTTTCTAAAGGAAATGAGCACTGCATATCCCATTAATGACATTTCATGTGCAAGACTATTTTCCCCGCACACTTTCTTTTGGTGACACAAAAATGGAGTTACTGCCCTTTTTAGTTTCATGTGTCTACAGGTTTAATTGTCTGTGCATTGATATTATACTAGAACCTATAAAATATGAAATTGTTTAAAACTTCTGACATAAATCACTTATTTCATTGCAGCTGTTCGACAAATTGCCCTACATTGATGTAAATACAGTAAGCACTGAATTGCTTGATCAGTGTTTTAGTAGTAGCCATGCTTATTTACGTCAATGTAGGGCAATTTGTCAATCAGTAGCAATGAAAACATCTCAACGGAAAAATTTCATGAATTTGAATTATAATCACTTATTTTTTGCCCCTTTCCTCTTTTTTAAAGGGTTGTCTAGCTTATTAATTCTACATGCGTATTGGCAGCTTTGCGTTTAGTCCCACGCGATGAATTGCATGTACGCAGTTGAAGCTAATGCACGATCTTTGCGTCCTTGCGTGAGATCTAGTCTCTTTATCAAATAACATTTGTAGATGTTTCATACTACTGCGTCAAATAGGAGGGATGAAAGTACACAATGGACTAAGACCTCGTTCTTTAAATAAAATGCAGTCACACACTGACACTGAGTGACCAATGCATAATCTGTAAGCACTGTCTTATCACTCATGGTAACATCTTGAGATATAAGATTTGATACGGTAGCTATTAAAGGTAAGTAGAATCACTGTTTGAGTGTTGTCCTCCATATCAGTGATTGTTTAGCTAATGATCAAACATTGTTATGGATGACTGACTGGTTATAGCCAAACATGAATGATGCACAACAGAAATAAACTAGTTCCTGATTGTCATGTCTGTCATATATTGTTTTTCAACACTATTTCGGCTCTACACAAATAAATGGCTAATGATGAGGTCAATAATACAGATCTTTTTTTTTATCTTTGCAGGTCAATTTTTTTTTGTTCTTGTTTGTTTACACTGCATAATCAATTAAATCTTCTTGATTTGTTTGTAGTTTTCATCCATTCCTTTCTTTCTCATTATAGTGTGTGAGTAGCAGAATTGATGTGGCCAGCAGCAGCAGCACGATGTACAGTCATGAAGATGGTGATTTTGGAGTGTCATCAAAGATAGATGAGTTGTGACATGGAGAACAGTGAGCTTGCAGAGCCCCTTCCAGCCAGAGGGGAGGCAGATGGTGGACAGAGCCCAGTGGAGACTCTGACCACGCCCAAAGCCAGATCCCAGAGGGATAGTGGGACCGGAGACGGCCTTCGGTCTGTGGAACCAAAGCAGGATGGGACTAATGACAGGAGTGAGTTGGGGGAGGCCATGAGCACTGCCAAGGGGCAGTCTGATTATGACCCGCTGGCAGAGGCAGCTATGAACATCTTGAGAACACAGAAACATCTTGATGAAGCAGATCGCGATGATGAAGACGATGCATTTCTAGACTACGGTGACAGTGATAGCCTAGGAAGCGAAAAACAACTCAAGCACATAGAATGTGCCATCGGCAGCGATGGTAAAGCTACTGACGATCTTTCAAAACATGTTGAGGAACTGCATATAGACATTCCCGAGCCTGTGGTCAAACTGAAGAGACGGTCGTCGTCGATTGCGGAACTTTCCGACGTCGAGGCAACAGGATGTGTGGAGCGTTTCTCCCCCCGAGAGGACCCAGTGGGGTCTGCTGGGGGCTCACTACCCTTTCATGGTACGCTGACCAGGGAAGGGGATATGGTATCGTATGTTGCTGATGATATCACAGAGAAAATCCGTCAGAGTGTGGGTTCCTCTCGCTCAACCTCAGGGGCTACATCTCCTGCTTACCCCACCACCAGTCTGATGCCGTCATGGGGTAGGTACCCCACCCCTGGTAAACCAACCCCGGGGAGCCACCTAACCACCCTTGGGGTCTTTCACAGGGTGCCGCAAAATAGCTCACAATACTCACAAGGAGAGGATGGAAGAAGGTGGATTAAAGTCATTTACCTTTATTATTTAGGGGAAGTTTCATAAAAAAAACTTGTGGCAGTGGGCTGCAACTGCAACTATCATATAAAGTAAAATTGAATTGCCCATCCTCCAAAGAATGACTTTCAGATTTTTGAGAAATGATAATGTGAGTGGACTCCACTTGTACAATTGGACAAGTGTGAGTATGATGCTAGAAACATCAAGTGAGTTTGAGGTTTGTGGCACCTTGGTGTTTGGGTTTACCTTGTGGTAAGATGTCCGATCCAAATTCATCCTAAATTATCAAAAGATACCCGTTTGCATTCAGTTCTGTTCCAAAACGTTCAAGTTTGGCTTTAGTGATTCATTGTCAAAATTGTCTAACACCACCTGCATATTTTTTTGCTCTCACTTTAGTTTATAGCCCATACATTCTGATTTTAGCATTCCAAATAATTTGCAAAAAGAAAAGAAAAAGATGATAGATACAAGTTGCCATCGTCCTGAGTACATTTTACGATGCACAAAAATGGACCATTTTCCTGTAAAGCGATTGAGATCAATAAAATCACTGGACATTTTACCACTGTGTTGGATACTGGCATGTGGGGTTAAGCATGAAACCCTTAGGTGACATGACATTAGGTGCATGGGATCCCCCCTCCCCCTGAACCATACCCACACTTCTTTTATTCTGGCTTCTTCTCTTATATTTCTGAGTACCTGTAATACTTCTAATTTGATTGGATGTATGTGCTACATATATAGCTTAATCTCTTATTTAAAATTGCATTCAAAAATGTCTGTGATTTACCCTCTCATGTGGTAAATATCACATGAAGTGGCTAATTTCCCCTTGATTTTCATCCAATTTTGAGGGGAAAAAAAACAACAACATACACACATGTATGAACACATTTTAAAAAGAGCCAGCCTACCAGATATGTGTCAATTCCGCTGAAGTGAAATAATTGTTGTCTGAAGTCTCAGTAAACACATTTTTTCAAACACGTTCTAAAAATTGCCATGACATTGTTTTCTTGATTTGTAAATATGATACATTGATTGGGGAAGGGGAAACAAATACATTTTATGTGACAATATTGAATTTGTACCTCATTTTATCAGAGGGCTTTTTAAAGAGAATGTCCATTTAAAGCATACATTCTTTGTAATAATGACATCAAGTTGCTCACCTAGTTCTCCAAGATTAACTTTTGAGCAAAATTCCACGCGGTGATCAATAACAAATGCCAGTTGCAACAAGGGAAGGACCTTCGTAATCGCTATATCCCAACATACAAATAAGTGATTTTACATCGTCAGTCTTCATTTTCAGCACAGTAACTGCAAAGGTAACACACACTTACTTCTAGACCCAAGACACCATCCTTCATGCTTTTATTGTTCTTGACCATAAGTTCAAATAGTATCATTTCCAGGGATTGCAAATGTCCTCAAACATGTTCTAAAATGTGATTACCATTGACTAAAATACCACATCATTTTAAGTAATCTGTTACATACTGCTCATCCCATGGTGTTCATCAAATTCAGTTTTTGTTCAACATCCGGTACAGAGTTCCTGTATCTTGTTCCATTAACAAGTATAATTTTTGTAATCATTGTCATGCCACCATATCAAAACTTGTTTTATGTATCTATTAAACATAGTTATTTAACAGTAACCACAAGAAACCATGTAGTACAGATCATAGTCCATGGCATGCTTTTGCTAGTAACAGCACTCATTTTGTTTTACGCACTTCAATCTTCCATAATTTCAGCCGTTTGGAAATGGTATCATTTTGCAGAAATACAACCTTAGGAAAAAGTAATGTAGTGGAAGCCATTTGGTAAGTTCCAAAATTTCTTGCTTGTGAAAGCTTGTAAAAACATTAGAGAAACAAGTGAAAATGTCTATGACTGAGCTAAAAACTGTCATAGTATGTAAAATCTTATTAGATTTTTTCAATGAGAGTAAACCGAAAGTTAGAAAACAATACTGTTTGAAGCTTTTTTGTGCAAGAAATATTGAAATGAGGTTGATAGTAGAATCAAAGTACAGCCCCTACAATTGTATGGACAAGAAAGCATTGTGTTATGTGTGTAAGCGGTCAAGGGCGATGCAAGTCACGCATGACCAAGATAGATTTATGCATGCATAATGTAGACCAAGCAAGAGCAAGTAAGAGCAAGGCGGATGTAGATTGACAGGATATGTATGCTCTGTCGAAAGCCGTATGGAATCGGTCTTTGCAACATTATGAATGAATTCCTGGGCATGTGATTTAGAGGCACACAGAGAGTATGTGTACTTCCTGTTTGAGCTAGGAGAAGGAAGTGATCAAACTGAAGACCTTTCTCTTGCGTACCCGACATAATGCAGCGTCCCCCATGTGAAGTGGGTCTCTAACTGAAAGTTTCACTTTAGTCTTCTGTCCTCTAACTCTTTCCTGGTATAAAAAGTCCATTTGGGGGAAGTCAATGAATGATAAAGTTCTATCTCTCTTTCTCATTCTCTCTTTCTCTTTTCCTCGTTTTCTTTTTCTCTCTTGATAGACGCGCATTCATTTCAACTAGAATCTGTTTTGAATGGAAGAGTAAAGGCAAGAGATCTGCAAAGGAATGCTATGACTGTTGAACTTGAACTTCTTATTACTTGCCACCAATGGACAACCTTCCAATTACAATGTACTTCATGTCAAATAGAATTGATTTCTTTTCTCCTTCAGGAAGTGTAAGAATGTGTCCTGAGGAGTTTACAATCTTAATTTAAGCAGTATCACGAAGAGGGTGTAAAGAGTTTCTGTCCATATGATTTTTTTTTTCAATGACATACAATGTTATAATTGTTTGAGCTAACTAAATGAAACGAAATGTTTATATCCATTTCACCAATTTGTTTCTGTTCTTCCTTTTCTCTTCTTTTTTAAAATTCAAATTTCATGGTTTTGTTGATTGATGCAAATTTATTTGTACTAAAATTTGAGTTCCTTTGCATGCTTGACAGCAGTATAGAGAATATTTATTTGCATTTTCACACTCTCAAACACTATTTTTGCTGGTATTGTAAAGCATCTAGTTTTAGACAAGTAAAATGGATAATAATATTTAAAATATGTACAGTGGTATATGCAGAAAACTATGATACAGCCATGTATATAATGAAGGAAAGACAGGCATACGGAAAAAATTCAATGTTTTGTCACAACGTACACATGGAACTTCTTGAGTTTAGATGTTATATAATTTGTTAAATGGTCTCTTAGCAATATGTGTGCTGTATTATTGCAAAACATCTGTGATGGACTGTTCGGACATAGAAATTTGGAGGGACACTTCCTTCAATCCAAGCAGGAAATCATGAGACATTTAGATGGACTCTTTATTTCTTTTGCATCACTTTGCTGAACATGCTCCACCACGTTCCACAATTATCTGTATAGCAACGACGCCGACCTCCTTGCCTTCGTCCTCATCGTCCACCACCGAGCTGGGATCTGGCGTGTCAGCGTCAGGGTCGTCGGCGAGCCTGATCCCACCCATCGATCCCTCGGCTATCCAAGACCTTGAGAAGCAGTGCAAGTTGGTGGCTGACAATCTGGACCTCATGCTGGGCCACCTCTCCAACAGTCTGCACAATGTAAATAGATACCTGGGTTTTGACTATAATGGAATTTGGCATGGGGGGGGGGGGGGGGGGGTGGGGAGGGAGAATGAGATGTGCTCATAAACATAGAATTTATAGCATTCAGGTGCAGACGACCTGCCTATCTCTGTGCGATATGTGTAGGTAAGGGGCGGAGGTTAATACACTGATTCAGATTATGTAAATAGTGTACAGGTGACTATCTCATTTGAATGTGTATGAGGAAGTCAACTATTAAAGAACAAATGGACTGCAGGGATATATTGTAGTTCAAACAGTTGGCTCATTAACTGCGACCTACACAGACCTTCCATGGCAATGTGGGAACAGTCACTGAAACAGAAGAGTGTTTGATGTGTAGGGATGCAGATTTCGAGAGATTGCATCTTTTAGATAAAAGGCAGGGATGTTGCATCATTAAGAATAAGATAGATATCTTTTGAAATTATTTGATGTGAATACCACATTGACATCTGTGGAGATACAGATAGGCTGCAAAGCTTTGCGGATAACGTATGCATTGAAAGTTTGACCTCTTATGTACCAGGCACTTTTTGATCGCTGAACTTACCCAGCCTTTTCATCAGCATTTAGTAATCCCACTAAACTTGATGGTGACCTGGACCCCGTTTACAGTGAGTGAAAAGGCCGGGCTTGGCGGCGGCCGAGCCCGGCCTTCATTTCACCGTAAACGCGCAAAAGACCAAATGTGGTATCAAAATTGGCTGCACATTTGGCCAAGCTCTGGAGGTAGTCTCAGCCGCGGCCAAGCCCGGCTTTTTCTCACTGTAAACGCAAACTGGGCCAAATGCGGAACCAAATTCAGTCTGGCTTCCAGACCCTCTGCCCGTACTATTTCGCTATTCAGGATATTAACGCCCTCAACGTCAAAAACTATTATAGTTTAAGGTGGTTTTATCCTGCTGAGGTCTTTGCCTTTGGCAAAGGCCTTGACTTCGTCACCGTGGAGTGCAGTTGGCAAAGGGTCTGGAAACCAGAATATACCACATTGCGACCGGCGCCCTCCCAATAATAGTGTTTATTTACAAGCAGAGCGCCACTATGACAAAATATTGAAAGGTTTGAATTAAAAGCCAGGGCCGAGCCGGACACTGTAAACGGACAAAATTGTGGGGCCGAGTACCACAATTGAGGCCGGGCTCGGCCGCGGCTCGGCCGTGGCTCGGCCCGGCCCTGCACTGTAAACGGGGTCTAAGTTGTAAAGTTAACAAGGCTAAAGTGACACAACTGGGAACAGGGGAATTAATATGTACTATAGCTTGTCTTTTCATTGACAAGTAGTTTCCCAGCATTTATGCAAATTGGCTTTGCCAAGTTGCAAACAATGCACAGTATGCATTCAAGAAGTGAGTTTGAATAATTCTGATCAGTCCTTACAGTGCATAGTGAGCAAGGGGAGAATGTTATCAGTTGCAATTGTTCCAGCCTGTTCCCCATTTTGTTCCCTGCATACAGATGTCGGCCATCACGGTGGGTCACATACAGACCTACAGGGATGCTGTGGAGAAGGCAGGCATTACAGTGGACCAGAGTGTGAAGGTAATGGCAGTATGTTTTCTTCTTCTCTTTCAACTTCAGAGACTTGATCCCCATCAAAGATATTGGGGAAGCTTGAAGCTTGATTGCGTGATAACAGAATGCCTGAATTACATTGGTGAAATCATTAGAACAATAGATCCAGAAAACTTTTGAGTGAGATTGGACAGGTGCTGTGAAGAAAGTTACGACAGTTTCAGTGTTTTTGAGTGGGGCTCTTGGGCATCTCGTGGGGAAATTTGAATAGCCATCTTTGTTTTGAGATCATGATGTTTCTTGCATGAAAATCCTCACTTTTATGCCGTCATTTTTTTTTTAAACCCTCCATTCGTGGTTTCTGTTTTTACACTCCTGCTTCAGTTGGTCCAGAAGATATTAAAAGCAAAATTCACTTTGCTGGATTTCATAGATATACTGCACTCAGGCATACGTACCTGCATACTTTGTCGTGATGTGCCATCACACAAATCAAAACTGGAAGTACAATGGAAGGAATATTCACAAGAACCAGTGATTTTAATGGTGTACCCACATGTGGTACCTGTATTTACATGAACTGTATTACTATTTCTATACTCCTGTTGATCAGTTAGAAATGTTGACATACATGTTTGTGTTGTTCCTTTAATGTGTCTGTGGGTCACTTCACATGAAGATCAATGACAAGAATAAATAATACATGTTTAATTTGTCCGCTTTGTCATCAACAACAGGCTATGTATGCACTTATGGCCAAGGTTGAGGAACTGAATTTTGCCATGCCAGTGGTCTACGATCTTGCCAAGCAAATGTATCCTTGTTTTGCGTCCTACTGTGTTATTTGTGTGCTATCTCGTCACATTCAAATTGCTTCACTTTCATCTCTTATAATCATCTATTAGTAATTACAAATCTAAACAAAGCAATGCAACAAATTCACATTGTGAGTACCTGATAGCAGGCTTGCCTGTGAGGTGCTACGGTGTGTGTATGTTCTTTTTCACTCCTATATGGTACATGCACACACAACACTAGATGAGCAACCTACAAAAGTAGTATAGACAAGTTCACTGTACTTTTAGCAGCCATGAAATAATGTGTGTCAGATGGCCATTAAAGGTATGGGTATAGTATTGGAGCTGAGGATTGGGCTTTTAACTTTTCGCGAGATACCACAAAACCACTTATGAAATATAGTACAGAGCATACCATTCTAAAGGTGGGTCCCACCTTTTATTGGGATCGCACTGTTTTGGATATCTCGGCCATTTCAAAAACAATTTTCATCAAATGTTGAATTCCTCTTTGAATTACATGCTCTTGCGCATGTCATAAGAGTTTTCTCGTTTTCTCACCAAAGAATGTGAGAAATCTGAAGTTAGGTTGGAACCAATTTATACGATCCTTTTAATATGATATCGTCAATTGTTCAGAAAATAAAATCTCTACAAGTTTCTGCCTTTATCTACGCCATTGGCTTGTGGCATACAGAATGCCCATGTTCCAATATTATCCTTTGTATAAATAAGCCTCACTGCATGTATCCGAGAAAAACGACTACCAGTAATTGTAGTTTGTTTTCTTGATCGCTCTCCCTCTCTCATACTTCTCTGTGGAAAAATTGTGTGCCATTTGATTGAGATTTGCAAAGTTCCTCCTCCTCCCCTACTAGATTTCCTTGACAGAAAACTGCTCCAGCAAATCCCTACATGCTCAACTGGATGAACTAGAGAGCCTGTGTAAATGAAAGCCAACCTATCAAGCTTTCTCCAGCTGTGCAGGGTCATTAAAGGTGCAATGTAGTCTCGGATGCCATGATTTTTTTACTTTCTCAGAATTGCCGACATGTCGTTCCAGGACTTTGATAGCATTCGTGTAATTTTCCACAGAAAAAGGAGTATTTTACTCGTAGTAAAAAATGGAGAAAACAAGATTGATATTTCAGTTAGGACTGTATTGAATGCAATGTGTATGCAAATGTCAGGACAATGATGTTGATTATTGTGTATATCATATTTGTTAATGTTTTTCTCTATCCCTATGTTCAATAATCTAGATCATACATTTTATTCCCTCTCATCTATCCTTTCAATACTGTGACAAGTGAAGTGTAAAATGGCAAAATGATTTTATGAACTGTGCAGGACGCTACAGGCTTTAAAACAAAGGGGGAAAAAGGTAGGTAAAGGAGAAACACAATCAGTAGTTGTGTCCTGGAGAGACCTGTTGTATTTGACTTTAGGACAAATCAAATAGAAAAATTACCAGTGATCAGTAGATGGCGACAAATTTCTGTGTTTTAAAGTCACTCTAAATAATTGTAACATTAAAATCTTAAAAAACGAGTGAATGTAAGATATTCAAGTCACACAAAATACACCAAATGTAAACTTTGCAAAGCCAGTCAAGGTAAGATATCCATCATTTTGAACAAACATTGTGAAAAGTAAACTGTTGATGCCCCCCCCCCCCCCCCCCCCCCCCCATATCAGTGCAATTAATAATACTCTAAAGTCAACATTCCTAGTGTTCATGAAATGTTTCCTGTACATGATAATGGTTTCCTTGCTGGTCCTTGCAATGATAAATGTGAGAATTTCTTTTTTGTTGTTTGTTTGTTTTTTTTTTTGGTTCTTTTTTTATTGTCTGTATTGAAAATGCATAGAAAAGTATGTGTAGTCAGTATCCGTATATTACATTGTAACTACAAATTTTTCCCATGATATCAACCAACATTCAAAATGGATAAAGTTATTGCAGAAAGTTTCAAACTTGATTTCACACACTCTTGGTTTGCACAGATAAATGGGTATGTTTTACTCTGTTTGTGTAATATCTATCTGGTGTTGGGTACATATATATGTTGTACGTAAGAAACTCATACAATTACATTTGCATGTATGCTGGCTCAATGATACAGACTCAAGTTTATGTGTGTGTGTGTCTGTGTGTATAACTATGCCACCTCCCCATCATGCATTACCAAGGAGGGTTAACACGTTTGTAACTGGAAAGCTGAAATACATAAAATGGGGTGAAGCATGCGTGCATAGTTCAAAATTTGTCGCACATTTGCTGGCGTCAGCTATCATTTTGACAATGGAGCAAACATTTGTATTCACTTTTGTTAGGGCTTTCTTTGCAAAATGGATCCTGTAGATATTTCACACATTCCCTATGTACGTAAAGTATGTGTAGCTGTATTCTGGAAAATAGGATTGGGAATGATTGTAGAGTAGAAACTAAAGTTACATCGGTTTTTTTTTTTTTTTAAATAAATGAAACTGAATATTGTTCAATTATTGTAGCATGTGGTTAAGGGTGGTAGGACATTGTTATCTCTGGTATGTAAAATTTGAGAATACACACGTACTGTAATACACATGCCTGGTTTTATGCAATACACAGCGACTATGAATTGACTGCAAAACAAATGCACAGCATTGGAGTCACAGATGTGATGTCTTATGTGCTCAGTTTTGTTTTGTTTTGTTTTTAATAGATAGGAGACGAGATATTCAAATGTACGTTGTGATTTGCTTTAAAAATAAACTTTCTTTTTTATGCCTCCGCCACGAAGTAGTGCCGGAGGCATTATTTCTTTTCTGCCACGCACATACATCCAACTTAATTTACATTTAAATTGTGCACATGTTTTGTGCAGCGGACCATGCAAAAATTAATGACTACTAGTATATTTAATATACCTGTAGTCCATTCAAATATATGCATATACATGGGGTATTAAGGTCTGTAGTGTTATGTCAGTGTAAGTTCAATTTGCTGAATCCACAGTCAATACAGTGGACTCTTGTGAAGAACATTGAAAGAAACTTTTGAAACTAAGAATGTAATTCTTCTTGCCCCAAAGAGCGAAGATTCAGTTATTTTATATTGCTTTACAAACCCTGATATAACAAAGATTTTCATATAACAAAGGAAGTGACTTCATTGGTCCAAAGAAGTTTGGTGTCATAATGAACATCCACTGTAGTATGGTGGAGCAGTTTGAATTTCATGAAAGTGTCATGTTGAAAGGGGAAGTAGTATGAGAGATATACACGTATATTAGTGCATGCTCTGACGTGGAAGCACAGACTCAACAACCGCAATACTTTATATTTTATGATTGCCATACAAAACAAAACAACTGTTAATAAATGTTGTCACTACAATGTACTACAATGTTAATGTTGTTGGTATTGTATTGACTGGTGCGCCATAGTTTTGTTAGCATGAAGATCCGTACATGAAATATGACCTGCCTACCAACTAGGTGCTGCAAAAAAATGGCTGACAGAGATGGAATTAAGACTGGTCAAAAGTGAGAAATTATATAAAGTCTGACTGTGTTCTTTTGTTCTTCTCATCCTTTTAATACTCATTTTTCATTACACTTTTTTTTTTCTTTTGGTAGTAGAGTATACATGATCTTTTCTTGCATTTTGCCATTTGGGAAAATTAGTTGGTTTCAGCGTTTTTGTTTGTGTTTATATTTCACATAAAGATATTCTCAGGTTTATTTTGTACAGACATTGCTTTCATGCCATGTTGAAGTCTTGCATATCAGATTCTTTGGGCTGTACTTGTGCAAGAATGCAACAATCATGTATATTCTGTTGGAAAATTGTGTTTTTTGATGGTGCTCATCTTATATGATTTACACAGACACTACTGTCTCTTTCATAGCAAAACTGGGGTTTTGGTGTTTGTTTTGTTTTGATTTGTTTTCTTTTGTTTTGTTTTGTTTTGTTTTGTTTTAGCATTAGACTACATAACTGCTTGTATCCTCAATCATTGTGGATTTAGATAAACATTGAGAGAGAGTGCTTCTGTTCTTGTGGAATTACTTTTGAATTACCTTTGAATATAGTGGCACTCATTTGAGAAACAACTCTGGGAGTCTGAAACAAGGCTATTCGGGTCAAAAGACTCCCTGTAGGATAGTCCCACAATACATCAAAGTCATGGCTCCCAAGGATTCGGTTTTATGTGACAGTAGACCCCTGTTGGGGAAAGCACATGGACAATACGTAAAGACCTTTCAAATAAGGATAAAAGGGATTCATAGAATTTGTGTCCTTTTCTTACTGCTTCTTTGGTAAGTGAATTAAGTTTTGGAATGCAAAATACAAATTTGTAGTTACAGTATGCTCTATTCTGAAATCAAATCCGATCTTAAAAAGTTTACACTGGACCAACTTTTTGTCAACTTTCAATCCAATGGTGTAATGCATGTCAATGTTATCTGTCACATTTGCTGTTAGTTTCCCCGACACCAAGAGCCTGTTCCTCATTTCAAAACCTGCATGGGAATACCCCAACTGTCTTCCACTTACATTTAGAAAATGATACGATGGAATACAGAACTTGTCATACATGTATTTCATTGATATGAATGATAGTATAGTTCCACCTGTATGTAGGACATACAATGTATCATAATCTAAGATTATAATATAAGGTTACAATGTAAGGTTACAATAAAAAGTGATATTTACCCTTCAGTAATTAGTGTCAGGATGATGCTCCTCTGAAACCCTGAAAGAGGGCTGCCACATTTCTGCAGTCGAGAGTGTTGGTATGTAGTTTACACAGGTACCACTGAAATTTGGTGGCTATAAATCCCATGTGTTAAGTGACAGTATGCATATTCCGATATTGATGAAGGCATTGTACCATATCGTGTTTTAGCTAACCATATTTGTTGGGTGTTCCAATTTTCCTAAGCTTCTACTGTATCTCATTGGATTTCTTGTAGCGATTTAAATGCTTGCATAAGTTTTTTTCCCAAAAAAACTTGCACAATATACCCATTTTCCGTGGCATGTTTGTAATGCACATGTATCACCATTTCAAGAGAGAGAGGTATCTGAAACTTTTTGAGTAAATTTTACAATTTGAATACTGTGGTGGTATCTTTGATGTGATCAAGTTTTTATTTCTTCCATGTAGCATGTCTCAAACAACAGTGTATTCCCCCTCTAGATCTATTCCCTTTCTTGTACAATATTACTTGAGATAACTGCCCCCATTTGCTACTCAATGTCTGGTATACAATTGTACAATATGCAAGCACATTGCCAGCAAGTGGACATGATATAATACAATGTATGTCATGTGTATATTGTGTACACACAGTAATATTTTTATGTTGCACACATCGTGTGTGAAGAATATTAAAAGATTCCTACCGATTGAAAAAACATTCAGTTTTTTTGCCTCCTTTTGCCAGTCATGTCAAAATGTGAATATGTAATGCTCTGCAGAATGTGTGTTTTCTGTAATGGTGGAACGTGTGTTTTCTGTAATGGTGGAACGTGTGTTTTCTGTAATGGTGGAACATGTGTTTTCTGGCATATGGATGATTGTACAAACCTTGTATGTGTGCAAGGGTATGAAAATGAAATATTTTCTTGTACACTAGTTATTGCGGATGGGAATGTATCCAAGAAATCCCAACTTCAAACCATTCACAGACATGCAAGTACAATTCCGGTCTCTTCATTTGTCATCTCAAGTCACGTGACTTTTACTTTATTGTCGATCTCCATCTTGCTGCTACATGTATATGTATTTCTTTAACACAGCTAGACGGGATACAATGCACACAGTACAGTATTACTATGTGAGGGCACACACCTGGTTTCGGTTTCCACTGCATTGTCATGTTCATTGATGTCTTCCACCTTGGACTATGGAACTACAGACCCTATACATTATGTTATACGTTCACTGCAACATACTTTCATAGTTTGCCACAGTTTAATAGAGCAGAGACGTCAAATATCCCGATGTTTTTAATGATTATGAAATAGATGTTCTTGGTGACAGAGTTTTACAAATGTACCGTTGCACTAGTACATACTAACATGACAATTGTACATTCTGCAGTTGCTATGGGCTTTCATGTCTCAATCTACAACACGGGATACTGATGAATAATTCATTTTTGTTACAGCCTACAATTGTATGTTATTTCTTTTGACATATACTTGCCAGTCAGCATTTCTCAAAATTCATACATTAAAGGTGAGGTTCATCTCACCCCTGTTCAATATAAAGGGTATCACTTGCATATTTAAGGTAATTCATGGTCATCAGCTCTAGGTTCCCAGCAGACAAAGTGCAAATGAAAATGCTTGAAGTGTCCTTTAAATGCTTATACCTTGTGAATTGCATTCCACATCTTGTGGCAAGTATTACAAAAAAACACATTGCTCAAATATCAACAAGACATTGTCTTTTTATTCAAATTAAATTGGTAGGACAATCCTCTTATGATCCAGTGATTACGTAAGACAACTAACTCAATTATTCTCTTTTTTTATTTGGTCTTATATAGTAGGACACAATACACAAAAACGAGACAAAAAAAAATGTTTAGATACTTCTCTTGACAGGACAGGAAGTACAAGGTAATACCATAGAGCTACTAGCTTCATGGTAATACAGTGCACTCCCATTTAACGAACATGGTCATAACGAAATTCTTGTTACAACAAAGTAAAAATTCAGGACCAAAACCTATCATCTATATATCTCTTTACATACACTTGTACTATACTGCTCGGTTGTAACAAAATTTCGATATAAAGAAAGAAAACTGCCAGTCCCAAGGATTACATTCTAATGGGAGTCACCTGTAAAAGGATCTTGACTGCAATACCCATTATCAACAAAAATACTCACCACCGTCTGGGCCCTACCATGCAATATACACAGGAAACAATATTGCTAATTCACAAAACATTTGGATGAAATGTTCCACCAGTATGTTGCAGCATGTCAAACCAAGGGCCACTTCTCCAACATTGTGCATCCTCTTTGCAGCAGCAGCTTTTAATTGTTTTATTTAACTAAGCCTTTCCACATTATTCCTGAACTGTTACAACATATTTTGTGTACAGAAAATTTCATAATGAGCAAGAAGTACATCAGTTGGCACAGCATACATATATCAAGTTTGAAAAGAATGATTGATGGAAAGACAATGTTAAGTTCACTTTAGAATACTTATGCATCTCAGTTGAGTGGCGAAAAAAAAAAATCCTGTTTTGGAGGAGGTGGATGAGTTATTAAATAGTGGAGAAAAAGGAAATGAGTTGTCAGATCCTAAATGTAGCAGTTAGTTTCATACCATTATAACACATGTACTGCTGTAGAGCAAGTGAAAAGAAGTGGGGTTTTTAATGGGAGGGGGTAGAAGGGAGCATGAGATCATTTGACAGCTTTGATAAGTAATACACTGTAAGTACTATATGAGACAATGTTAATACACTGTTACGGTATAACACACGTAATGTTGTAGACAAAGTGAAAAGAACCGAGTTTTTAATGGGAGGGGTATAACAGAGCATTTGATAGCTTTGACAAGTAGTACGTACTGTAAATGCAAAAATGTTTGCGGTACATTAATTTTTGCATATTTTGCGCTACTTCTGGCTAGCATGAATTCTAAAACCCACGAAAATATCTTCACAATTTTATCTGCAAATTTTGAATGGGCTGACAATTGCAGAGTGCGAATTCAAGAACCTGCGAATATGTTTTTGAGCCGCTCAGCGCGAAAAATTAATCACACAAAAATATAATGTTTACAGTACCATGTGAGACGTATAACGAGCATTAGATCATTTGATAGCTTTGACAAGTAATAAGTACCATATGAAACCATGTCAATTGAAACTCCTCACAAAGTGAATCTTGTAAAGTGAGGCAGTTACACTACATGTAACATCTGCAACAAAGGACAAGAATGGCATTAACATTAATTTTGGTTGGAACCCTGCATCTCTCTTCCTTAGAAAGTGATCAAAGTCTGACGGATACCCCCTGGAAATTTTTTGAGTTTTATGAGGGAATTGTAGAAAGAGAATGTACATTCCCTCCTCTCCCTCCAAAATTTTTCAAACTTGAGGTTAAGTTCTCCATAATCTTTCAAATTTCTAGCAGCAATATTTGATGCTTTGAAAAATGATGGCGCATGTGCAAAGTGGGTCTCTCAATGTATTCTCTTCCTACAACTCACTCGTAAAATAAAGATCAATTTTCAGACAGATAAGTTCTCATTGAATCTATATAGTAAAGTGGAAATTTTTGCGCATTTTGCGGAACCAGAAAATAGTGTAATAGTATAACCACACAAAATTTTTTGCTTGCTATACACTGTAGATGCCACTAATTAAAGTTTTGATTCCATGGAATTAAATACATGTCGAATTCCTCTTACCCGGCTGACCAAAAAACAAAAAATAAAATAAAATCACTTGAGCAAAAATATCTACTTTCACCATGTGTGACTTTTTTTTAATATTCAGAAATGTTGAACATAGATCCTGGCAGCTGATCACGAGGATTTTGTTTACACCGTGAGTCCATTTGCCTCTTGCACATTGAAAAGGGGGGGGGGGGGAGGTGGATAACACATGCTATTATTCTTGTAGACAATTTTCAGCCACATCAAGTATAAAAAAAAAAGAAGAAATGTGTGTACCTCGATAGGAATGCTACCTGAAAAGATTCCGTAACTTGTGAATGTACTTCATCGATACAAATATGAATTCCAGTCGTAGGTAAATGGTAACATTTGTCTTGAGTTGCCCTGAGGATACCAGTCATAGTGGTTGCTCCCATTCATTCTGTCCCAACAGCCTTGATACTGATAATCATTTGCACCAGGAAAGTGAATGCCACTGGTTGACTTACACCACTGCTGATCTGAGACATAATTAGGCGGGGAGGAAGAGTAGCATTGGTTGCCCTTTTGAGCTGGGTCACAGCTCTGCACATGGTAATTATGGCTAGAATACCATGGACTGGCAGAAAAGAAGTTGCCATAGTAATTATGATTATTGTTCACTCCATACGCTCCCCAAGAACCACCATGTTCGTAGTATTCATCAGAAGCACCATGTTGTCTAGTTTCCCCACCATGTGCACACTTCTTCCTTTGACGAATCTCTTCAAGCTTCCCTGTGCAATCCTCTTCTTCCTCATCATCCCATTCTTCGTCCACAAGATAGTCGGCATCTTCTATTTCATCCTCCCACTCATGCCCCACCTCATCTTCCACTCCTTCCTCACCACTGTCATCCTCCTCGTCTTCTGTGCCTTCAGAGTAGGAGCTGGAGTCATCACTATCGCTACCACTGCTGGAAGATTCCTCCTTCCCCATCTCAGAGCCACTGTCCCCTTCGGCATTCTGCCTTTCTGTTGTCTCCTTGATGAACCCTTTAAAGAGGGCCCATACAGGATCATCTGCTTCATCTCGCACATTGCCTTCTTTGTGGTCATCACTTCCTTGCTCACTGTCTATCTTTACTTGTTTCTGTACAGTCTTATCCTCATCTGAAGTACCCTTCTCTTTGGGAACTGCAGCTTCAGTGTCATTTTGTTCCTTTGTCCTATCAAAACAATTGTTTTGTTGTAACTGTTCCTGCATGCCACTGCCTTTGGTTGATCCACCTTTTGACTGTGACCCACAGGTAGTTTCATTCACAGCAGAGTTGAGCTCTTGATGAGACATGAGGACTCCAAGTGTACTCATGGCAAACACGTGTTCCTTAATTCTTTGCCTTCCTCTCTGTTTCCTATTTGGAGGTGGTCTACTATCCTTGGCATCTGATGGGACACTGTCTGATTTATCATCTATGGGATATCTTGGTTCATCTAACATCATCTTATGGGAATCATAAAACTTGGGTGAACAAACCCTATGATCTCCAAAAGCAGGAGCAGTTGATAAAGAGACAGAAGAGACTCCCTCCCACTGTTCAGATGACATGCTCATTCCCTCGTTACCCGATGAATCTGCTTTGGCATGGTTGAGCTCAGTCTCCCTACATTTTTCCGGAATACTGATGGTATTCTTCAGGGCTCTCTCATCATGGACTTCATCTTTTGCTGATTGTTCAGAACTTTGATGATTTTCTTTGGTCACCTTCAGCTGAGAAGCATTAGACAAACCTTCACTACTCTCAAGGCCACTCTTTCTACCATCAGCAATATACTTTGCAGTCTGTCCCTGCTCACTGGCGTGACTGTGTTGCATGTCACCAGAGAGTTCTCCTGGAGATCTGTGGTTAAGGTAGGCACTCCTAATCACTGTGTTGTATTGACGAATCTGTTGAAGTAATTTTGAAGGGGCTTGCGGATAGATGGTACTTCTGCCTGCCTCCTCAGCAGCTTCCTTTCCATTCATTGTCTCTTTTAGATTGTGTGGTATTGTTGAATTCCCTTTACAGTCTTTGGCGTTGGCATCAGGGTCAAAATGTGGCAAGTCGACTTCCCCTGAAGCTTTGTCCAAAGACTTAATTTCCAATTTACTACAGGCAGGCCTGTCATCAACAGCCTCAGGAACACTGGTCGTCTCGACACTGACTATTCTACTAGTATCATTGACATTCTGTAAATTTCTTGCATCTTTTTCCATGAAATCATCAAAGCTTTTCTTTGCCTGGTGCCATGTCTTTACCCTCCTGCTACCTGTCCTGATCTTTGACTGCTCCCAAGAAGGCAGACATAATCCTACAATCTCAGGGACATCCTCAAAACCAAATGGAAGGCTCTGCATTTCTTCATTGGCAGGAGAGCAGACTTGTGTGCGTGGCATCCATTTGTCTCCATTCGAAGCACATGGATCTGGTAGCGCTGCTTGCACGCCCACATCCACAGTTTCTGGACGCTGGTGTCTTTCCTGGACCATCATTTCTGGGGCATTTCTTATATTTTCCTTTGCATTCATCATGAGCTTCCTGTAACTCCTTCCATCAGCCATGTCTTCATCACCTCCTTTTAGAGTGCTCCTCTCTGATGATATACCTGTTGCACCATCATCAGGATCTGAGTTACTCTTGTCTCCTCTGAGGATGTGCTCCCCATTGGATACCACTCCTTCATTTCTCTTACTCAAAGGCACGAGGCCTGGCTTGGCAGTGTGCACCTGATGTGACGGGTCAGCTGGAAAGGGCTTCTCTAGATCATCCAGCCTGTCCTGATGACTACCACTAGGAGTCTGGCTTCTCAGATGCCTTGGCTCTGCAGTGGTGCCAGGGTTTGGTGGTGGAGTGTCAGAAGTAAGTCCACCTTGCAGCGCTCCTGGATCTTGTCTTAGCAAATCAGAGGGAACCGGATCTGAAGAAAAAGGATGTGATGCAAGAGCTATGTTTTTAAATACATGAGAAAATACCTTTCCTCTGCAAACAAAAAACAGCACAGAAATGAAAGTTAAAGAGGTTTACCATATCACACGATTCTGAATGCATTTGGGTGGGAATCAAAGAGTGACAGCAAAGCACTACTCGAGTCTGGTACGTGAGAAGTGTCTAAATAATTGTAGTAATGCAGAGTGTAGACAAACTTTGTACCCTTTTTGATCTGATCACTAACAAAATCAATCCATAGGGCATATTTTGATATACATGTACCTTACCAATAACAGTTAATCACATGCTGACAATATAAACAGGGAGAAAAAAAATAATCACATACTTTATTCTTAAAAAGGGTATGAATATGACAATCTACATCAGCATATCCTTAAGATAGTATGCCCCCCCCCCCAAAAAAAAAAAAGAGAAAGAAAGATTAAAAAGAAAAAATGAATTCAGGTATTGTTTAACCAACCTGGAAGCTCAATCATCTGCACATGACACTGATTCTGGATCTTCCTCAGGAGACGGATCTCCCGTCCCCGGCAAGCCAAACTGATGGCCGCACCATGGGTCCCAAAGCGCCCCGCCCGTCCAATACGATGGAGATAGGTCTTGGTGTCCTCCGGGATGTCCAGATTGATGATGAGGTTGACATTCTCCGCATCAATGCCCCTGGCAGTCTTTGGGGAATAGAAAGAGAGGAGAGTGCAATGGCTTATCACAGATGCTGTGAAAACAGCATGACTACAGCACTATAGTGAACACATTGTCATTACTGCTATTATCATCATAATCATTATTATCATTATTATAACCACCATTACAGTGGACTCTTTATCGATAAGAACAGCGATATAAGGAACCACGTTAAAACAAAGTAACATTTCTGGCATTAAATTCAAACCATTTTTAGTACTTTAGATAACTGTTTCCCAAACCCTGATTTAAGAACAAAACTAGAAATGTCGCTATGGCGACTGGTATGCCTCCGCCATAATGCATGATTCTCCTAATAGGTCTAGATAGTACATGTGGACAATGTGTGATTACATTTTCACAAAACTGGCAAAATATTGAAATGACAAGTTTGTCACAAATGTGTTGAATGTTCACCTTCCTTGACCTTGGTTTAATTGGATGAATAGGAGAGCATGTATTTGGGGATTTAAGGACTTTAACTTGACTTTGACCAATTCATACATTTATGCATTGAGTAATTTTCAGGGTACCGGTATGGAGAAAAAGTGCAATTTCTGTACTGAATAGTAAATTGTTACCATGTTCATCTGGCCTTTGACCCTAAAATTCATAAGATAATCACTTTCAGGTAGAACATGCATAAATATGCAGTAAGTTTCACGATAAATTGAGCCACTTCCGAGATATGGAGGAAAAAGTTAGTTCAGCACTTTCACTTGACCTTTGACCCTTTGACCTTTGAGGCAAAAAAAAAAAGAAAAAGAAAAAAAAACTCTCCACAGAATTTCTATTAGGTTACACATGCATATACCAAGTGTAAAAAAAAATAATCCTGCTGGCATTGCATGAACATGAGGGAAATAGTAAAATTTTGAAGTGTTGCACTTGACCTTTGACCCCATGAACCCTACATTCTCTAGATAATCACTGCCAGTCAGTATACTATGTTCCATGAAGATACCTTGAACAATTTTCCATTTTACAGAGAAAAAAAAGAAGTTTTTATACTTTTACTCGACCTTTTGACCTTTGACCTTTGACCTCATGACCCAAACTTTCACCAGAGAATCTAAATTGGGTAATACATGTATACATTAAGCTTCAAGAAAATATCTTCAGGAATTGCATAGATATGGTGGAAATAGTGAAATTTTATGTATTTGACCTTGACCTTTTGACCTTTGACCTTGAGCACGTGCACATAAAAGTTGATAGGCACAATTTCACCCCCTAATACACATACATGCCAAGTTTCATTAGGATACCTCAACAGGTTTTGATAGTTACCTTGTCCACAAAATTCATTACGGACGGACGGACGGAAGGACGGACGGACGGACAACCCGAAAACATAATGCCTCCGGCACCACTTCGTGGCGGAGGCATAAAAATTCACGTAATAAAATAATCCCTTTGCCCAAGGATATAACCAAAAGTAGATTCTTGGTCAAACAGTGATAACTGAGGTTGGCTCACAAATTCCAAATATTTAGTTTACCATTTTGACCATAATGAAATTACACCATCACTAGTGAAGTGCCAAATCAAACACACAATTTCTTCTCATTAGACAGTGCGTAAAGAATTGATCGCTTGAGCATTTCCAGTTCTACAGCACAATGTCAAATCAATAATATCACTGCCTGAGGCTTCTTTTTCGGGGGCCACGCATGGAAGTCTTACCAGATCAGTGGAAATGAGAATCCTGCACTGGAACTTCTTAAGCTTGGCCATAGCGCTGAGTCTCTGAGCTTGCTCCTGGTTGCCTGAGATGCACTCACTCGGCCAGCCCAGATCACACAAGATGTCACAAAGATTCTGGGCCCTGTGCATGTGGGCATCAGTAAACAAGAATCAGCCAATGATCTTCAGATCTACAGTAACTCACAAAATTATAGGTCTGTACACTCAACTGCCCTACTTTGGCAAAGGGAAGCAAGTGACATACCATCCGAATTTGAGTTATTGATGTTTTCATAATTCACATAATGAGCTCTTCTTCCAGGCCAAATTTCATGCAGAAACACTCATCCTACTAAGAAGATATGTTAGATAGGACATCATGATAGTCCGTTGACGTAAGTGTAAATGACAGACACATTTTGCTCTTTTACGAGAAATGTCACTTTTGTCACTTGCTTCCTTTTGCCAAAGTAGGGCTGACTGGCTTTGTCCTATCTGTTCTGCCAAAGACTGGCTATCTCAATCTGTCTTTTTCATTACGTTGGTTGAAATCAGGTTTCTTTACCATTTTCGTCACAAGTACTTGGTTAATTTTCACTTTATACAGTGGTAATCCTATTTTCATTTGAATCAGATCTAGTCACTAGCTTTGGGTCCAGGATTTCACATCCACGATTTATGTTTTCTTTCGAGTAATGAAATGATTTGATAGAAAAAGGTGATATTTTTCCACACTACAAGTGAGTGATATGCATTATCTGATGTGTTAAATGTAATGTGCCATTTTTTGAGAAGTCATGACGTGAGTTTGCGTTCACCTCACATATCATTGGCGTTACAAAAAAAAAATACAGAGTCTCACCTTATTTGAAGGTTGGAAAAGATCAGGCACTGGTTGAAAGAAACTTGAGCCAGTATCTTCAGCAGTTTCTCGACTTTGATTTCAAAGGCCTTGTTTGGGAGAGAGTGATCGGGCACCTCCACGTACAGCTGCTTTATGCCTACAAAGGGAAACGTCACATACAAGACAAAAAATTCACGGTTACTTTGAAAATCAGTGGAGAGTTTCACCGCGATTGTTGCAAAACTAGCTGGAAAATCTCCATATTGCATAAAAAACAGAAATTTACCAAAAACAGGTTTGCTGTCTGACATTCAGGCATTTACCTGAGGCCTGACATGGTGGACTGATGTGAGCTGTCAATTTCATGTCTGCCAGTTATCATCCAATTCTTGTCTGAGGACAATGGGTGCATTCGAACGTTCTCCTAAAGCGAACCGAACTGTACCGAACCCTCGCCAGAGGAGCACTCGAACGCTCCTAAAGTGCACCGTAATACTGAACACAGCCAAAAATGGACTACATCCCAATGTGCTCCAAAAAGGTACCAAAAGCGTACCAAACATTTGCAGAGTTCATTCTCTTTGTTTGGGACATCTGTAAGTGGTTTAAGCGCACAACGTGAATAACCCTGTTGCACTTCCTTCATAGTGTACATTTAGCTAGCTCAGTTACACATACAAGATCTTGCTGTACAGAATGCTTCTTGGCATTCCAATCTACTATGCAATCTCCAATTGCAAAGATCAATTACTTTTCATCATTTCAAGTCATTGCCATCATGGTTATTGCAATATAATTCAATATTCTACTTTATGGTAAGTCTGCAATTAATGCAGTTGGACACTGGTAAGAGAAAATTAGGATACTTAGGAGACTTTTTTATGCTCATTCAATCAGAGATTTAGTCAAGACAGAGCATAAAATCTAATGAAAAAGGATGCAATTTCCAAAGAAGAAAACATATCAATACTACTTGACCAACCTCTCAGAGCTAGATCCTTCGGATTCAGGCGGACAAATGTTGGGTCTCTCATGTACTTGGTCAGGTGTTTGGCAAGGTATTCTGGGTAGGTTGCAGACAGGGCAAGCATCTGTTTGTTTTCTGGGAGGTGGTTGTATACCCAGCTGTGGAAGGGTTCAAAGAAAAGCAGAATTACCATTCAATTATCATTTTTCAGCAGTGGTACTTTAATCTGAAAAAATAATCTAATCTTATTTTATACATACTACGAACGAAAGAAGAATCAGAAGGTTTCAATAACTTCTGGGCAGAGAAATCCCACAAAGTATTTATTTTATTATTATTACAATTATCATTACAATGTATTATTATTATTATTATTATTATTATTATTATTATTATGTACACATATAACTATATTACAGAAAGGCATTTAATTGACAAACAAAGGGCTCCATACTTTCTATCTATCTATTCTATCCACCAAAATCTGGTTTCATCATGACCCAGAACATTTATGCTGTCTTTATACTGTCTACAAAACTTTATCACATGTAGTTAACATTTAAGTAACTTACGTTTCACTGCATGGACTGTGCATAAGATACCGTACTCAATTCAAGATTTTGAAGTGAGCAGGCAACAAACACTTAAAAAAAAAAAAAAAAATTACACTTTTCCTTATGAGGTAAAGACACATGGTCCATCTGAATATATGGGATTAAAGCAAACTGTGGTTTGAAACCTCCATGAATACATGTACATACTTGACTTGCTCTTGAAAGGTGTCATCCAGAAGTTTATCGGCCTCGTCCAAGACAAAGAGTCTGATGCTCTCTGTTTTCAGCACATCATACTCAATAAGCTGCTTGATACGACCTACAAGTATAGAAGAAGGTGTGTGAAAAAGTCATCAAAGAATCGGCACAATCTAACCCCGTCAATGCAAAGTTGCATTTTTATCCATACTGACATCATGTACAGTCACTGTTGGTTGGCTGAACAATTGACTTTATACATTTTTGCTATACCTGTTCTCAACATCATACACAAATTAATTTGAACTGTAAAATACGGACTTGGGTCTAGTCTGAGGGTGAAAAGGTCGAAAAATCCAACTGGAAGCACATATGCTGGGATTCTGGTATCAAAAATTTCATGCTTAAAACGAATTTTGACACGTAATATCAGCAAGAGAACTTGCAGCAGTTGAATCTGTGGTGAGCTTACTGCAGTGTCATTCATTGTGTTGTGTACATTCCGGGACAAGGGTGGAACATCAAGTGTGTTTTTTTTTTCATGTTCCATTGGTAGTTTCAAGATTTGATTTCATGCAAGTTCAGCAACACAACTGTTTACAAGACATGTGGTATGATGGACAGGGTCGCAACATACCGTAGTCCAGCCCAGCTGCCAGTAGAGAAGCAAAGTAAATTCATTATTTTCAGATCATGCCAAAGTTCTTTATCTGACCTACTTGCCCAGTCACTTTCATTCAGTGTGAAGTTCACAGGAAGATGCAAATGTGGGGATGAATATCTGCAGAATCAGATGAACACCGGACATATGACACTGAGAAATTACGATTAATCTCATCAAACAGGTGGAGACTACCATCTTACAGAAAAGTAATTTCGAAACTATACCCCAAAAGAATATACATTTTATTTTTATATATATATATATATATAGCATGTAGTAAATACTTGTCCTCATCAAAAGCTAAGAATAGTAAGATTATGATATGGGATGAAAGTTAAGTTGCCCCAAATTGTCATGGGGTTATCATAAAGGCACATACTCAAATCTCAGTGCATTAAGCTTACAGTATGAATGTATAGCACTTTTTATACTGCAGATCACTAACTTTCCTACTCACTTTTTTTTTACAAAACATAGTCTTTACCTGGTGTCCCTACTGCGACGTGACACTTTTTGAGTTTCTGTCGGTCGGGTCCAAACAGGGTTCCCCCGATGAAGACATGGCAACGCAGCCCCTCCATCTCACACCCTATGGCCTCAATGTTCTCCTGGATCTGCACTGCAATCTCTCTTGTTGGGGCCAGGACCAGAACTTGAGTAACATTGCTTGTCAGGTCCACACTTTCCAGGGCAATGACAGTGAAGACACAAGTCTTTCCAGTGCCAGACTTGGCTTGAACAATCAAGTCTAGAGAAAGAGGTGAATTGAAAAACAAACAAAAACATGATGTAGAAGTTCTTCTCCTTTCTAACCATCAACTAACTTTTCTTCTTTATGAACCTGTAGCAGCTCAACTTTTCTCTGTTTCTCTCTCCTTCACAATCACTCTCTCTCTCCGCTCCGATTTCTCCGTCTTTCCCACTCTCTCTCTCCTCCTCTCTCCGTGGGTCATTTATCCTCCCCGCTGGTTCTCTTCAAAACAATTCTAAGGTAACTGCTTGTCAACACTGACCACTTGTTGCACTGTCTCATACCAGAGAGGTGAGTCACCTCCTGTACATGTATAAATACCGACTGCTCTTTGTGTAAAAAGGCAGAGTGTATCACAATTTCACCGTCGTCACATCAGTGACTGATCCATATCACCGCTAAATTGGTGACCCCGTGTTACGAACAACGCAGCAATCATGACGGAAACGACATCAACTCCAACTGCAACCACGCCCGAGCTTGCCTCAACAATGGCTGCCGACACTACTGCCTCTCTCCACCTTGAGATGGATATTCCTCATCTGACCTAACTCACCTAAGTCCATCTCCCCTTTCTCGGAGCCGATGTTCTGCATCACGGTAATCTACCTTTCGACATGCACCACTCAACTTTGCATCAACGGGATCGCTCCTTTTTCTCGTCACCGGCCCGCTGCCACATGCACTCGACCAGCCCGCGGCCACTCCCTCAATACATTCACCTAAAGGACTTTCCCTCGATCTCGTGCACACATTTCATCGACACACCTATTGACATTTCAACCACGCTTCTCTAGTCATGAGCTACTCCCCGACTCAACTGGTTCTCTGAACCATGTTACGCTTACTGCCGGGGAAATTCATCGCGCCCACGACGAACTGACATATATTACGACGATTTCGACCCCGCCACTTACACCGGCACTTACGCTCATCTTTTGCACGTCACAACGCAGTCGACGAGGACATCGCCCGCCACGCCAACAGCAATCATCTTCGAACATGCCATCGCAACGAGCAGGCTGCATGTTTTTGCCCGCCACGATGCCGCCCGGCCGCCGTCTACTTCACCCGCCGCACGCCTCGACCGTTCCTTCGGCAGGCACGCACGATCGACATCCACGACCGCCTAATCGCCGCACTGACACCGACACCTGCCAGCATCAACCCGCCTTCAACCGCACGACGCCATTCGAATCGCTCGAACTCTCGACACGATATGATACGAATTGCTCAACAGCTGTCGCTTCGACACGATATGACACACCGCGATACGAATCGCTCAACTCTCGCAACGCCACGATACGACTCGACATCGCCGACCGTTGCCGCATCGACCGCCACGAACTCTCGATCGCCCTCTGCCTAACTTTGGCTCGACCTCGAACACATCGCGCATCGGCTTCTACCAGCACGACTCGCTGCTGCCGCTGGCCATCTCGCGCTTGCCAACTATCAACACGACATCTCCAGGCAACTCACTGTCCTGTCGAGAGACCGTTGATGGCTGACAATCTGACATCAACATCGACCATCCGTTCAGCCCGACCGACTCGTCCACACCGCGTCCTATATTGGCTACAGTCAGTCTTCGTCAACTGCGATAGCCGGACTTTACCCGAGCACGTTATAATCGCAAGCGATAAAAAGACTCAGTCATATACAGGACATTCGTGTTGGACACTCATTTCACTGCGTGTTTCGTGATTACTTTATCATGTCTGTCAAGTAAGCATCACCTTGCATATTTCAATTGTACTCTGATCATGCTTTAATTCTCTTAATTTCTATGTTACCTTTCAATATGCGATAACACGGTTTATAAACACTGCCTGCAACGACACGCGTCAAACTGCCAGTGCTTATTTTTATATTGTCATTTTGAAACGAATAGCATGTAAATTGACGGAATTATTGTGTGGCCATGTCAGTACTTCATAAACATAATTACCAAATCCCATGCATTTTGATTGTACATGACGCATACAATTCGATAAGTTCATTGCTTTGAAACGACTCAGCGTGATTGACATTTGTTCCGTTCGCATTTCTCGAACCAAGTTCACTTTGGCATTGTCATGTATACGATTAAATGACATTTGTTCCGTTCGCATTTCTCGAACCAAGTTCACTTTGGCTTTGTCATGTATACGATTAAATAGCGCGTTTCATGCCTTACAACGGTTCACGAAATTTAACATGAACGAATGTTAGCATGTACGTTTTCCAAACCATTCTGTACATTTTGTAATTTCCATGTGTGCTCTAGCCTCGCTGCATACTTTTACATTCTCTGTCGTTCCCATCTCTCTCTTTCACCTTTTGAGACGCTCACTAGGGGGGAGCTACTGTAGCAGCTCAACTTTTCTCTGTTTCTCTCTCCTTCACAATCACTCTCTCTCTCCGCTCCGATTTCTCCGTCTTTCCCACTCTCTCTCTCCTCCTCTCTCCGTGGGTCATTTATCCTCCCCGCTGGTTCTCTTCAAAACAATTCTAAGGTAACTGCTTGTCAACACTGACCACTTGTTGCACTGTCTCATACCAGAGAGGTGAGTCACCTCCTGTACATGTATAAATACCAGTTGCTCTTTGTATGAAAATGCAGAGTGTATCACAATTTCACCGTCGCCACATCAGTGACTGGCTCCCACAACTCGATCTAATAAAACCATCTAATCTACCATGTACGCTCGGAGTGCTCGATGTCTTCATTTCCTATAGTGTATTTGACTTTAATTAGTGAGTAGGTGTTGCCACCATTATACAATCATCATCATACCACTCGCTAAAAACCAAACAGCAACCTTAACAACATGACATAGGCGGCGAACTCGAAATTGGGTCTTGTTTTGGGGAAGTTGAACAGCTACGACGAATATCCACTCACTCAAATTAAACACTACTACTTCAGCAATAAGGTAATTAATTAAGCGCACGCGTTTTTTTTCTTTTAATCACGCTCAATCAAGGGAAAACATAAAACATCGCAATTAGCGCATTTTCATGCTCACCTAAACCGCATCTACCAACGGGTATCGCCTTCAGTTGAATTGGAGATGGCTTCTCGAAGCCCACTGCCCGCAGCCCCGCTGTGACCGGTGCGGAGAGGAACATCGACGCGAAGTCAACGTTGATGTTTTCTGATGTCAAAACGTCGCTTGTTCTCTCTCTTTCTGCGATAACATGGGCTGTTCGTTGAGGTTTTACGGAAGCCATTGTGGCACCGGTATATCTTCATATGAATAGTATCTTTAAATGAAATTTGATGGAGAATCTTTCACATTATTCGACAATTTAACAGAAACTCTACAATTTCCGCCGATCCATACAACCGCACACACGTGAGTCACGAACTACACGAGTATGGAAAGCTATGGTTTGTTTACGATGGTACATGTACAACCAATAAGAATGCGCGTTCCATACATTCGTAACTTGTGCTTGCTGACGGAAATCTCGCTGGTATAGGCCCATAGTAGCTCCATGATAGGCCTACATAGAGGTACATCCGCCGGGGAAAAAACAATTTGGAGGAAAATACTTTCTCTTAAATAGCAATAATAATAATAAACAAATAAAAATAAAGACGCATTTTCATCCACACAGACACACACTTCTTCAACATGCACACAGTGGCGAACAAACTTAATCAAAATAACAGAGACTCCAACCCAAAGCACCTTCTGATCTGGAGATTCTCCCGCCTGAAACCCCTAGCAAACGGGATACTCGAAGTTGATGTGTGCGAAGCGCCAAGTTCCTAGGGTTCTTGATGCTCTCTGGTGCTATCTAAGGCTTATTTTTTCAACATACAATAGCAATAAGTAAGAAATCCTTTCCAACGGGAGACACAGAGCCAAGGCGGGAGAAATTACATCTCAAGCGGGAGAATGGGAGATTTTGCAAAAATGGGTTTTCGGCGGGAGATCTCCCGTCGAAAACGGGAGAGTTGGTCTAGTCTCTGAAATAAGAAAAAGTATTTTTAGTTATCAAGCAACAAGCTGATGATGATGATGACGATAATGATGATGATAATAATAATAATAATCATCATCATCATCATCATCATCATTGTCATCATCATGATAATGACAATGATCATAATGATACTAAAGTAATAGAGATAATAATTAATAAATATCTTTTTTTTTAATTATGCACCATAAGCATCACTAAAGTAATGGTGATTAGATGATGACTTGCACATTTTCTTCCCTTTGGAACTCGAAAAGTATATCAATACAAACCTTTGACATTTTAAAATCGGGATAACGCTTTGATACTGTAAAAATAAATAAATACATCAGCCTATCATTGCCGAATGGATTAAATTCTTAAACTAGCAACAACAACAACAACAACAAAGAAAAAAAAGATGTGATCAAGAGTTTGATCTAAAACGAGTTAATTCCATTCTTGTTAAGCTGAGATATTTGTCACATCAACGCTGCTATAAACAAAGAGGAAAACAATAAGAGCGGTATTATTTTTCAATCATAACACAAGCAAAAATAAGTTAAAAGAAGAAGAATCTCCTTGTTATGTTACATAATACTTTATGAGTTATCATGAATATTTTCTCTAATGATGAACTTATACTTTAAAATGTCTGAAAACATCTAAAATCCCATTGTTTTATTAATGACCCCATAGCAAAATGCATTTGAACATATTAGTAAAATGTATATGGAAAATGCGCCATACAACCCGTGTTATTTTCATTATTCATATATTATTATCATTATTCATAGCCCATTTTGCGATCAAACTCTTAAAACACAAATTTGATTTAGGGTATAATCTTCAATTTTTATCGAGAACTTCATTCTATAATTTTAATTCTTATTTTAATTCAATGTCATCTGAAAGTGATGGTAATTTCGTTCCTGTCACGATTGTAATAAAATCAAACAGTAAACTTTTATATTTGTTTTTCAACTAAGGAGGATCGATGCATCCACACATTGATTTCCTTGTCCTTCCTTTGACTCCTCCAAACGATCCAGCGCTGGGGGGGGGGGGGGGGAATTTGCCCCTTGACCTAACCACTTGCACTCCCCTAGCTCCCCCCCCCCCCCACACACACACAAAGTTCCTTGCCCTGTTGATTACTATGAACCTCGATCTTCTGTCATAACGCTGTTCTATAATGTATTTAAATGAGTATAAATGTTTAGCCATTATTCAATTGGGCTATGATTATTCATTAATCGTGTCTTGTTGTTTGTCATATAGGCCTACTCGACATGAGTAGTGGCTTTCCGATCGGGGCCCATTATCATATATGAGTCAGACAGGAGACTTAGCTACCTGAAGAATCAACAACAACATACTAAAGACTAAGCTATGTAAGATCATAACAGGCCTTTGCATCCAACATATTATACTGGAATACAGATGGGTGGGTGCAGTTGGATTCTATGGGCCTTTGTTGGTGCAGTGCAATTTATCAGAATTATCTGCATGATGTTCAGTCTTCTTTGATGATATTGGTTTCTGTGAGTGCTTTTATATAGGTAGGCTATCATTATTCCACTGGTTTCTATGTTGGTCAGAAAACTTAGTGATTTCAGTGGTCTCTTTGTACTCTGTCGGTTTCTATCGGACCATCACCACCACTACCAGCAAGAAATTCAGTCAGACAGTCTCCTGTCAGTCTCTACTGGATCTTCATTTAACATGGGGAAGTTTTTAATTATGTAAAGCTATACCATGAATAACATAAGAAAAGTAGCCCTACACCCTTAGAGAACATGATTTCATCAGTGACAAGAATTATATCTTTAGTTTTACATAATTCATATACATTGTACATCTGTATACTACCTGCCATCTATCTATCTATTTAGTTAGTTATTTATTTATCTATCTATCTATCTATCTATCTATCTATCTATCTATCTATCTATATATCTATTTATCTATAGTACTGTATATCTATGATAGCTATATAGCTATAAAACTATCTATCTATCTATCTATCTATATATCTATTTATCTATAGTACTGTATATCTATGATAGCTATATAGCTATAAAACTATCTATCTATCTATCTATCTATCTATCTATCTATCTATCTATCTATCTATCTATCTATCTTTCTATCTATATTATCTATCCATCTATATCTATCTATCTATCTATCTATCTATTTTTCTATCTATCTATCTATTTATTTATTTATCTATCTATCTATCTATCTACCTATCTATCTATCTATCTATCTTTCTATCTATATTATCTATCCATCTATGTATATCTAGCTATCTATCTATCTATCCATCTATCTATCCACCCATCTATCTATCTATCTATCTATCTATCTATCTATCTATCTATCTATCTATCTATCTATCTATCTATCTATCTATCTATCTATCTATCTATCTATCTATCTATCTATCTATCTATCTATCTATCTATCTATCTATCTATCTATCTATCTATCTATTAGTATCTCTATCTATTTTATGCGTGTACGCAGTTTGTAGTCATCGGTTTTTGATGACGCTGTGAGTGCAGTGACACACACAAGAGGTATAATAGAGAGGAGGTGCCGGGAATATCCGGAAGTGCTCCTTATCTGAAAGCCAGCGATCAGTGTTTCATCAAAACGTCTGTTAATTTACGCAATCCACAGGGCTTAGAGTACAATCTCCTGTAAATATGTCACATCAAACAGGAATCAAACGTAAGTTGCTCTTATTTTATACCAAGTCACAAGTGGAATGATGTTTCATTGTTTTCGCACCTAGCTGAATTCAATGCGTCTGTACTGTAGGCCATGTAGCATTTTTAGCAGGAACACCGGTAGGCGTGCCAGATGTGTAGCCCCATGCATTTAAATATGTGTCTGTTCAATGTAAAGCTAATTACCGTGTGTAACTTCACTGAATCGTCAAAGTCCTCAACGATCTTATTCTTAGCTTCGCAGCGTAGCTCTCACTCGACCTGTTTCTTTTGGAGATGTGTATTAAATATTAGACATTGACAAGGCGGGCTCCACGAATTCTCTCATATACCGTAAATGCTAATGGTACACATGTGTAGATTCTAACCATTTGCATTTAAAACTATTAGGTTGACATAGAGCCAGACATGACCTGACACAAAGACAAAGTATTAAAATGATAGCTAGGCTAACCCACCGAAGGCAGCAGGCCAAAGTAAATATTGAATAGGGATCTGAATTACTGTAAAACGAGAAATGTTCGCGTGCATTTTAATTTCACGAATTTCGCGAGCGCCAAGATTCGCGAAATTAAAATGCACGCGAAATTTCTTATCTACACTAGACTATATGCATTGAACGCAAGAGGCAATTCGCGAAAATTTCTTGCAACAAAAAAGGCCGTCGGCTCCAATTTGCGAAAATTTTGTGCCGTGAATATATCATGTTTTACAGTATCCAACAAGGCCCAAGCAAAGGAAATAGGCTGAAGATTTCAGACTTGGTGACTTGGTAGATATCTGTGAAAAGGCTCTATCGGTGCTATAGCTAGGGTAGAGATGCTTAGACTCGAGAGTTAGACTGGTGAGTGGTGGAGGTGTGTCATGTGCAGCCAGTCACTAACTTAAAATGCTGGTAAAATGTCAGATAAGCATTTTGAAATTGTCCGACATCCATACCCATGCTGGTTATAGACCCCTATAGACTGAAACGGCACCAGGAACTGACGACCGGGAGACTGACAGGACCTACATGGTACCTAGGCTACACTCCCATTGAGATGATGATGATGATGGTGATGATGATGATGATGATGATGATGATGATTATGATTGTAATATGATTATGATGATTGATGATGGTGATGATTGATGATGATAATGATGATTATGATGATGAAAGTACATTGTGAAATGGCCATTGCAGTCATTTAAACTAGAGTAAAGATAATTTTATTCTTTGTTATTGCAAGTAATTTACAGATTTAAAAAAAAAGAGTAAAGAAAAATATATGACACAAGAATAATTTAAATATGCAGTAGTATCCTCTGTCATATATACTGCAAGGGATCTGAACCATCAATGGCTATCGGGTGACATCTTTGTATTGGGTGTGATGCCTTTGTAGTAATCAGGAGTTCATGTCTTCAAATCCCATCAGAATATTTATAACCCATGATTTTTAAAACATCCACTATTCAGAATGCTGAATAATTGGTGTTTATTAATGTGAATGTAGGGAAATTTGTCATTCTGTTTTCTTCATTTACAATACTGTGGTTTTTATCTCATGTCTCCAAAAACATTAGCAATGGGGAATAAGTAGATCAATCTACTACACTAAATTACCAGTCAAATTGTGTTCCTGTGATTCTTTAATTTATGCCAAACTGGACTTCAGAAAAAGATGTTTGTCAATTAAATGCTGAAATCATCAACTGACCAAAACCATAATGAAATAAATGTCCTAAACCGCCTCCCTCCTTATCTTGTTGTTCATGATTTCAGACTATTTTTCATCAAAATTGCACATTCCATCAATTTGATAAACTTGACATTTGTTAAGGGTAGCAATTATTCCCCTGCTTTCTGAAAGCACTTAGTCAGGTGCTCTTTCATTATGCTGGAGAAGTGACTTTTGAGGAATTCCCTTTATAGTTTCTTTACATTGTATGTTGTTATCCATACATGACATCATAACCTCTAGTAGTCTCATCATCCAGCGGTTCCAATACCAAAACTTCAAAAATTCATAACTTTTGTATTGATTGTCAGATTTTCCTCAAACTTTCACTGATGTGTTCTACTAATGTTGCTGCTTTCACTCAATCCACATTTCTCTTTGAGCTTTGGTTTCCTTTATTAAGCGTTTGATAACATTGTTTGAAATGTTCTTGGATTTGTGAAGTAAACAACAAGTGACTGGGAATCTCAGAGATTCTCTTACAAGTTTGATAAATATATTTCAATCCACTTTTGCAGCATCTGAGGAGCTGGCAGCGTTCCTAGCATCATCTAAAGATGGACAGTACAGAGTCATCAAAGTTATTATAGACAATGGTAAGTCAAATTCATGATGATATAAATTCAGTTGGACTTGTCAGACCAGCCATGGAAAATTGAAACTGTGACTGTAGATCTTTGAAGGTTTGCACTTGTCTCTTCATTATTCCCTGTCACTCGTGGCAGTAATTCGTAACTCATTTTAGAGTGTGAATGTGTCAATAACCTACAACCCTTGTACAAGTTTACCTAATCTTACTCTACTAGAGAAACTGTTTTAGTTGATTCCTGATCTGGACAATGAATACTGGATGCAAATCTCAAAATGAGCAATTTGGGGTACACTTGATCACCACTGTGCTCAACATAGGGTGTGTGTGTTTGTGTGTGTGTGTAGGTTTTAAATTTGTATTCCACTGCAAATTCTATGCAAAGATTCTGCAGACAGGGGAGTTTAGTAGGTCTAGCTACATTAGTCTGCATGTAATCATTTGGAATGGGCTTTTAATATGACATCTAGGAATCACAGTGAACTGGTGGTCATTATGGTAGGTACAGTACTCTCCGCACAATCGGTTAGGCTCGGGCAGAGCGTTTCTTACCCGATTAAGCGGAGTACCTGATTAACAGAAGAACGTGCACGCATCTCATTCACACACAATGTATATTTATATGCATTGTACACTCCACCAAACACCTACACTGTATGCTCAACACGCGTGCTTGCATTGCACATTATGCATACCTTACACTTACTTGCTCAGTCATGAGCAATAATTTACACTCTTTTTATGGACAAATATGTCTTCAGAAAACTGTGTCGTTTGATTACAATAGACTCCTCCCTAACACGCAGGGGTTTCCCGAAACGAACACGTCTCTTTGCGTGCACTAGTAACGTAGAATGTCGGGTTACTTTTCGAGAATTGACTGGGGATAGCAAAATTATGGAGCTGGTACATGGCCTGATTTTCGTTGCAAACTTCTCGTATTGTGAATGTTGTTGCAGAGCAAGGGAGGAGCGCAAGTGTGTTCAACTCCTGTCTGTGATGCAATTGTGAGTGCCAGCTACATGTGGAAAGGAATGCGATTAGCCATGGAAAACTTGACATGCATGATTTCTTAAAGTGTTTATGCAATAAAATGTGGGTAGAAATTCGATTAGAAGAAAATTATTTACCCGTTTATGCGGAGAGGCAACCCTATTATCAGGTAATTTTAATGTGCATTGGAACTGACTCTGACATTTCTACCCAATTAAACGGAGTAACCGTTTAAGCGATACCCGATTGCGCGGAGAGTACCTAGTACTGTAATAGTTTCTGTACACTTGCAGAAACCGTCAATTTTTATTTTGTGTGTTAAAATGGACACATAATTACAAAGTCTGACTATCAGATATAAAATGATATTGGCTTGTTGGGAATATGATTGTTATAGGAAAAGATTGATCATCACGAACGTTCTCTCCCTACATGTACCAATTATTAGATGGCGAGGGTGTACTTGGGTTTTTGATTGTTATTTTCACGTCATGGTCACTGTGTTGAACTGTAGGATTGCATAAAATTGTCACTGCCATTGTTAATCGCTAATAAAAACATATTCTAGTCTTCAGATTGTTCCTTGTACCACATTTGACATACCCATTTAATGCTGTAATATGATCTCCTTCCTTTCACATGGAAATGTGTGCGGAAACATCTGCACCCTTAACAACTTTCAGACATGAGGTTCTAGGTTGTGTTGTGCCAATCACTCATTAAAGAGATGGTACAGTTTTGGTTTAGCTGCAGATTTCCAACTTGTGTGTGTGTGTATATATGATGTGTGTGTGACTGTGTGTTTGTGAGATAATGAGAAAATATGAAAGAACATGTAATTCTAAGGGGAATTCACAATTCATTTGATAAAAATTGGTTTTGATTTGGCTGAGGTATCAAAAAAAGCAATCCTAATGTGACTGGCCATGACTTTTATTAGAATCTCTTTCTTTTACTTTGTTTTCTTGGATATCTCAATCATTTCAAAACTGATTTTCATCAAATAAACTTTCAATTCCCTTAGAATTGTAAGCTCTTTAACATTTTATGTTTAGTTTTTTTTTTTTTTTATTACCATCCCTTTAAAACTTTGATGAGGAAGTGGGATGAAGTGCCTCGAACTTGACAAGGCTTGGCATTTTATCAAAAAAATTTAAATTTCAAGCGAAAACAAAAACAAAAACAAAAAGAATCTCAACCATTTAAAACTTGGTTGGCCTGTCAATTAATATGTGTCTGTGTTTGCGTCTGTGTCTGTGACTGTGTGTGTCTATACATACAGTATGTGTCTATGTCTACACTGTATAATTTGTGTTGCGTGTAGTAATAGAGAGGTCATTTGCCTATGTTATGAATTCATGTTCCAAATGGAAACTTGTTCATGATAAATCAGTGCACACATAGACCCTTTACTGTTAACCCATTGACAGAGACTCCAACCCCAAGCACCTTCTGATCTGGAGATTCTCCCACCCGAAACCCCTAGCAAACGGGAGACTCCAAGTTGATGTGTGCGAAGCGCGAAGTTCCTAGGATTCTTGGATGTTCTTTGGTGCTATCTAAGGCTTATTTTTTCAACATACGATAGAAATAAGTAAGAAATCCTTTCCACTGGGAGACACAGAGCCAGGGCGGGAGAAATTAAATCTCAAACGGGAGTACGGGAGGTTTTGCAAAAATGGGTTTTCGGCGGGAGATCTCCCGTCGAAAACGGGAGAGTTGGAGTCTCTGCATTGAGGACGAGTCCCGAATAAACTTAGGCAAGTGCCTATGGGAAATGCATGTTGTTGCAAGATCAGCCCGTCCTGAAAGGGTTAAAGGGATAATCAAGTGGTGGTTTGTAATTTAAACTCATCGTCAGAGTGATTGACAGCGATCTGTGTTCCCTTCTGTCACCACTGCATAATCAATGGTCTCTGTGACCCATTAATACTCCTGAATGTGCTCACCTGTAGACAAGAGGAAGGTTAGGGCTGGACTTTCATATGATGCATTCCAAGTTTCACCTTAGAACTGCACAAGAACTTAAGAGTTGTAATTACAGTGCATTTGTCCCATCCACACTAACATACTGTATGTAATTGATTTGTGATTTATGATTTTATGTGTATTTGCATTTACGTGAATTACATATGCTTATGCACTCACAAAAACAAACAAACTTTAATCTGACTTACAGTAGGGGATGAACTAAACTCTGCCATTATGTGTTTGTTCACTTTATTTTCACTTTTGCTTGCATTCTGATTTTCATTCATAAGATTAAACTGCTTTCACTACCTCCTGAGTGTAGCACACATCTATGTATGTTTCATTACTCAAATCTAAAATGTTAGTCACCGATAGCAATGTTAAAAAAGAAAATTGCAGATTTTTCAATCAAAGGGGGATTGTGTTCACTGACCTAATATCAAAATATTATTCACTATATTATAGAAAAGGTGGAGATTGATCATTTAAGAAATTTGCACAGAAACCCCATCTAGAATGTAGGGCACAATATAAGTTGTATGGTGTTACTGTAGGTAGATGTATGGGAGTATCAGTCAGAGTAGAAACTTCTGGATGTATTGCCATTTTGGCTTGTCTGAAGACAGCAAATTTTTACTATCAAAGAACATACATTTGAAAATGCATTTTTTAGCAACATAAAGTGCAGATGTACCCATACTACTAAATTGCATTCTTCAGATGGACTTCTGCTGTAGATCATCCCTGTTCATTGTAGTTTCTTTTTTTTTTCTTTTTCTTTTGTGGGGGGGGGGGGGGGTTGTTTGTTTGTTTGTTTGTTTGTTTGTTTTCATTTGGGTTCCTTTGTACTGTGCATTAAAGACATTTGACGGAAAGTGGGCCCACTGCACGTATTATATGCATTGCAATATTTCAAGGCAGAGAAAGATTTTAATTGCTCAGCCTCTGAACTATAGGTATTTGGCTTATTAATATGTCTAGGCATCAAATTACCGGTATGCAAAGTTACAGTCAGTTGAAAGTTTGTTGAAAACTTGAAACACTAGACGTGTAACCTGAGACACCATTGTCTTCAATCTTGCAGTTAGGATGGATTGCAAGGATAATGATTGGATATGGGGCTCTGCTTACTGGTGTTCCTTCTTAGTGACATACTTGCTCAGAATTATGTTGTTTTTATTTCCTCCGTTTTTGTCTTGCAGAGGAACTGGTACTGGCAGATCACAAGGAGACTAATGGAACATGGGAGGAAGATATCCTTTTGTTACTAAAGGACAAGTCCACCTTCAGTATTATACAGTGCACTCCCGTTATAACGAAATGCTTGGGACCGGCAGTTTTCTTTCGTTATAACGAAATTTCGTTATAACCGAACAAATACAATATATAACGAAAACAAGGAACCACATATATTATGTTTGCTGAATACTCATCATACAGCGTACACTGCAAAGCTATGTGAAATGTGATGGGATAACTGTATTACAATAATAAACGCAAGTTCCCCTCAGAAACTGTGTGTGACACAAGGAGCGAACACACAGTGGTGTGAAGCGTTCACCCATGCAGAGACGCTATAAATGCTTGTTCCGTTACGTATTTTCGAAAGCAATTCGCATTTCGTTATAACAGAGCACATATCTTTTGTTTTTCTTTGTCTGTGGCGCTCGGAAAAGACTTCGTTATAACGGAAATTTCGCTATAACCGTGTTCGTTATAAGCGAATTTTGTACCATAGACTTTAATGGTGATACAGTTTTGGGACCAGAAGATTTACTTCGTTATAACCTTGTATTTGTGTTCGTTGTAACGGGAGTGCACTGTACAAGTGGATTGAGTGAATGCAGCAATATTTGTAGAGCACATCAGTGAAAGTTTGGGGAAAATTGGACAATCTGTTCAAAAGTTATGAATTTTTAAGGTATCATGCACAGTCAGTGCTGGATGAGAAGACTACCAGAGTGTACGATGTCACATGCGTACAACGATATAAGGGAAATATAAAGAGAATTTCACAAAATTTTACTTATTGAAAAAGGTGCACATTTCCTCGACTTGTCACTGACGTATGTTAAGGGTAATATTATTCCCCTTGCCTTCTGAAAGAGGGAATTGAAGCGTCCCTTTATTATGCGGGAAAAGTGAAAATATCTTGAATTTTCCTTATATTTTCTTTATATCGTTGTACTCATGTGACATCACAAGCTGTGGTAGTCTTCTCATCCAGCAGTGACTAAACAGAAACTTCAAAAATTCATAACTTTTAAACGGATTGTCCGATTTTCCTCAAACTATTGCTGATGTGTTCTATATATATTGCTGCATTCACTCAATTCACATGTCTCTGAAGGTGAACTTGTCCTTTAATCATATTTTGTGTACTCTAAGGTGCATTAGCCCAGACACTTCCTCATAACCTACATTAATTGTACTACTGACTGATAGGACATGTCCCTTGGGAAAGTATAATTTGTATGGCCAATGCCATATCGGTGAAATTATGACTATTCCCATAGTTTTTAATCAGTTGTAGAAAACCTTGGCATACCGTATACATGTAATGACCTTCATGCATGGCTGTGTACAAACTGTGTGTTGTTGTTTTTTTAATTCTTTAGTGTTGAGAAGCTTTGCAATGGCTTTGCTTTGTGAGAGGGTACAGTACATGCACAAGGTGTAGGGAAGAGAGTTATCTTACTGATGCCCAGAATGCAAGTGATTTACTCAGGTGCTGTATCTTACTAGGTACCGGCATCCTACAAGAACAAGAGAGCCTTGTGACTCGTCAATTTCAGTGGTCAGTTTTCAACAGTGAGTCACTGGTTTTACAGGGTTACAACTACCATGAATGGACACAGGAAGTGGAATGTTTATGTTGGCTAGTACTGAAAGTAGATTAGTGAGTAACTAGACATGATGAACTGTATTACAGTCAGTGAATTACACTTCTAACATTTCTTCTTCTTTTTTTTAATTCCTCTTCTCCCTTCTTTCTTACTCCACTAAGAAAAAAGTCCGTATGTCACTGATCTTGTACTAAATGTAATTCAATTCAAGCCATAATGTAAGCTAGGAATCCCTGGGTTGTAATGATATGTTAAATATGTAGCAAGGGCAGATATAAAGAGATAAATAGATCATGAAATCATATGGGGTGAATGGTCAAAGGTCACCGTAGTTTTCCAGGCCTAACTTTAACTTCAAATTTCTAATAATAATTCATTCTGCTTTTAAAGATTTGAAGGAATAGGATAATTTTCAGTAATGGGATAAACAGATTGCAGGGGAATGTATCCCAGTCTACTTTGTGCTGAGCCTACTGTCAAATTGTTCCAGTTTTTATAAGGAGGGGTAGAGGAAGCCATCAAAATGACTTTGAAAATTAGATTTATTTATTATTCAGATTTCTTTTTTTTTTGTGGTGGGGGGGTACTGTAGGAGCTGAAATTTTTGCTGCGGTTTTATTTTCGCGAATTTCGCAAATCGCCTTTGAACCGCGAAAATAACATCACGCGAAAATAACAACGCGCAAATAACAAAGTTCAGTTTGACCCTCGCAACCGCAAAATTAACAACACGCGAAAATGTCCTCCACGTAGCAATTCACGAAGATATCTGTACGCAAAAATTTCAGCTCGTACAGTATTCATTTTTAAGACAGTCATTGAGGGAATAGTGTTGAGAACGATCTACAATGTATATCAGAGCAGTCTTCCTTAACAACTGGGCACATTATGACAATTGTGTGTTGTCGATGCTGGAGGAGAAAAAGGCGTGCTACATCTTTTACCGCATGGACACAAAAGACGAAACGGGGTACCGATGGCTCTTCATCAGTTACATACCAGACAACTGCCAAGTGAGTTGATTCATTTTGACATTGAGTGCTTGGTATTGAGTGCTTAGGTCTCCAGTGTACGTGGACACAAATCTAGCTTGCTTTACATGCTTGAGGTAACAATGACATAACAATATGTGAATAACTGCTATTATGGGCAAGACCCAAGGAAATTTTCAGATTTGATGGATCATCAATAGATTTAAACGATTTACAACCTGTAATGCAATGGAGTCTACAAGAGTGAGCCTAAGGAGTGTACAAATTTGGTTGAATGATTGCGTGTACAGTGAGTGAGTGTTGTAAATGAGCCTTAGATGGCTTTTTAATGCAAGATTTGCGATATCTAACAAACATGATGTCTAATTTGTGCACTAAAAATCTTTTCACTTGCCTGTTCATTGACGTGCTTGTCATGTATTTGAATAGACTGCAAGGCAATTTGGTCTGAAGTAGCTCCATGAAATTTGTTTGTTTGTTTGTTTGTTTGTTTTAAGATGTGTTTGTGGTAAGTAAAATTTGTCACAATGATGAGAGGTGGAAAGCTTGTTTCTCCAAGCCATCATTTTTTTGGAGAACAACTTCTGAACAATCTTTTTTGTGTTGCGTTTTCCAATCGCTGTATATTTACACAGGTTCGCCAAAAGATGTTGTATGCCAGCACCAAGGCCACAATAAAGATGTCATTTGGAGCGAGTCAAATACAGGAAGAACTTTCAGGAACACTGAAGGTGAGACAGATCTCTAAACATCTTTATGCTCTGTATATTGCTCGTCATGTGTGACTTTTGGCACATCCGCTCGATTGCTAGCCAAGAGGGACATGTTTGGCACAAACGAGCCACAATACACACAAAGTGCCTTACTGAAACTGTGAAGTGTGGATGAACACACAGTATAGCGCATAGCAATGGGATTAATGATTTTGGCTTTGTTGTCTTTTATAGATCTAAAGTTTAGGAGAGGGTAAGGCAGAGTGAATGACATAACCAGCCCAAGTGTGAGTTTTTTTGAGCCCACCTGGGGTGTTGGGAGACTAAGGGATCGCCTGCGGCGTCCGTCCGTCCGTCTTCCGTCCGTCCGTCGTCCGTCCGTCCATCGTCTGTCCGTAACGCTACAAAAACTTGAAAAACTCTCTGCTGAGGATTTCAATTTCAATCAAACTTGGAGGGAAGAGTGGTTATACACCACACAAACACATTTTACCAAACATGAAGGGCACCTCAAGGTCAAAGGTCACAGGCAGAGGTCAATGAACTTTAGGGCCCAACGTTAAGTTTTTAGGGCGCATTTCGTTTATGGCTCGTAACTTTTGATGTATCTGTCTGTTTGTGACCAAACTTATATGGTGGATGTCCCTTGGGAAGTTGAAGGTTACCACAAGGTCAACAGGGATCAACGAACAGACAACAGACAGGGATCAACAAACTTTTAGGGCCCAATGTTAAGTTTTTATGGCACGTTTTGATTACAAAGTGGGTATGGCTCATTGATCCCTTTGTCCGTTTGTGACAAAACTTGGATGATAGATGTCCCTTGGGGAGGTGAAGGTCATCACAAGGTCAAAGGTCACAGACAGGGGTCAACAAACTTTTAGGGCCCAATGTTAAGTTTTTATGGCGCGTTTCGATTGTGGCTCATAACTTTTGATCCCTTTGTCCGTTTGTGACCAAACTTGGATGATAGATGTCCCTTGGGGAGCTGAAGGTCATCACAAGGTCAAAGGTCACAGGAAGGGGTCAACAAATTTTAAGGGCCCATTGTTAAGTTTTTATGGCGCGTGTCGATTATGGCTCAAAACTTTTGATCCCTTTGTCCGTTTGTGACCAAACTTGGATGGTAAATGTCCCTTGGGGAGTTGAAGGTCACCACAAGGTCAAAGGCCATAGGTGGGTCAATGAACTTCTGGGAGTTAGCAAAATATTAATTTCTTGTACGCGAATGGGCGAGACACAATTTGGCGCTTGCGTTGTTTTTTTTCCAGTACAAATTTGCTTTTAGAAAGCATGGGGCCTAGTACATGTACTTGAATAGGATTTATTTTTATCCTCAATAAGTATATCTGTGAGCTTTATAAGCTCAACTGTCATTCAATCTCTTCAGTCTTGTCCTGCCATACATACTAGTTTAGATATCAGAAACATACTCGTGGCTGAAACTGGAAATTTCAGAAATGCACCCTTAAAGTAGTACAGCTAGTGCACCACCTGTCTTTGGTGTCTTCAACATCAACTTTGCAGTCTGAGGCAGCAGCAGACATCAAGCCGTTAGTCCATGCAAATTGCAAAAGTCCTCTATCTGCAGAAAAATGTACAGTTTGTATTTTAGATTGTATATCATGTGAAAACAAAAACAATGTGTATCCAAAATTGGAATAGACAAGGTCAAATACACTAAAACAGCCAGCTGGTTTTAGAAGGTGCTGTAAAAGTGGATTCTTTTGCGGATAAATTTCCACACCTCGAAAACTTCCACTTTTACAGCTAGTGTTTACATAGACCTACCAAAAATAAAAAACAAAACAAAACAAACAAAACTAAATACTTTGTACATTTGAATAGCTTCATGCTTTTGCACTTCAGTTGTTTGCACACACACAAAAAAAGGAGTAATCCTGTGAACTAATACACCAGATACTTTCAGGCCTATCAGGAAACGTCCTCATAAAATATTTTGTGGGCTGTGTGGTGCAAGGTCATTCATGTTGGGTTTATGTGTTCAATCGTGGTCTCTTGCACAGAGTGAGGTGTCATTAGATGGGTACGGCAAACATCTGGTATCCAAGGCCGCCCCAGGCCCACTCACAGACGCTGAGATAGAGCATAAAAAAGTGCTCGAGATGGAGACGCGGACAGAAATCGGCGTGGACACCAAGAGTCAGACACTTCCTGGTCTCGCCTTCCCCGTCGAAGAAGAAGCCCTGGCACGGATACGAGAAATAGCGAAACTCAGTACCACATACGTTCAGCTTGTAAGTCTAGCTAATGCAGTTGCATGTTTGTTGTGTGTGTGTATATATATATTTATATGTGTGTGTTTGTATGTTAAGAATTTATTTCATTGTCATTATAGATATGTGGACATTGATTATTTATAAGATTATTGCCCACCAAAATATTTGCATTTTACAACCACTGCAAAAATATACAAGAAAAGAACAGAAAAATACTTCATAGATGACCATATTAAAGAAAGACAGCTATATTTCTTTTGATTACCAAGCTATCAACAGGGTTATGCTTGTAGAACTTATAGGTAACACCAGATGCATTATTCCCAAGTGCCCTCAGAGAACAGCAATGAAAATCAAAGCCATACTTTCTTTTCTCGTCAAATGAGAATATGGATTGATTATTATTATCATTATTCTTCATTTGGCATTCCACCATAAAATACAAACAGGAAATGATATATGACATTATATAAATATTGTGGCGATTCTAGGTGCATATATAAGTGGCATCTAACACCAGTTACCCATTTGCGAATGCATTTAATTTTGACACCGGCTGCTCTTTTTCGAGCTGTATGGTTGTGGGAATCTGAAGCTGAAATGGCTACATCTTAGTTAGGAAATATAGAATGACACTTGCCTCATTGACATTTCCTACCCGAAATTCCAGTTTATCGATATGGAGGCGGAGGTTATCAGGCTGGCCAGATGTGAGGAAACTTCAGTGGCGGACCTCCCATCAAGAATTCCTGACGACAGTCCACGCTATAACCTCTTTGTCTTCCCCCACACGTACGAAGGCGATATCTACAACAGCATAGGTAACGCTGAATGTTTTTTTGTTTGTTTTTTTTACTCAACAGCAGTACTACCTGCGGTATTATGTTATAGGGATCAGTTTGTCTCTATACTGCATGTTGATTTTGATCTATACTGATTTGTTTGTTTTTGGGTGTTTGGTTTTTTTTTTTGCATTTGAGTGTGAACATTTGAAACCAAAATGTACTGAACTTTACTAGATTAGAAAGAGAGTAGACTATGACGGAGAACGTAATTTCAGGTTTGGGGTTTTTTTGTTGTAACTATGCAGTAAAGGTAAGCAGTGAAAGGGTAATGTCCATTTGAAAGCTTGTACATTGTCTGACATGGCATTTTATGGGCACCTCATAAAAAAAGCATCTCAATCATGTTGTAAGTCTTGGATGATGCCTGTGCTGTTTGTTAAGCATAAACATGAAGAAAATTCATGTTTCTTCTGGAAAAAAAAAAAAATGATAATCTGCAGAATAGTTGCATTTTGTGGACTAGAACGGAGGTTGATACTGCAAAACACGATATTTTTGTGGTATTATTTTTTTGAGAGTTTCTTTTTACATTCAATGCATATTATACAAAATTTGTAGTGTAGACAAGATCTGTAGCATGCATTTTGACCCATTCAGGACGAGTCCCGAGTACACTCGGGCAAGTGTCAATGGGAAATGCGTGGTGTAGCAAAATCAGTCTATCCTCAACAGGTTTATTTCACGAAACTCGGCTCTTGCGAAATCTGCAAAATTAAAATGCACATGAACTGAACATTCCTCGTATTAGAGTAGTTAATGTTGATTTTCTGACTGCACCATCCAATGAAGAAATAAAATCTGATTTCAAAACAAGCAATTTTTCTTTTTTCCTGTAAATTCTAAGGTAAATACAGCAGGCAGGAGCTCCCATGGAAAGTCTTTGTTTGTGTGTGCGTGTGTGTGTATGTGTGTGTGTGTGTTTGTTTGTGAGCGGTAACAGAAAGTCAGTCAGAATTGGAATCAAATTTGTGAAGTGCACTACATGTGTTGCCAAGGAAACATGACTCTGCAAGCAATCAGCTTCATGTGGCATCCTTTATGTCTTCCCTCCAGTTTTCATCTACACCATGCCCGGCTACAGGTGCTCCGTCAAGGAGCGGATGCTTTACTCCAGCTGCAAGGCCCCGTTTCTCCACGTCATGGAGCAGTTGGGGATGGAGATTGCCACCAAGGTGAGACTCCACAAGAGATTGAGCTTGAGAGGGGGGGGGGGGGGGGGGGGGGGAGGGGCCGTCTCAACATGTTCGATGAGAAGAGGAAAACACAAATAGGCAAATCAATGATTCTTGTCTAGAGGTGTTCATTTACAGTGTGTATTTACGCCAATGAAGGACAATTTGTCAATCATTTGCAATAAAAACAACTTGAAGCAAGAATCATTAATATGAATGAATATGCAGAACCAGCTGCTGCTACATATAAAGGGATTAGAACCATCACTGGCTGTTGGGCAGAAGCTCAGTAGTCTAGTGGATATGATGCCTGTCTAGCAATCAGGAGGTCAAGGGTTCAAGCCCCATCCAAATATGTACACCGACGGTATGCCCATGATTTCTGTCATGGCTATTACTCTAAACACTGAATAATTGGGTCTTATTTATGTCGATGGAGGGCAATTTGTCGAGAAATTGCAACACACAGACAAATAAACAAAAGCCTTTTTATTGCAGACTGTTAATCTTTGATAAAAATCAGCCCTTAGAGAGATATTTAGACATTAAAGCTTTGAGGAAATGGCTCAAGTGACCTATTGCTACAAGTTCTGCTCTTATTTATGGTCTTACAGTAGTTTGTCTCATAGAAATGTGCTTTTCCCTCCCCACTGTCACAGAAAACAATGTTTCAGATTTTGTGGGTTTCTTTGTTTATTTTCCCATTTGCAGATTGAGATTGAAGACAGGAAGGAGCTGACGGAGGATTTCCTAATGAGCGAGGTCCATCCCATCCGAATCGTCCACAAGCCAAAGTTCCAGAAACCAGCGGGACCAGCGGGAAGGAGAGGTCAATCCCGTGTCACAGGAGCCCGGGACAAGGCACAATAAGTGAACTGGACCGTCTCCGTGAGATACGATCCTCTCTGAAGACGTTAGAAAGAAAATTCAATAACTATCATAAGCTTTATAGATTTTTATTGTTGTTATTTACAGAGCTCAGGAAACTGCTCTTAGGAGCAGAGTTTGAAGCCCATACTTTCCTTAATTATTCCAATGCCCAGTCTATTTACCTGTGGCTAAGCTTTAAATCTGTACTCACATCTTTCACCAGTGCAGAGATACTTTAGAAATTTCTTCTATTGGACAGAATCGGTGTGTCTACTTTTGATTTGATGCACGGCATCTTTATATCTTCATTAGATAGAAATGCAACAGAGAGTCAAAAATAATCACCCGGGGGCCGACCCCACCCACTCTTTCTTTTGTATTCGAAGAGAGTAAACTTAACTGTGCTCCTGTATATTACTTTTTTGCCCGTTATTGAAAGCTGTGCAAATGATGACATATATCAAGCAATATGCCAAACTGTGTGCCACATCATAGATTGACACACAGAGAGAAATTCGGAAGGAAGTTGGATGTTTCTATAATTCGTTCTGCATTTCTGTGGAATGGACATTGCTTTGCATGTAGTTTCCATAAAAGAACATGCAGTGTCGTATGGAGACCATACCTCCAACAAAAATCATCTTCAGTTTCAGTGGTTCATTTGGAATACGATTTCAGCAATGCCTGGCATATCACATTTGTGTCAGAATAAAGTGTACAGACACTTTGTAAGCCTGATGTTGTCACTCTTTTGTTTGTTTATTTTTATTTTTTTTTGCTTGTTACCATAATCATGCATGTTTACAATCATCCTGATGGTATATGTTTTAGAATTGATTTTCATCCATTCCCTTTTTTGTAATACTTCATTTCTTTTATCGATCCATGTTATGCGTTATTGTGGATAAAATACGTTCAATAATTATTTAGTGTCAAATTTTGACATCATAGTTATACTATACACATTGTTACTCACATGCACACATAAAAGGTAGTGTTAATTGAGGGTTAATGCAAGAAATACTCTTGATTTTGATACCTACTGTATGTTATAACCTTTTGGAAATGTGAGGTGAAAATGCATAGTCACATAAGATGGATTGGCCATTACTTGGCATTGATGACGTCTACTATTGATATCACAATAAAATCAGGAAATCAAACAATCTCTCCTGGTTGAAAAAGAAAAAGGGGGATATTTGCTGTGAGTATGTGCTCATAACACTTGATAAGTGTATTTGATAAGTCTCCAAGAGACTAATCGGAGTGATTCAGCCAGTAGTCAAGTCTGCATTCATTGTATGGACGTTTGGGGGGGGGGGGGGGGGGGGAGGAGTTGGGCTCCATTTCAATATGATTATGTACAACTTACATCAAGTTGCAAGGTGAACCTTTGCCTTAGTATCCCTCATCATCTTGTTTGATTCTTTTGTCATCAGATTTCTAAGCCAAAAACAGTGCATTGTTGTTGTTGTTTTCTGTGCATACCTCTTCAGCCTAGTTTCTTTCACATCTTCATGAATCAAGGAATCTTGTATTGCTCTTCTTGAGCACTTCTTGAGCATGATCTTGTAGTGTGGGGTGAACCATGTGAAGCTGTCTTTAAATATCAGCAAATATCATGATGCATTTAAAGAGTGCAATCTGTGTTGGCAAACACAGTGTGTAGTTTATCAGTTGAACACAACACTGCAGTCATAAAAATTCTGTGGTACACATACCACAGAACGCTGGATATCATGTAGTGTGTTTACTTTAATGTATAGTAATCTAGAGTGTCAATGTATGTATCTTACAGTGTTTGAAATGCTTACACGGTAAATGTGAAATACTGTGCATTATCTTCAGAGATGGCACCCTCAGAGTGAAAACAAACTTGTATGTTTGTTTCTTTGTGTTTATGTTTACACAAGTTATGTGTAACTGCAGAATCTAGAATACCCTACCACCATGCATGACTTCCTCTTTCAGTGTAAACTCTGTGCCTGAATTTGATACATTTGTAAAAACGCAGGTGTGTGAATGGCTAATAGATGTTTTATTGCTCAAAATATCAGGTTTTAGGGATAAAGTGTGATACAAGGAGCCTGTCTCGAGTTGTATGCATGGGACTACAACTTCTGTATCTCAAATATACCTCCCATGAAGTAGTATAGACTGTATTTAGAATTACTCAAAAGAAAAATCTTAGATGTATCGCGACGAGACAAGATTTGATGAAACTAGTAGGCCCCATCCAGAATCGAGATTTGACATGAAAAAGTGATCTGCTGTTTGTTTGTATTTTAATTGAGATATACATCGTGTCTGTAGAGGCATGCACTGCTTTAATACTGTAATGTATACCTGAAGCTTGGCTGAGCTGAACTGAAACACACAAAGCCATTCAATAATGCAAGGCAAACTGTGTGCAAGTGTGTTGACAGATAAATGTAAAATCTCTTTTAAGCATTTTGGTTTTCCGAAATGTTACTTCTCACAGAGAATGGATGTCAAAATTCATCTTCCCCACACGAGAGGGACACAAAATTTTTGTGGATGTTTGATGAGTTTACATCAAGTCATCCATGTGTGACTATATTATTGGCACCGCTTCCTTCGGCATAAAACAAAACACATTGCATTGGTGATAGGCAACCCTGAAAGAAAAATAAAAGAAGTGACAGCTGGTTTTAAAATGATATAAAGGCAGGTGTTAATAGAACTACTTCAATTTGATTTACAAGGACTTGTCCTTCTTTAAATTGATGTATTGCTTATTGTTGAATTTTTTTTTTTTTTTGAAAGCTGTTGAAATAGGATGGAATCTTTACCATTAGAATGAGTGGTTCGATGCAGGATTCATCACTGTATGTTTGGTAATTAGGATTTTTTTTTTTAAATCCTGTCACAGTGATTTGTGTTCTTTTATGAACAGTATGTACTGTATGCATGTGATTGAAATTACTACTACATATACTGACATTTTTTGTTATCTTTTTGCAACTACCACAGACAGGCAAATGCCATACTGACGGGCTGGGTGTCAAGAATGCCCAATTAATGATCAACATTTCTTCATTTTTTTTCATGCACATAAGCAAAAAGGAAACTTACTGTTTTTTAACAAGATTTGATCATAATGAAGTCAACTGGATTAGCTACAACCTTCATCATTCTGGGATTTGCCTGTCGTGAGAGAAATATATGTATTGCTTTAATTTGTTCTCAGTATATATGTGACCTTTGAATTATGCCTTGGGATAGTGTGGATTTTGAGCTTTTTAAATGCAGTTTTATTTAAATAAGAGCAACATTATACATGCAGAAGATGGTGTACAATTATGACATTTGTAGAATGAAAACAAATAAAATTTCACTACTTGATACAAGTGATGATTTTAAGTTTTCTTCATCTTCAAGTGCAGATCAGCATCAAATTGATTCACACAGCAAACGAACAATCATTGAGAAATTCACCACATTAGTGGCACTGTGGTAAGTGGGAAGGCATGTCAGTGTGCAACTCACAGCAAGTCGATACCAAGTTCTGGACTTTTGTAATGATTCACCCCATAACATTTCCATCACGGACAACTGAGTATACACAGCTGAAAAAGGCAATGCCTGCAGCATGAGCAAACAGTCTATTAAAAGTACAGCGCTGGCCTCCATTACATGAATGTGCTGGGTCTACTGGCTCTGGAAGACGGTCTTCTTTACACAGTTAGTGGAACGAGACACAATCGGTACACGTTATTCAGCCCGACTACAGCTTTTCACTAGCCAAATTTTTTTTTTATTATTATTCCTCTTCTGCATAGCATTTCTTCCCACTTTCTAAGTGCCTGTAAGATATTAAAGACAAGTTCCCTCTTGTTTTGCAAAGGATCATGGGACAAGGATTTCTCTATGCAAAAAAAAAAAGGGGGGAGGGGGACAAGCTTACAGAAGCTGAAAATAATGCATCACATAGTAGACCTCAGTCAGCTTGTGATAACAAATGTATTGCACTTGATTGCTTCTGACAAATTTCTTTATTTTCTTTTAATTTGTGTAAAAAGCAAACAAACATACATATACCACTCATGTAGTCTGGGCATTATGAAAACTAAGATGACTGCATGTAATTGAATGTATACTGTAAAACATGATATATTCGCGGCATGAAATTTTCGCGAACTGGAGCCGACAGCCTTTTTCGTGGCATGAAATTTTCGCGAATTGCTACTGGCATTCAATGCATGTAGTGTAGACAAAAGCTTTTGCGTGCATAATTTCGCGAATTTTGGCGCTCGTGAAATTCGCGAAATTAAAATGCATGCGAAAATTCCTTATTTTACAGTACTTGTTGCCCACTTTTTTCAAGTAATTTCTAACTTACATTCTTGGGCAATATGAAAACTAAAGAATTACAGGCAAATTCCAATATAACCAATACAAGAGCATAAAAGAGGTCAAGGAGGTTTTTATAATGCATATCAATAGCACAACTTGGTTCATGTAGCAAGCTAATTTTGGAAACAATATTTTGTGTGTATGAGGTTTTTTTTTGTTTTGTTTGAATGGTATAATGGTCATCATTTCACTTGATTGATTTTTTTGTAACAAGATTGAATGAACAGCAGACATGATCAACTTCCCAATTTATACATTATTGACAGATGGGCACCAAGCTCGTACACATTACACACTCACAAACGTGTGGCACACATCCCTGGATGTTATCAGTCCAATAGGACCAGCAGGACCTCATCAATGGAAGCGAGAACACCCCCCCCCCCCATCATGTTGACACTAATAGATCCCACAAACACTGTAAAAGTGGAAATTTTTGCGGTGTGGAAATTTTCGTGCATTTTGCTCAACCAGATGCTAGCACAAAAATAAATGCAAGCGAATACAATTGTATTTTTGCACGCCATATGTTCCAGTAGTAAAGGTCCTGATTCCGTGGAATTAAAAACACACGAAATCCATCTTAATACCCGGCCGAGCGCGAAAAATTACTCACGCAAAAGTATCAGCTTTTACAGTAGACTTCATGCTACGAAGATGGATGGTTGAAATTATAGTTCACAAATACACGTTCATAAACTTACTGTTTAGTACACTCTTTTATTTGACACAAAAATATGCTGACAAGATGAATTTCTCACCTGTAAGTGGAGACTTGATTTACTGTGCAATAACAGTCTGCAGTCCTACACATTGTGTGTATTTGTGTATGATTCTATGGGCATCCATGTAAAGCAGATTTTTGGCATGACGAGAAAATTCTTGCAGTCCCAATAATCTTGTTGCAATGGGAGTCTGCCCACACTTGAATCACTCCAAGCCAGATCTCAAACGAGTACAATTCACTGACTGACCTCAACACTGTCATTACTGCTGGTGACTTGCTTGTACATGTATATTGTCAACATCCATCTTCCTCACTTCATAACCCAAGCTCCATACATCAGTAGAAGAGATCATAACTCAAACTCACTGTCCCCCAAGCAACAACTGATTCCTAAAAATTCTCTTTTTATCCCTGAACAACTCACATCTGGAACCAGTTACCAAACCTTCCAGGAGGCTGCCTTTCCTGTCATCAGAGGGCTGAAACTTCCTGTGGTTCCATGTTGCTGTAAATCTTACAGAATTTTTAGTGCGCACATTACTATTTTCATTGTAAATACAGTCAAACTCGGATACCTCGAATTCGTCGGGACTGAAGAAAATGGTTCGACGTACGCGAATTTCGAGGTACGCGTACGTCGAATTTTCTTCGACTTATCCAATGTTTATCGATGTTCGACGTTTATCGATGTTCAACATGGTGTCTGTTATAGTGCCTATTGATTATTTGCATGCTTGTCAATTTGAATTGAATCAACTTTTATATGAATGAATTGAATGAAAATCGGAAATGAAATCAAAATTTCAGAAATAAAGATTTTGGTGGCCCGATCGCGCCACCAAAAAAAGAAAAAAAAAAGTCGGATGTTTGCCTTTACTTTTGAAAATGAACAGCGGTAAGATGCTAAAATAAAGGTCAGAGGTTTGCGTTTAATTGTGGAAATGAATGACGGTAATATTCGACTCGGTATGATACTAAAATAAATGTCGGATGTTTGCTCATACTTTTGGAAATGAATAACGATAAGACTCAGCTCCGTATGGTGCTAAAACTAATGTTAGATATTTGGTTTTGCGTTCGGAAATGAATAAGGATAACATTCGGCTCCGGAAGACGCTGAAATAAATGTCGAATTTTTGCTATGACGTGCGGAAATGAAAAACAACATTCAACTCCGTACGATGGTTAAATAAATGTCGGATGTTTCCTTATACTTTCGAAAGTAAATAGCAATAGCATTCGGCTCCGGAAGATGCTAAAATAGATGTCAGATGATCGTTTTTATGTTCGGAAGAAAATAGCAGTAATATTCTGCTCAATCATGTCCATATGATGCTAAAATAACTGTATGATGTTTGCTTTTAAATTTCGAAATGAATAACAGTAACATTCAGCTGCGTTTAATGGTAAAATTAATGTTTGATGTTTGCTTTGACGTTCGGAAAAGAGTAACAATAATATTCAACTCCTGACAATGATGAAATAAATGCTGGATGTTTGCTTTTACGCTCGAAACTATAAATTGCAATAACATTTAGCTCCGGAAGATGCTAAAATAAATGTTGAATGTTTGCTTTGATGTTCTGAAGTGAATAACAATAATATTCAACTCCGTACGCTGATAAAATAAATGCCGGATGTGTGCTTTTACGTTCGAAAGTAAATGTCAATAGCATTCAGCTCCGGAAGATGCTAAAATACATGTCGAATGATTGCTTTTACGTTTGGCATATTTGGAAGTGAACAGCAGTAACATTCTGCCCCATACGATGATAAAAAGAATATTGGATATTTGCTACGGTACATTTCGAAATAAATATCACTAACATTCAGCTATACGTTTCATGGTCCAAAATGTCTGATGTCTGCCTTGACGTTCAAAAATGAAAAACAGTAACATTCGGCTCCGTGCGATGATAAAATAATTGTCAGATGATTCATTTCACTTTCGGAAGTGGACAGCAGTATTATTCGGCTCCGTTCGATAATGATTTTAATGTCGGATGTTTGAAATGAATAACGGTAATATTCTGCTCCGTACGATGCAAAAATAAATAACAGATTGTTGCTTTATCATTTGGAAATGATTAATGGTATTAATCCGCTCAGTTAGATGCTAAAACAAATAGCGGATGTTTGTTTTCACGTTTGGAAATGGATTAGGATAGTATTCAGCTCCGTAAGATTCTAAAATGAATGTCGGTTGTTTGCTTTTACATTTAAAAATGAATAACTGTAACTTTCGGCTTTTTACAATGCTAAAACAAATGTCGGATGCTAACAAATGTCAGCAAATCCTCCCATTTTCTCATTTCAAACGTAAGTTTTGACCTCCTCAATATATGGGCATCAACTTTTATAATAATCTCTACACCTATTTGTCAAATCTTTAAACACAGAGTAAGATGATTGAATTTTCTATTCATTTGTTTTAGACATGGGCATCTGTATCACTTCAATAATGCTTAATATTAATTTGTCTATATTTAGTAGGACCGATTTAGTTTTTCTAATGTTTTTCCTGATTTTTTTTTTTTTTTGGTCACCAGATTTTACTTTCAACCACCAGAAAATAAAAATCAATGATATTGGTGGCCCGATAAAACTTACTGCGGAGCCCTGTGTATTTTATTCTTCATTGTGATCGGCCTATACTTCCAGATTTTCATAATCGCATTGCTGGAAAAAAAAAAAGTTTCTGTATTTGCGTTCTCGGGGAAGTAAACTTCGTGAAAGGCAAAAAAAAAATAGTTTAAGAAAAGGCACAACGAGGGAGATTTATGTTTTGACAGTGGAGCATGATTAATGGCAAAGATATAACTGTCAACGTAAGCAGGTGCGCCCCGACGGTTGAGAAATCTACGCGCATGGTGTGACTGTCTCGATCAAAAATCAAAACACAGTGGTTAAAGAAAAGCAAATGATGAGGCAGCGCGTAGTGCTATCGTAAAGCACTCCATTGGCACGGGTGCTATGTGCATACCATGTATGTGTGTTAGTAGGTGTTGGGGATTTTCCTTGTCAGCTGTGTATCGGGTATTTCTTCTTGGGCGCGCGATTGTTCTGGTCTCAGAATATTTACAATCGAGTGTGAAAACATTTGGACATGTCTTCGCTGTCCACGCGCGCTTAATTGGAGATGCTGAGTGATGTTTGCAATTTCGATTCGAGCAACATGCTGGGAAAAACAATAAGTTAATTAAGATCGGGACATTAGATTTCCCTTCGAGGTAACCGAACTTCGAGTTATCTTTTTCGAGCTACGCGAATTTTAATACACGGAAACTCCATAGGAACAATCGGGACTTTCATTTTGCCCCCGAGGTAAGTGATATTCGGCTTATCCGACGTCGAGGTATCCAAGTTTGACTGTATGCTAAAAAATGTTGACGGCACCATCATCTACTGTCACAGCACATCCCATCCCAGTTTAGTTCGAAAAGAGCTGCTTCAGGGATTATCTCGTCAAGGTTCAAGGATCAGAAGCATTTTGAGGTGGGGCCTCAGGAGATTTAAAGGGAAAAAAAAATGCCTTCTAGCTCATCCCATAACTGCCACCTGATCATTCATTTAGTAGAACTGTGAGTCTCAACAAAGCAGAATACCACAAAGACAAGAGAGAAAAAAATGCTCTGTTTTGATGTACCATCAAAGAGCTCCTCCTCATCGTTTGCCATCTCAACAGTCTTTCAAATGACATGGTAATCGCTATGAAGGTGTGGTGGTCGATGACGTCAGCTCTACTTGCTTCTTTTCCTCCAGCAGTTGGTTGCCGCGCTGGATTGATTCCTCCATGAGGTCCATCATCTGTGGTGTCACCTGCATCCGCATAGACCTGGCAATGTCGGACCAACAATGAGATAAGTTCATTGGTCTAGAGTGCCAGTTAGGGCTAATCTCTGAATACTATGATTACTTAAATTCTCACGTGTTGAAACAATCATTTGTGGACTACTGTCTACGCCATATATTTAGCAAGTCTAAATTTTCGCGAATCGGATCCTGACGATTTTGCAAGTGGTTAAATTCGCGATCGTGGAGTCCTGTACCAAACGGAGAAATTAAGTATACGCATAGGTCACATTCATAGCGTCATCAGAGTCAATATTTTCACGTCTTTAATTTCGTGAATAGCAGCTGACTCGCGAAATTCGCCAAAATAAAAACCTCATGAAATATTCAGCGTATATACTGATTTATAAGAAAAATGTACAAGGGGGTGTCAATTGAACTGTCAAAGACACAGAGGTATCGTCATCCTCAACTCACAGTGGCTCATCGACGTCTTCAAACAGATCATAGCTGTACTGGAGCCCGCAAGCACATGTGGAAAATAATCTTTATACAATGTTTCAATGGTCATTTGTTACATCCTGCTATCGAGATGCATCATATCATTTCAATCAGATTTCTCTTGAATGGATCATCTGCATGGAGCAGATGTGTAAGCAGATGGGTATGGGTACTTAGTGTGGACCCATTATTCTTTTTACCCAAAGTTCCTATTGAATACTGTATAACACAATATTTTCGCGGCATGAAATTTTGAAAAACTGGAGCCGACGGCCTTTTTCGCAGCATGAAATTTTCGCGAGTTGCCTCTAACATTCAATGCATATAGTGTAGACAAGAACTTTCGCGAAATTTGCGAAATTAAAATGCACGTGAACATTCCTTGTTTTAATGCATTAATGTATGCAAATATAATTCAGTTTCCATGTTTGAAGGCAAGTAGCCTATAAAAAACATTGAGAGGAGAAACTTGTTGATTAAGTTTGCACAGAAAGAAATATCAGAAAGCAGCTCACATTTCTCTTGCTCGCTCTTCACTTCTCTCTAAACGCAGTCTCCTGTACTTCTCCAGCGATGTCTCACCCATGATGTACTGGAAGCCCAGTAGTAATGCCCCAGAGGGAATCCTGGGTTTGGGGGAAGTTTTTTAAAAGGAAGAATGTAGATGATGGAAATTGCAGTAAAATATGAAAGTCCTTCCTTGTCACGACAATCTACATAAATTCATTCCATACCCTTTCAATACAAGCCCCTTTGGTATAATTCATCTACATGCAGACAGTGTTTTTTGTTTTTTTTTTCACTTCAGGACTTGTCGGCATGTGACATCAAATCCTTTGCTACAATCGACATATGCCTTGCAAACCGGAACCCTGGGATGAGAAGACTTTGTGCAGCCTTTGAATGTGTTTGGCAACTCTCCTTGTTTGCGGTCTGCAAACAGCATAACGACTGTGTTCCAACAAAAATATATTACCAGGGGGGTGTTTCATAAAGCTGTTCATAAAGTTACGAACAACTTACAAGCAACTGGTGATCAGTTCTTGTGCTGAATTATTGAAATTCTGATAAGTATAGCACATCAGAACTGATCACCAGTCGCTCGAAAGTTGCTTATAACTTTATGAACAGCTTTATGAAACACCCCTCTGGTAATATATTTCAATTCAAGGAAATGAGATGCCTCAGCAGCTGGCGTAACAAATGTGATACTGATACAACCATTTAATCAGTCATACATAACATTTTCTGCATTACTGATAAATTTGTAGCTTTGGCTTTCTGAGCAAAATTGCTGATGCTGCACAAAATCACAGAACTTCCATCATCTCCCTTCAAAATGACAAAAGAAAAGAAAAGAAAAAAGCAGCAGACCAAACAGAAGACCCTCCAAAGGATCTACCCAGTAATGAAAAAATGGTAAAGAACACATCACAAAGATAAATGGAAGAGAAAAATCAAATCAAGAGCATACTCTCTGTGTCAAAAGATATCAGCTGATAAAAAGATTTGTGAGTTCAACAAATTGTTAGCTAAAAAAAAAAAAAACTCCACATAACAATGCAAACAAAAACACATCTTTGGGATGGAGATGCCCGCCAAATATTGCTATCATATGTCCAACCATTCTAATTAGCAAGCTACCTGTATTATACACTTCAACAAAGATAAATGTAATGTTAATTCTCAACTTAAACTCAATGGCAAGGTGCCTAAAGAAAAACTGTACATAGGCAGTCAGCACTTAGCACTGTCAGTATTCAAGTTGAAAGTTTTGCTTAGGAATTGTAAGAGTTGTCTGCAAACTCACCCAAGCAGCCCTCCTATGAATGCACCACCGACCATCCCACGTAAACCGAGATTCATGCGGAACAGCATACCAGTTGTCACTGCAACGGTGGACAATAGCCAGAAACAACAGGTAACCAGCAATCATTGACTTCTCAAGAGATGTCATCCATGAAATGTAAACACTTCAATTGTTACAGAGGACAATCACTCCTATGGGGTGTTGCAAACCTTGCAATAGATACTGTAGATCAATTGCAACTTGCAATCAATTGCAAGCGTCTGTAACTGCAAGCTGCAATTGATTGCAACTTTCTTGCAACACCCCCTAGAATTACATTATTCTCAAGAAAGCAAGCATCATACTTTTTTTCTTATTCAATCCAGCTGCCAAATGTTCATAAATACCACTAAGTACTGTCTTCACACATTAACTGGGAAATACAGTATGCTTTTAATAATGGAATCGGAAAGGAACTGTGTGAAGCAATGAAATCCTACCACACAAGCACAAACAAACACATTGATACACACACACACACACACACAAACACAGACATTTACTTGTTTCTAAACTCTCATATATGCACAAGTTTGCCCATAAATCGAACTTAAGCACATTGCTCAGACAAAAATTATGTTTTGCATCAGTGTATATGGGCGAAGCATGAAATCCTTTGAGGCCATGGTCCAGGGTAGTGGCTCTTGGTTTTTGATGCTCTCTGGTAATATCTTATAAGGCCTTATTTTTTAAACTTTTGACTTAATGAATTACCTGCAATACAAGGGGAAAAACACTGTAGCTAGACTTTCAGTATGTTTGCAGACACATTTTATTTTATTGCAAGCTTCTTGCATTCAGTATTCTCTCAATTCTTGGTATGCCGGTCAGTATGTCATGCAAAAATTTCAGCATTTTGCTGCAACGCTCTGACGACCCACATGGACCACCCTGTTTTCAGTTCATCACTTATCACTCAGTGATCCTTTCTGGATTAACTACCAACATCACTCTACCCACCTCCAGCCACGGAGTAGCACAGAAGATCCTGCTTGTCTCTGTACATGGCAACAGTCATGGCAATGCCACTGCGCACGAAAAACAAAAACAAAAGAGAGAGACCAAACATTGCTTCATGTACAGTTTTGTCTTTTGTTGCACATCTCTTCTCGTGTTCCTACAGAACACCAATACTCATGAGATTAACATGAAACCATCAAATCAATCATAGTCACATGAGATCAAGATGATATTTTTGAGCATGGTGATAACAATTTTTTATTCCCTTTTGACAGAGACTCTTTTACTGACTGAATGAATACTTTCTCATGTAGCCATAACTAGCAGAGTTTACAGTGCACAAGCAGCCTATCAGATCAATATAGGGTCATGCATTAGAATATGCTTGATGCCTCTGTCTTGCACGTATGCAAGGACTTGAGTTGGTATTTCCTACCCGAAAAATGTCAGGATGAACATGATATACCATTACCTGTGCATTCACTTGGAATATCGTTTCTCAAACATCATGTGTACCTCACAAATACATGTTGTACTTTGCGAACATGCAGACAGTTTTCCGCACAGTGAGAACATCAAAATGTGATCATCAAATGTTTCAGGCTAGCTTAAATGATGCACCTATTCCTTTCCATGACTACTACAGTGTACCATAATCCTTGTTAACAATCTTTCACTCCCACATTTTGGCCTTCACTCACTGGTATCCTCCAGCTATCATGGCTGTCCTCCAGCCCCATCGGAAGCCATAGCGAATCATCCCTCGAGATGCAGCGTTGTATGAGGAACCCTGCATGGGAAGATGAGCAAATGAAGATGGAACACATTTTAAATGGATAGTGATAATGAAAATAACAACAACAATGATAATAATAATAATAATATTAACAATAACTACTACTGCTGCTGCTGCTGCTACTACTACTACTACTACTACTACTACTACTACTACTACTACTACTACTACTACTACTACTACTACTACTACTACTACTACTACTACTACTGCTACTACTACTCCTACCACTACTGCTACTCCTACAACTACATGTACTACTATTAATGATAATAATAATAATGATACTATCATCAATAGTGAAAACAATGATATCAAAATTACAACAAAAGAGGATTGATTCAACAAATTCTGAAGAAAAAAAACCAAACAAACAAACACATATATTTGACATCAATCTGGCAAGATTTTGACCATAATCATTACTTTATGCATACATCAGAAAATTCACAACAGTTCTGCCCTGTATAAATTGTTTCTGATCCCAGAGGGCATTAGTTGCATGTGAATGTGACAGAAACTACAATCACTACAAGCTTTCTTGTCCCATCCCACTTTAATAGTGGTGACAGGCTGCAAGCAGTCTCTGAGTAATTTCTGTTACGCTGTAACCGAAGAATGAGGAGTGGAAAAACACAAACCGTAGCTTCAAGCTTGCTGTGATAGATGGCGGCCTGACTACTCTGGATGTATCTCTTTCTTGCATGTCTGGACGCTGGGAATCCTCCGTAGACAAAGCCCAGCATGCCTCCGAGGATGAACATCATCACCAGTTCGTACAGCTCTCGTGAAAATCCATCAGCATCACTGATAAGGGAGAAACAACAAGTTCTTATTGTTGCAATATGAGCCCGCCAGGGTGGAAGAATGTAATGCGAGTGTGATTTCTGGGTCCAAGATTGAACTACCAGGTATTTAAAAGCTTGGTAAATCAATACATTACTGTGGATATACATTTCCTTGCTTTATATTTTGTCATCTCCTGATATTTCGGCCAAAGTAAAACTAGGATAATTAAGCTTGTTCTGTAATTTTTCAAGTCAAATCTGTATAAATCAAAAATCACATGCTGACGCACCATGACTTTTCAAACCTACTACTGATCACACATCACGCATGGAAGTGTTGCATTCAGCAATGGATACTTACAGCACTGCCAAGTATCTTGAATTTTTGCCTGCAAATAAAAGCTGCTGGATACTTTTAAAATCCTAGTTACCACTGGCTGATTGATAATTCACGAATAACTTCATTTTGGAAATTATTTCAGCAGAAGTCTCTTATCATGCTTAAACAGTCAAACTTACATAAGATGAAAAAAGTAAGACAGGTGGCCGCTATCGACAATTTTTTTTTTAATGCTTTTTCTCTTGGAGGGCATTGTTTTGTAGTTGTCATATACGGCAGGTGGCTGCTATAGACAGGTGGTCACTAAGACAAGTTTGACTGTACAAAGCCACAGGATTATCAGGTGAAATGAATGATTTAGATATGCAGGAAGATTGCATATATATTTCATCCTCATCATTTCCCCCCTCACTAGTTGTAATTTTCTACCTCAATGTTAAAGTTAACTCGTTTAGGATGGAATGATTTTTGCTATAACACACATTTCCTATAGACACCTGCCCAAGTATTCTCGGGACTTGTCCTCAACAGGTTAAAGGGCTTACTTCTTCCTCATTCTCTTTTTCATCGATAAATTTTGAAATATTTAAGCCAATCACCAGTGTGGAAAATACTCACTTGTATCTATAGCCCTCTCGTATCCTATCCCAACCACTCTTTTCTTTCAAATCAGATGTTTCCATGGCTACAGTGCCTTCATCTGCATCTCTCTCTCCTCCATCAGTCCTTGAAACACTGCTGTTGGCATTAGCTTCTCTATCTCTCTGCACTGATGAAGCATGAATCACTGGTATCAATGCTATCCGGCTGATGGCCACCCTGTGCAGAGCATGCTGCAAAGTTTGGAAAATAGTTCTGGTAGATTCTGGTGAAGAGGTCCCGTTGTCTTCATTTATTGCACTCCTTCTCGACAAGTGCTGAGCTGCACTGACTGGTGGGATTCTGTCAGACGCATCACTACTAGGACCCATCGCATCAGACTGGTGGTGACTGCTGCTGTGAAGTTCATTCCTTGGCTAGTGAACAAGAAGTGAAAATTTTCAATTATACTTATTGGCTCTGCAGACAAGCTACTTAATACTTTCGTGCTCAATCAAGTCATATCAAGCATATTCTAATGGGACAATAAAAATATATAAAAAAAGAGCAAGAAGTTTGCTTCTTTTTAAGTTGAGGTCCAAACAACCTAAATCTAGGTCTGCCCTATTTGCATGCAAACAATTAATTGATGTATCATAATGCCAAATGCTTAACCGGGCTTGTTGCACTTGACAACCTTTAGTCACGGCTTTACCTATGCAGCCACTCTGTCTAAAACAGAGAGGTACAGTGTAAAATAATGTAGAAACTTACATACATTTATATGAGGCTTTCATGGATCTTTTTTTTCCTGATACTGTAATGTATTTGAAATTGAGAGACCTGTTTTAAGTTATCATCATCAAAACTTATAAAAAGTTATGGTGTGATTGAACATGGCATGGTAAACTTTATGTGCCAGGAACTTTAAAAGGGATGGTATAGTTTTGGTTGAGACCTAATTTCAGGTTCCTAACATTTTTTTTTGGTGAGATAATGAGAAACCTCTTATGAAATATGAAAGAGCCTGTAATTCTATGAGGAATTCAACACTTATTTGATGAAAATTGGTTTTGAAATGGCTGCGATATCCAAAAAGAATGATTCTATACGATGTAATAAAGTGTGGGACCCACACTTTATCACGATCGCTTTGTTTGAATTTTTTTTTTTTGATGTTTCAGTCATTCCAAACCCGATTTTCATCAAATAAACTTTGAATTTCTCTTAAAATGGTATGCTCTGTATATCATAAGTGAGTGTTTTCATGGCATCTCGCAAAAAGTATAGGCCTAAAAGCCCAATTCTCATCTCCACCATTTACTGTACCGGTACCCTCCCTTTAAAGACTTAAATTATTGAGATAAAATCAGGTAGGCCTAGGGCCTAAATTTATTCAATCTTTTACTTTTGCCATTCATTAACTTCTCAAGAAACTTAATTTATTTTACTACTAGTAACTACATAGGTTCTATAGAATCTACATCTAGATCTAGGGGTTCTATTAATACAGACAGACAACATGAATGCGAATGGTCATTAAGAAGGACAAGAGTGAGACTAATTTTTAAATCTATTTTAAGAGAAGGGAGAGAAAATGCCAGCAATGTAATAAAATATCTCTGAGCGGGAGATGGGAGGGCGGCACGGATCTCACACGCTACCTCACAACTAGCCCAACCTCGACCAGACGCTGTTAGTATGCTGTGTCGCGCTACTTACAGCGACTGGGCTGTGTATAGTTACCTCACAACATGTCCTGGACCTAACTAAGCTACATGGACAGAGACTAGTGTAGTGGCGTGCAGCAATTTAGCAATCTAATAAACATTGAATTCCTCATAGAATTACAGGCTCTTTCATATTTCACAAGAGGTTTCTCATTATCTCACCAAAAAATGTTAGGAACCTGAAATTAGGACTCAACCAAAACTATACCATCCCTTTTAAAGTTCCTGGCACATACCCTACCATGCCATGTTCAATCACACCATAACTTTTTATAAGTTTTGATGATAACTTAAATTTACAGGTCCCTCAATTTCAAATACATTACAGTATCAGGAAAAAAATCCATGAAAGCCTCATATAAATGTATGTAAGTTTCTACATTATTTCACACTGTACCTCTCTGTTTTAGACAGAGTGGCTGCATAAATAGGTAAATTTAAAGCCGTGACTATTTTTAGCAAAGGAAGGTTGTCAAGTGTAACAAGCGCGGTTAAGCATTTGGCATTATGATAAAATTTACATCAATTAATTGTTTGCCTGCAAATAGGGCAGACCTGGATTTAGGCTATTTGGACCTCAACTTAAAAAGAAGCAAACTTCTTGCTCTTTTTTTATATTGGCATTGTCCCATTAACGTTAGAATTTATGCGTGATATCGTGGATGGTGTCGAACACTACCGGTACTTGCCCATAACAAAAGTCAATTAGTGGGACTGATACATGTACGTGAGATTTAATACATTCGTGAACCGACAACTTTCGGACTGATCACTCGTCGTTTGTGAAAAGGGACAAAATGCAATTTAGCACATCAAACTTTGCAACGGTATATTTTTACGTGATCATGCAAGAGATTAATAAAGTAACCATTTGAACTCTACCTTTTCGCGAAAACCAGCTCAATTGACGGCAGACGATTTCGCATCAGCATCGTTCGGCCGCAATGCTAAAATGAGCGACAAAATAAGAAACTGCAAAATCTTGATCTTGATGTTGTGCAATGGTGTGGTATCCGTAAAACGTCCACGGAAAAGCAATTTCGTCGCGGAGGAGAGTCAAGACGAAAGATGAAAAAGCAATGCACATGCACGGTCGTTTTCTAATTGTCATTTGTTGTGATTGTTATCTGGAATGTATGTGTTTACAGGGCCCCCTGGAAAACAGTACTTGATTACTGACAGGGCCACCCTGAATGAATAAAACGAAATAATAATAATGATAATCAGTGGCGGATCCAGAGGCCAAGGGCGCAACCGGCGCACGCCCCCCCCCCTTTATTCTTCGTAAAAAACAAAAGAAATAAAAAGAAAAACAATGAAATGAAACCCGGAAGTAGCACCAGAAATATTAGTCACGCCCCCCCTTTACAGAATTCCTGGATCCGCCCCTGATAATAATAAGTCATTGACTCTTTTACGAACACGTCCCATGATATGTACAGCATTTTTTTTTCCTATACTGGAAATGCATTTGTTGTACAGGACTGGATTGATATTCTTATTAATTTGTTGATCTTCCGTTTTACTCGATCTACACAGATTATTGGTTTACTTACATGGTCAGAATTGCATGTGCCTGTGTGTAAAATTCATTGACTCTTTTGCGGACACGTCCCATGATATGTAATTTTTTTTTTTCCCTACACTGGAAAGACATTTGCCGTACAGGACTGGATTAATATTCTTATTAATTCATCGGTTTTACTCTTGTCTTTTTACAAAATTGCACAATTCCTGGAAAACATGCAAACACTCGCGCACACACAAGCACACAAAACAATTTTTTTTTTTTAATATATTGCACTTTGTTAGAGGAGCTTTAAAGCTATATAACAGTGATACACAAACACTTGGCTTCAGGACCAAAGAAACTTACTGTCTGTCACAACAGAAAAACTGTGCTAAATCTACATTACGGTGATGCAACAAACTCAGTCACTCACAGTACACGTACAAGGTCAGAAGATTCAATGTCATGGTTTGCTTTTCTGTTTTTTTAGCATGATGAATATCCTCCTAATTTGTTGCATGATGGCTTTCGGTTCCACACCACTGAAAATGAAATATCGAAGAAAATGTTCCAGTGTGGCACAATAAGTTGTGTTCCAGCCAATCAGGCTTCTGCTTCACGTAAAACCTACATCGTTGTGCAATCATCAACTACGCGCAAAGATCAAATTTACAAGGAGTGCTCATTCACAAAGCTCAGATCCACACAGCATGGTCATCTGCAGACACAAACACATACCACTCAATGGCTGTTAGTCTCTATCTCCCAAGACTCATTTCAACTTTATAGCAGCACCTCAGAATTCATACGATGAGTTTCTAAAAATTTTTTTTTTTTTTAAATATGAAAGAAGAACAGCTTTGCTACTAGAGTTTAAATACATGTTTATTGGACTTTTTTTTTCTTTGTACACATATATCTTCTCATACAAAATATTTACAGGGTATAGTGATAATACTTACAATGTAATGATAGATATTGTGGAATGCTACATTCACAATGATTTTGTAGTGGAGAATCCATCATGAATCAATTTCTTTATACACATGTGAAATACATATCAACTAATTCCCCAACATCAACTATGGATTAAATATTAATTTTCTTTTCTTTTTTAATCCTTATCACTGTAATGTATTGTTGTGTTTTCAAAATAAAACAAACGTTGGCATAGTGTTAGCATGAACAGTAGGACGGAATATGATGACTTTGACAAACTGATAATAATGATAATAACAAGGTATTAATTCTGCCTTTCCAATTAGGAAAACAAATCAATATGTCATCAATTGGGAAGGCTAATAAACCAATCATTTCAGCTTGTCCCTGATCATCCCACATTTATAATAACTCAAGCATTTTCACTGTTTTGTTATAGAAAGGACATACTATTTCATGTACATGCTGTATAGAATACATGTGCGTGTACTCGTTGCCTGCCTTTACAGGGAACACATGCTGGAAAAGACTGTTCAAAAAGCTGTCCTGTCACACACACACAGAGCCAAACAGAACTTGTTCTCGATTAGCAATGTATGCTGGTATGGGTCCCCAAACTCATGCTGCCTACTATAGACCATTGGCTGCAAAAACAACTACCTGGGGGGTGTTTCATTAACGTCTGTCAGCGCTGACAACTTGAATCACCATAGTAACAGTCAGTGACCAGAGCATCTCAGCCAATCAAAACCAAGGATTTCCCTGAAATTGTCAGCGCTGACAAACGTTGATGAAACACCCCCCAGGTATTAGTTCTTTAACCCGTTGAGGACGGACTGATTTTGCTACAACACGCATTTCCCATAGACACATGCCCGAGTATACTCGGGACTCGTCCTCAACGGGTTAAAGAATTAACTCCTTGTGTGCCACGTTCGCACGCCCGACTCAGTCGACGGCGTGCCAACTTCGCATATTCTGCTCAAACGCACAAACCCACCCAGACCGATTGATAAATCGCCAAATGCCACAGTACAATGAAAGCGTTTCTTGAGATTCCATTCCTGTCACATGTATAGCTTGCATTTTATGTGGTGATTGGCTATCAAGGGGTGTTCCCTACTGCATTTGCAAGTAAATTCTAGGTTTCTGTCACTGTTTTGCATGCAAATGTCATGCCTCTACAATAATGTAGCTACTGATCATTTGATAGAAAAACAATCATAAATTTGTCATACAATTTACATCAAAGCAAAGCTGGGCATTTTCTCTACAACTTTGCTCATTACATGTCCAGAGTAAAAAAAATTTATAAAAGTTACATACATTTGAAAAACAGAATGCTTTGTCAAAGTGTGACTACGTTGCAGTCTCAGAATGATGTGGCACACAGGGGATTTACATCATGGCACATAAAGAGTTAACAGGATAGAGGATGGTGCTCTACAAATTTTCTTACATCAACATCTCTTGACAAGGTTTAGATGTATGAATGCTGACAAACATTTTCCAATCATTTAGCTTTTCATTCATCATTTATTCATCTACATTTTCACTGTGGTTTAAGCTGTCGTGCGATAGAACCAATTAAGAGTTTCTCCTTTGTCCAAATATTCATGTTATAAAAACATTTCTGAGAGTGGGGGACCAGCTGAACATCGGAAGTACAACATGTTGAATTCCTTTGTGCATTAGGCAAGGTGACCAAGTATTTTCTGTGTTGCTCATATGAGACAAAAATTAGATTAAGTCCTATCACTCTCGATCTGAGGCCTGATCAGGCCAGACAGAAATATGAAAGTCTGAAAGGATCCATCATCCTGGGTGCAAGACTCTTTCTCATCCTAAGTGAAGAAGTACGCCATCTCTTCTTCCTCCTTGTTGGCCTTTTCCTTTGAACGATCCACTTTGCGCTTGGTCTGCGGGGGCTCTGAGCGGTACACCAACTTGCGGCCAGTCTGCAGGGGGAAAAAAAATAAGAACAAACTTCGTAAAAGTAACTTCTTTGATGAAACCCAGTGCATTACCAAGAAAACAAAACAAATAATAAATGATACACATAATGTATGATGACATCATTTGCTCCAAGTAAAGTACAGACATATATCACAGTTTTCTTTGTAGCTGAAAATAAGCCGCAAACCATATGTGACCGTGCATCAAAAAACGAACATAAAGTCGCACCATTTGGTTTTACGTGAGGACTCACAGAAGGTAAAATGGGTCAACTGAGTCAAACTTGAGCTTTCCATGTTTTCTGAAAGAGCTATCATTCTTCTTCATTCTTCTTTAGTTTGGGATCATAACATGAACGAGAAAGTGTGTTTTCAGCAGTTTTTCTACAACCCTTTTTGGGGGGAGAATAGAATGGTCAGGTATTTCTTAGAGTCCCCCTTTCATTTCTTGAAATCCTTTACACACTCTTCACTTTCAAGTCTACTAACTTTTCAAAGGATACATCTATTGCCTCGAAAGTTGGCATTATTCATGGACAGAATGTGTTAATAGAACTTGCTCAATTTCAGCTTAATCTGATAATCCCTTCATTGTTGTTGCTCCAGTGGTTTACATCCTGTGTTTCGTCCCTTTCATTGCACAGCTAGCATGGCTTGGTAAGATTAAGCGCTTGAATAGACCCTGTACTTCAGAGCCTCTTCACACTTTTCCAGAGTGTGTACTTTCTTTCTAGTATTTAGATAGGTTAGGGGAGTCCATTTGAATTGAGTACTACATCATTTTAAAGCTTAGAGTCTGCTCTTTCAGAATCTGCCCTTAACTGACAATCCATGTCTGGCGACTTTTTGTTGGTTTTGTGGTGCAGGGTCACATATATGACACAGGGAAGAGAAGGATTGCATAGAAGATGAACAGGTAAAGAACAACCAAAAATATATCTACACCAACCTTCTTCTTTGGGTCTGCCTGGGCTCTCTCCAGCGCCCTCCTGACCCGCTCCTCCTGGTGGATCCTCTGGGCCTCCAGCTTCTCTTCTCTCAGCCGCAGCCTACGCTCCTTCTCCTTGGCCTTCTCCGCCGCCTCCACCTTCTCCGGGGGCATCGTCTCGATGCTCTCAAACAGCTCCTCCAGCTTGTTCTCAATGTTGGTCAGCATCTGCAGGGTGCTGTGGTGATTGCACAGGCAAAACAAATATCATTAGACCCTCCTCATTCAGATAGTATTCAATTCAATTCAATTTATTGATTTCATAAAAGCAATACAGCTAATATTTTATGTTCACTGTAAAATAATCAAATGTCGAGTTAAACCATTAAAAAGCAGGTGGCTTGAAGATTGTGATTTCTTTTACACAGATACATAAAATACAAATTGGCATGAAAGTACAATGTTGATAAATGATACTTAATAGCACTGGATACTAAACTAAGGACAAAAGATACACACAAAAACAGACATAAATACAACAAGGAAAAGTAGAAATTACGCGGTGCGTAATATATGTCCCCGCCGGAAGTAGCATTTTGTAACAAAATGTGCAATATAGGTAAAAAATCAAGGTCAAAGGTCAAAGAAGTCAAAGGTCAAAATTCTGTGTAGAAGTTTTGAAGCCCTCACCTAGTGCTATCACATAAAGCAAATGGAATCGAAATTGGGTTAGAAAGGTATTGTTTCGATTTTAACTCACAAAGATTTAGACTCATAATACATTTGAGATTAGATTCAAAATTCCATATTTTTGTACCTTTATGTTGCACTATTATGCAAGGAATTGTAAATTTGTACAGTGTACTAGGTGCTGTGACCATATGAATTAAGGGACACAATAATGTTAAATAAACAGTCACAGAGGGCACAGATGTATACCAGAATCAATGTACAGGGTGCCGAGTCTGACATGCCAGCACACATGATCACTACACACCAAGAATAACATTTGTAGGGTGTAATAAAGCTCATGAGCTTGAATTGGGCACCATGCTAAGGTAAATGAAATTGCACAGGTTTGAACAACATTTGCTGGGAACATCAATGTCATGAACATCTACAGGAAATAATTATCTAAATGTTTAATAAACAGCAGCCTGGGCCCCGTTTTATCAAAAGATATAATCGATCATAAATTCCCTTAACACACAGGCTGCCATAGACTTATGATAGAAATCAACTATATAATCAATAACTCTTTATAAAACAGGGCCCAGCAGTGATAGAAACGCATAAACAGAGAGATACTGCTATCAACCATCAAATTAAAGAAAACTACCACTCCCATTACATTGACACTGACACTAGAGACATTTAAAGAAATAAATAAACAAATCAACTAAACTATACTAGCATTTCAGAGCAAACAAACAATCAGAATGAAGAAAGGAAAGCTCAATCTCAAGGGTTCTAATACTGAGATGTGTTGACATTTACCTGATATTTGCCTCATTGTCGCCTATGCAGTTTCGGTACACATCTTCCACTTTATTGTTTAATGTATCCAACATTGCTTCCTGTGGAGATTAAAAATATAAGATATTGTTCACCTGGGATATTCAAAGTCAAATGTAAAAAGAATTAGAATACAAATGAGGAAAAACACCTACATGTTGAAATATGTCAACTAAGAAATTCCTTAAGACTCCTACAAAGAGTGTAACTAATATAGCTTGCGCATTACGTTTAGTTATTGACTTGTTGAATGTAACTATATTCTTTGCTGTCCGCACAAATTTTTGTTCCTGAAAAGAACATTATATATATTTTTTTACAAAAAACAAATACATAATGTCCTGTTTTTAGTGCTTTGTATCTGTAGTGTCTTAAGTGTGCAACTTTTCTTCTACTTTTTTGCACACAGGCATGTCCAAATCGCCCAAATATTTCTGAATTCACTTTCCTGTTCAGTAGATACGTACGCATCTATACATCAGAATAGTGCATTACTGTAAAACATGATATATTCGCAGCACAAAATTTTCGCGAATTGGAGCCGACGGCCTTTTTCGTGGCATGAAATTTTCGCGAATTGCCACTGGCGTTCAATGCATATAGTGTAGACAAGAAATTTCGTGTGCATTTTAATTTCGCGAATCTTGGCGCTCGCGAAATTCGCGAAATTAAAATGCACGCAAACATTCCTCGTTTTACAGTATATGAATAATTATGGCATAAATTATGCACAATTATGCAACATGAAATTGCCATTGAAAAGACACAGAGAAGACGTGATAATTATCTTTTTTAATGCAAACTAAATTCTGCTCACCTGGTCCTCAGCCTTGAATTCCCCAAATGAAAACATTCTGTGAGAGAGAAAGACATAGAGAGAGACAATATTTGAAGTTTAATTGTCATTCACTCTTTCTTTTATTTTTTTGTGCACAACAAAATTTGGCAGGGTAGCAATTCATGTTCCGTGTATAAGAGTAACACCATCAAAGTTCAAGCAATGTTTGGTCTACATGTATCATCAAGTTCTGTAAAGTCTTGCACAGTAATTAAATATTCTGATATTGATGTATGAATAATTATGCATATCCACAGTTTTTATGAGTATATTCTTTTACTTGGGTGAAAAACAAAAACAAAGCCACAAATGCTGATAACAAGATATCTCAGGGTGTATCAACTATGAAGCAAATTTCTTCTCCATATGCAGTAGAACAGCACTGTGGAATTCTGCTTTACCCAGATGCATCAATTAGTTAGTCTTTAGAAAACACGTACGGTATGTAAAAAAAAAAAAATACAACTGGATTTACACATTGATAACTTTCAATATGATTCAAACTGTCTGAATGTTATTTCAGGGTCTAAAAATATTACATCTTACCTACATTTTGCCGAAAACTTCATTCAAATTGGTTAAGTGGTCACAGAGAAATGTGATTGTTGTAAAGCATGTCATGGGTCCATTTCTTCTGGGTTTAGCCGTTGAATGTTCTTGGAACTGCATATTAATTATTTAGATTAGTTGATATTGATGCATGTGTGTAATTCATGCTCTGTCTAAAGATGCATCAATGTGTACTCACTTTGATTTATGTTCAAGGTCCCTTGCCTTGTCCTCCTCCCGATCGATAGCGTGCTTTAACATGTCGATCTGCTGCTTCAGGATCTCCGTTTCTCGGTTCCTGTCAAGAAGGAATTTCAGAATGCATTGTTATATTCCCCAAAGTGGTTAGACAAGCAAATATTTCTAGCTATTAAATATTTCATTCATTACAAGTTCAATTTTATGCAAAATCTTGTCAATTTTCAATCAGAGTGATTACAGAAACAAAAGAACAGAAAAAAAACTCTTTTTTTTCAGCATCACTCCTTGTTCAATAAACTAATAGAAAACTTCTAATCAAGCTTTGACACTGATTAACTAGGATATCATTCCTTTTCATCTCTATGCTAAACAACTATATAATAAAGAATAAGATGAAGATGCTTTTTGTTTTTGTCTTTTTTTTTTTCATTCGACTTAAGGCCAATCCATCTTTATTTGTGGAAGATACGGTAAAACCATAAATACTGGCAGCATGAATTTTTGTGAATTGGAGCCACCGGCCTTTTCAGCAGCATAAAACTGTCGCAAATTGCCATTGGCATTCAATGCATTGTGGTGACAAAAACTTTCGTGTGCATTTTACTCATGTGAATCTTAACCCTATTCTAACTGGGCTATTTGTGACCAAGTTTTTACTGGGGGGGGGGGGTCAATTTGACCCCCCCCCCCTTCAGATCTCGGCCGCCGAGCGCCCAATCGCCGCAAAATTTTGCCTGAACATAGAGCCGGATGTCAACTAAAAGTTTACATGGTCATACAATAGAGAAATGATGATTTTATATTTTCTAATAAATTAATTATGCAAATTTACGCATGAAATCATATTTTCACCCATAAATCCATCAAAAAGAATGAAGGATTGCTAAATTTTTGTGTCAGAGTTCCTCAAGATACATCAAACAATTTTCTTGTTAAAAAATAGTGCAATCAAAATCAGTTTCTTTTGTTTCTTATTGTTTTGTTAATTTCTTATGTATTTTATTGTTTTTCAACCTTTTGTTTTCTATCATTTTTTTGCCAAAATTTGTTGCAGGCACTTTTTCAAGCTTATCTACATTAGAATTGATTAATTTCAATGTTCAAAAGTTGAAATAATCTAATTCATATCGATTAAACAAAAAAACACAATTTGCATTGGATTTGCACACGAAATCATGAATTTGAGCTGTTTTCGGGTTGACATGCATATCGTCGCTGGGGTGACAAGACCTCGTATCTCAAAAATGACAAATGTTCAGGAGAGCAAAAAAACATGGCGGCCAAAGCACTGTAGTGAAAGGGAAAGCCTTTCCTTTGACATGTCATGGTGGCTTCGTTTTTGGAGTAAGACAGTTGGGATTTGGCCAAGACATCACTTGACCCATTATTTGACCATTAAGCCAAAAAAAAAATTTTTGACATTTTTGAGATACGAGGTCTTGTCACCCCATCGACGATATGCAAAACATTGCGTAACTTCAGAACGGTGTACCTGGACGTCGCAAATTTGGTCTCAAAATATGCGGGAGACTTCAATGAAAAAAGTCATGAAACAACGCGGCAAAATCTTTGCGCGTTGCGGAATCGTAGCGCGAAATGTCGAGGAGGGGTCAATTTGACCCCCCCCCCCCCAGTTAGAATAGGGTTAAGGCTCCTTGCAAAAATTCGTGAACGTTTCATGCACATTAAATTTTCTGTAGATGAATGGATTGACAACCAGCTTCACTCACATCCTGGTCTCGGTGGCGTTGATGGTCTGCTTGATCTCCTCCAGGCTCTCCTCCGTCTCCTGGCTGTTTTGGATCAGGGACAAGTTCTGCTCCTCCAGGTCAGCAAAGATGTCCAGCAGCTGCTGGGGGTCCGAGAAGTACAGCTCCGGCTCCTGTTGGTTGGTTGGTTGGTTGGATGGTTGGTTGGTTGGATGGATGGATGCATGCATGCATGCATGCATGAATTGATAGATGGATGGATGGATGAATGGATAGATGGACGGATGGATGATTGATGGATGGATGGAAGGATGGATGGATAGATGAATGAATGAATGAATGAATGGATAGATGGATGGATGGATGGATGAATGAATAAGTGAATGAATGAATGAATGAATATGTGTTATTTTCATAGCTCGCAACAAATTTCTTCCACCTGAAAATTGTTCATTATTTTACTTCAGTTTCCCTTGAGCATCTAAACTTGGTGGTAAGGAGCTATACACAAAAATCTTCACAGTTGTTAATACTTTCATCATCATTCTATCACCATCACCATTATTATCATTGTATGTAGTAGTAGTAGTAGTAGTAGTAGTAGTAGTAGTAGTAGTAGTAGTAGTAGTAGTAGTAGTAGTAGTAGTAGTAGTAGTAGTAGTATCAGGTTTCTATCATCATCATAACATTTGTTGCTTGCTTCATTTCTAAAGTCCTTATGAAGTGTCACGAAGTAGTGAAGTAACATTGTGGTAGCATCATCCAACGTCTCATCTTCAAATGTCTAACCTTGTCGGTACTACAGTTGCGTTATCTTGGTACACGCATATATGTTTCTATATACTGTATACGCCAAATATTTCATGAGATTTTCATTTTGGCAAATTTCGTGAGTCAGGTGCTTCAATTTTTGCGAATTCAGAAACACACAAAAATATTAACTCTGATCCCAACATGAATGTGACGAGCACACACATATTTCTCCATTTAGTACTGTGCTCCACAATCATGAATTTAACCACTCGGGAAATTGTTGGGAAGTCCTGATTCACAAAAAATTAGACTCACTAAATATGGTGTATAGAGTATGCCCTGTACATACGTACCTCATCACTCTCATAGTCTGAATCGTCCTCTGCCTGTTTGACCTCATCTTCACTCTTGGTGGGACTCTGAACAGTGGCTCTGAAAGAAAAAAAAAGGGGGGGATAAAGTATCAATCTAATTACATTGGAAATGTGTGGATTCCAACCTTGCGATTAATCGTGCAAAGGAAAAAAAAAATGTTATGATAGAACAGACAAACGCAGGCCTTGCACAAAGTTACACAAACAAATAAAAAGTGCAGTTTTAGGTATACAAGATCGCATTACAAACTCATATACATGATGCCTAATAGATTATTGTTTCTCTGTGTTTACCAAATACTACATTTCTGTGTATTAATACAAACACACAAACAAGGTCTTTGAAGGTAATATTAATGGGCAGCACTACTTTCATACATATCATTACTCATTCTTAATCTGTCCTAGTTAAGTAAAGTTTAAGCAAACTCTATTTTATCAAGTTACTTAGCAGCTTAGACAACATAACAGGAATCTAAAAAAAAAGAAATTATTACCAAAGTAGCCACAAAACTAAAACAAAGAAGAAAAGCTGACGACTCAATCAGTAAATACAACAGTGCAAAAATCCTTTAAAAATATGTCTACCAATGGGGCACTGCAAAGCTAGTACCAACAAGGCATGAAGCAGAGATGAAAGGACCTGTTCCTCTTATCTTATATTGTCTTTCATAAAGGTGATATCCACTTGCTGGATAGAAAACACAAGTACACATCAGAGTCCTGTTGCATAAAACTTTTTTAGCAACCTTAGAAAATTCTGGTTGGGATTTGCCCAACCTGAATTTTTTAAGGTTGCTAATCTAAGAATGTAAAATCTGTTGCATAAAAACTCTGGTTGGGAGCTTCCAACCGGAATTTTGTGATTTCAACCGCAAAAAAAAATCCGGTTGGAGTTTTATGCAACGGGCCCCAGGAAGTCATCGCCACATTATGACCCCTTCCTTAATGCTTTGCTACACATCCCTAATAGTTATGCAGCACATCAATCAAAATGCTTTGTTCAACACAGGTCAATATAGCAGATCTAACGAGGACACACACACATACACATACACACAGCCCACGGTCAAGGCCCAGGAACTTCTTGTATTAGCTTTCGGTAGACCTCACCTCTTGTTCGCAGATCCACGGCTGGAGAGCCTACCGCCTTGTCTGGTTGCACTCGCCTTGGAATTCCTCCCGTCTGTGCTGGCTGAGGACACTTCAGGAAAGAGGATAGATGGGAGAAAAATGACATTTAGTTGGCTTCTGTTTCCCTCTACAAACTGCGCACAAAACATTCTATAGGTAGACATTAATCCTGACATAAATCTGAGCACTAAACCCTTCTTCTTTGTCTTCTCTACTAAAGACTATGACCTGATTTCTTGTAGATGGTTTAAATTTTATCAATTATCTGTAACTTGAATAATGGATTGCCATAAACCTGTGGAAGAAATTTAAATATTGTAGAAAACATTCACACAAATTTAGTCAGGCTTACACAGAAGGCTTCAAAGCTAAAACATAGGTATAAACCATGATTTACAACTGAATTACCAATTGGAATACGGACAGCTTTTTTTTTCTTTTTCTTTTTTTTACACCAGATCTGTTTCAACTTTTTCCCTTTTCAGGAGATGCATTTGCAAATTAAAAAAAAAAGTTTATTTACTGCAGTACAAAGACATAAAATACATTAGCATTGTCAGAACGTTTATACCTCCAATTCATATGTTCAAGTCACAAGGAAGGAGAAAAGTGCAATAATTCAACCATAATTCTCGCTCAGGGATCAATGTCATGATTTCTACAGGACAAGACAACACACATCCAAGATTCCTCTCTTTTAGTCTTGCTTTTCCATTTGAAAGTCTTTCATAATGTTATGTCTCTTGATTCACAAAATTATTCTTCACCACTGTAGATACTTTAAAGGACTGGCTACCTTTCTTCTTGCTTGCCGAAGCCAGCTTGTCTCTGTCCTTGCCCTTCAGTTTGCGCTTTTCGAGTCTCTCCTTCCTCTTCTCATCCTTCCATTCGTGGGGTGTGAGTGAGTCCAGGAATTTCTTGTAGAGCTGGTAGTCCTTCAGCAGCACCTCATTCTTAGATATTTCACTACACAATTGTAAAGAAATGAGTCATTTTTTACTGTTTTCTGTGCCTTGGATACTGCTGACCGAAAATTTTGGGCAAAATAGAGATTCTTTACGAGTGTGCCGAAGAAAGGAAATACATTGATCATTCTGTGAAAGCAGATCTGTTTTGGTGACGTGGTGACACTGTAAGTGTCACTAGCTGACAGCAAGAAGGTAGTAGATCACATAGGTAAATATGCACTGATAACAGTCTCCAGGATTCCGAAAAATCCTATAGCTTAGGGCATTTGATATAACCACACCCCATTGAACCAAATGTACTGGGAAGCCTGCGGTGTAATGACAATTTATAAAGGAAGAACTATATCTATGCATGTCTTTGTCCATGTCAAACAATATAGATATCTACATGATGGTATCAACTGAGATTTCTCTTTCCTTTCATCTGATCATATATATTTACTTGTGTACAGCACTTGATCTGATGAGTTCTACCATGCTCACTGATGTATACAGCAACCTTTGAAGCAGTAATTGTGTGTGTGTGTGTGTGTGTGTGTGTGTGTGTGTGTATGTGTGTGTGTGTGTTTGTGTGTGTGTGTGTGTACACAATTTATGTGTATGTCAAAACATGACATGTGTTCAGACTAATGGGCATCCACAACATTACATAAAAGATTATTCTGGCACCATTCTGTGGACATTTGAATTGTTAGCACCAATACTGTTCAAACCTAGAGGTTGACCAACTAAATGCACAGCATAACACAGTTCACAGAGTGGAAATAGTATTCATAATATAATAGTGACTGATCCTCTGTAAAGAGATAAGTGTGTTTGCTTGCAAGAGCAAATTGGTATGATCCCAGCAAAATAGGAGATCACAGAAATAAAACACACTACTTACCCTCTAATTCTGCCAATCTCTTCATTGATCTTCCTGATTTCCTGAACTTTCTCCATTTTTGCTTTGGTCTCTGACTCAGCTCTGAAAAATACAATATTTCATCCATGAACTTATCTCAGCCTGTCCTCCTCAAGTACATTAGGATAAGTGGAAAACATGAGTACAAATGCACACACGACTTCTCTTCATGTACGCACGACAGATAAATGACAAACATTCTGAAAAATCTTTTATGCCTCTTAGCGAAACATCACTTGGTTGATTCTTAGGTGAGAGACAAAACATGCATTTGTATTTTGCATTGTTAAAGAGAAATACTATAGTGCCATATAACTGTGACACTAGATATTGACATATTTTGTGTATGTGAACGTTCAAATGATAAAAATTATCGCAATTTGATGATGACATGATGTAAATTTCCACATCTTGCTTTCTGAGTGTCATTGACAGATTCATTGAGCACAATTCTGAATTGAAACTGTATGCTGGATTATTTCTGTTTACTACTGCATATCTTGACTCTAAAAATGTTTAGACTGGCAATCTGTCTACAAAAATATATACCCAAGACAAAAGCTGATCTTCCAGTTCGTCACATTTACATAATTTCTCAAGTGACATCACAATGTTAAGTTTCTTGCTTTCATCAATGTTGCTAACACAATAAAATAAAATGATGGGATATATGTTTTCCTCTTTAGAAAGCAGCCTTCTCAACCTCCTCCTCCACTCGCCCCCCCCCCCCCACCCCCTTTCCTGCTCCTCCTTCTTCTCCCAGAATGAATGAAAAAAAAAAAGAAACAACGAAATTGTGGAGGCAGGTCAACAAACGCAACAGCTTTTGGCTGGGAGGCTCATGGAGCACTCTAAGATATAGAGCTGTTCAGTTTGGACACTGATTTTCATATTAATGTCTATTTCAGCCATAACTGAGGAGGGGGCTTAAGTATGTCTAAAAATAGCTGATTATTGTACTGAACCTAGCAAGGCATCTGACCCATTGCATAACCCAGTGAATCATCTTTTCTTCTCATTTTATAACCCCCCCCCCCCCCCCAAGTTATGGCCAACATAAGTTACAGTGTTTAAAAACTGATTAGGTCTATACTGGTTGATAAAAGAGAACACTGATCTCACATCTTGATTGCCTCCACCGAGTTCTTGTCGTTCTCCTTGAGGAACTCGTCAAACATGGCCGCATCCTCCTCAAGGTACTGCTCGGCCAGCTCCAGCTTCCTCTCCTCAGCCGACGCGATCTCCTCAAGCTTGCGCATCTCGTCCCGCTTGACGCCCAGCGAGTACTGGACCAGGAACATCTCCCGCTTCTTGGCGATGTAGTCTGGCAGGCTCTCCTTCTCCACATGGCGATCTGGAGGAAGTCCAGAAAAATCCCAAATATGTCACGATTACTCAAGCCAACATTTCAAGGGGAAACAAGAGTGTGTTATTTCAACAGAAATCAAACAGACAAGAGTCTCCCACTGTAGCACAGTAGAATATATGTCTATAGCAATTGCTCTATATCATTATTACTAAGCCATCCAATGTGGGGAATCTTGTTCAAAATCTTGCCAAATTCAATGTCACTAGGATCACTGGATTCCTTTTCACCAATCAAGTGTCAGACACTCACATTTCAGTATTTGGTGTTGTGTCTTTTTGCTATAACACTTGTTATTCATTGTCATTGTTTCATGGGGTGAGTTTAAACACCCCTTCCATTTGAATCCCTTGTTGTCTATTAATGATAGTTTGTTCTAGTTGTATGATTAAAAAAACAACAACCTGGTAATTGCTCAAGTTTCTGATTCTGATTCTTAAATTAGCATCACTTGCCCTTTTGAAAATTGTGTTTCTCCGTCAGATGGGATTATTTTAGTGCATTTCTGATTTTTCATGTCTGATTGTGAAATATTATCTCAGCCTACAATATATCCCAGATGAAAAAAAAAAACAGAAGAAGTGAAAAGCATGCCTGACAATGACAAACAAATAACAATCATCAACACACTGTAAAACGAGGAATGTTCGCTTGCATTTTAATTTCGCGAGCCAAGATTCATGAAATTATAATGAATGCGAAAATTCTTGTCTACACTATATACATTGAATGTTAGAGGCAACGCGCGAAAATTTCATGCTGCGAAAAAGGCTGTCAGCTCCAATTCGTGAAAATTTCATGCCGCGAAAATATCTTGTTTTACAGTAACCAAGAGATGGATTGTATGGCTGCCAAGCAGTCTCATCTTTAAGGCTACAACAGAAGGACTACTTGTACCCAACTATGATTGGAATCTTACCTCTGGTGACAGCGATAGTGAAAGCAGGGTCATCTTTCACAGCCAGGGCCTTCTCATCTCCTTCCTCCTCCTCCTCCTCTGCATCAAGTTCTTCAAGGGGCTTGCGCATTGAAGCTCTGAGGGCGTTAACTCGTGATGTGTACGTCGTCTTCTCATGCACCTTCAGACCTCTCTGCTTAATTCTCTCCTGGTATCATGAAACAAAAATGGTGCTAACTTCAGCACAACATATACACACAATGTCATTATAATGTTATGTCACCATACACAATATCATCACAAGCCAATGCATGAATCTACAAACTCCTTCCTTTGACTTCCTGCCATCCTGCGGTCACAACTGCACTCACTTACTTTACTCCACTGGAAAAAAAAAAAAAATCACATCAGTAACTGCCCTGTTGCTTAAAGATTAAAGATATAGTATAGCATTGGTGGAGATTGGGCTTTTAACTTTTTGCGAGATACCAAGAAACCAGTTATGAAATAGTACCAAGCATACCATTCTAAGAAGAATTCAAAGTGTTTACTTGATGAAAATCGGTTTTGAAATGGCTGAGACATCCAAAAACAAAGTAAAACAAAGCGTTTTTAATAGAAGGTGGGTCCCACCTTTTATTCGGATCACTCTGTTTTGGATATCTCAGCCATTTCAAAACCAATTTTCACTTAATAAACCAACGTTGAATTCCTCGTAGAATTACATGCTCTTTCATATTTCTAAAGATTTTTCTCATTATCTCACCAAAAACATGTTAGAAACCTTAAGTTAGGTCTCAACCAAAACTATACAATCCCTTTAAAGTAGCATTCAGGAAGGAAAGTGTTGACAATAAAGGTACAGAATCACTAATGAGTATATATAGAGTTTCTAAGCTTTGCAGGCTTACTGCTTGCAAAGCTAATACAAAGTCAGAGTGAGAAGCAAGTAGTCATCCCATAAAAAACAACTGAATCTGGATAACAGTGGTTACTTACAGCCTTCTTCCTCTGCCTTTCCTTGTCCCGCAACATGAAGATGTCATTGTCAGCTGGCATGGTAAACGGATTGAAGTCTGCCGGCACATTTTCTTCACTCTCTGCAGGCAATAACCACAGTACATAACAAAACATTAGTTATTCAAAAGCTGTAAGAAACAATCTCAAACACTCACATGAGATATCAACCTTGTAAACAGCATTGCAGTATGATGAGGGCTGAAAAGCTGCAGTTTTAGTAGAAAAACAGTATTTTCACTTTGCCAGCAATAATAGACATGAGTAGTTATTACACAGTTTGGGAAAGGTCATTTTTTTCATGAAGCCTGAAGTATTTTTGGCAAAAACAAAAACAAAAACAGTACAAATATTGAAAAAAAAAGTATGGCATATGTGGCATATTTCTGGGATTAAAGCTATACATTTCATGAGAGCATAGTTTTCTCCATGATCAGTTGTATTCCATGACCATCCTGACTTACCTGTGATTGCAGAATGTTGTGAAGCAGATTTGACTGACTGTGGGAAGGTCACTCGCCCCGACTGGCGGGAAACTAAATCTTGGCCTGCATGTGCAACGAAAATGGAAACCAGAATTGAATGATAGATGGGGGGGGGGGGGATACATTTGTGAGGGGGTGTGTGCATTGCAGCATATAAACAAACAAATATATTTACACTCAAGTCAAGTTCAGTGGATCTTCTGCAAATTTTCAAATTGTGGGGAGATATCAAGTTAATTTCAACAAACAAGGTTTGACTGTGGTTCTCTGCGTAAGATCAAGAAAGATTTGATGCTCCACCTATCAATTTTCATTGAAAAGATTTTCCATAGAGACTTCAACCCACCACCTACTGCAGGCCTCAACACCGAGCTAGCTAGCTGTGGCCCAGTGGCCCAGGCCCACTAAAGATGTCCAAAAAGGTCATCTTTTGGACAGTTTTGGTGGCCCAATGGGGCAATTATGATATACATGTACATTGGATTGCTATTTTTTTCTTTTTGAAGCATAACATGTGAAAAGGTGCAAGGCTCAAGTCTCAGAGGACAACTCTTTCCACTTGTACACATCATCACAAAATCAATGTTTCAGTATCACCACCAATATTAAGGACCCCTGTTGCATATAATTTTCTGAGAAAACTCTTACTCAGGGTAAATTTTTGTAACAGATTTTTTTTTTTCCTGTGCTACAGTCAATAGTGGAATCATACTAGAGGTTTCTAACCTATGTTTTAATTCTTCCCAGCGTTCTTCTCAAGCAAAACATCTTTATGCAAATTTCACCTGGAGCACTATCACCTACATTGGCTACAAGTCCGTACAACGTTAATGCATATAATGAACTAGAAATAAGCAAAATTCGTTGACATTCATCTGATAGAGAGACTATCAAAGTTAATTACAATATTCACTTCACTTGTCATAACTCATTACTAATAATAGTCATTTACTCTTCAGGGTCTAATGTTAGACCTAGACCTAACGTTAGAATGTATTTTTTTTTTCTTCCTTGAACCTTGATGAGATAATCCCTGAGTGGCCTGAAGCAGCTCTTTCCGAACTAAACTGGGATGGGATGTGCTGTGACAGTAGGTGATGGTGAAGTTGTAGAATATTTACAATAAAAATAGTGATGTGCTCGCTAAAAATTCTGTAAGATTTACAGCAGCATGGAACCCACAGGAGGTTTCAGCCCTCTGATGACAGGAAGGGCAGCCTCCTGGAAGGCAGCTACTGTTGGGGCAGTAACTGCCATGTTTTATACTTCCATAATGGCTGTCTTACACGATGCAAATCCCTCTTTAGTAACAAAATGAAAGTTGACTGCTTCTTGGCATTGAATGGCAAACTTACGCGACTTCTTTTCTCCAGATGTAGGAGAACGAGATGGCGGAGATGGAGATCCGGCCGGTGAGCCTGGTGCAGACATGGTTGCTTTCCTGCAAGTGCAGAGAAACAGTGACAGAAGGGAGGGGGATTGAGATAGAGCTAGGGAAAGACATACAAAATGCAAATTAGACGTTTAGAGATTCTAGACTCTAAATCATCTTGATATCTGTTTGTTTATAGACATTCTATGTAGGGCCGAGGTCCATCAATACACGTCAAGTTGAATAGAAAGAAGAGGAAATTAAATATTTCAGGAAGAAGAAGAGCCAATGCCCAAACCAAACACTGACTTTAAAAGAACACGTTGTCGTTGATCTTTACAGCTAACCAGTTGTTAGGTATTTTCTACAAGATAATTGTAACGAGTCAAACTCTCTGTGTTCAAATACATACTCACCAATGTTATCACACGTCGTTTCCTTGGGAAATCAAGAGAGTTTTCAGTCGTGTGTCAGCAGTACGTGACACCATTAAACAGCCCGTGCACAATATTTAATCTAACGCTAAGGCCTATGCTATTTACACTCAGCAGCTACTAGTTTAATATCTACGCGATTCGACAGTCGTGATCTCAGCCTCGCATTGGCGAAATACAGAGCCTCAGAGGGCATTCACAACAAGCACACATGCACAGTGCAGTGCGGCAGCTGCTGCGGTAGTACTACGGGGGAGCAAGTAGCGCTGGCGTCATAGCAACAATGGCCTTTTTTGCATCGTAGAGGGCAGTAACATGCATTATTTCACAGATCTGTGCATCATTCTCGTTGACCAGCGTGAGTCTTCTCTTCGATGGACGAGGTTATTTAGCGGTTAGTGAGTAAAAAATATCTTGGTCGATGGGATAAAATTCTTGTCATTGGAATAATTATTCCTCGAATGTTATTGGTAATAGCGAAAAGATTTATAAAGGATGAATACCAAAAAAGAACAGTAAATCACGCAAAATTTTGATCGGCATTCATGTTTGTATCAATATATAAAACTGCTTCAGTTGATGACTTTAAAATGTTTGCGTTCTGCTTGAAGGTATAAGTTTGTTGTTGTTGTTGTTATCCTTTTTGCTTAAAGTCATTAACCTTTTGTGTATGAAATCCTAGTTCATAAAGTTTGCATGAAAGAAAGTCCGGCCCTTACGTGATGCGGGAAAATATTCTTCCTCTTCAATAACAGGAAACTTGATTTTCGTCAAAGTGACTTTTTGTACTGTAGACTTCCCAAATCAATTTCTTAAAATACATTTTTGGTAAGGTAAGTACCGGTACTTACAATGGCCAGGAAATAGCCATACCAAAGAGGTGCAAGAGAACGGAGTCACAACTGGTCCTTTTTCCTTTGCTAGATGTTCGATGCAGCCACTCAAAAATGTTTGACGCATCTGCCAAACTGCCAAACTATTGCATAATCACCAGCCACTTTCTAGGGAAGATATATTTGTGATGGTAGGCCTACTAAGTGTTAATTACTTTTCGTCATCCACACTTATTAAAGATAGGCGATGTAAGAAATAATGGCAAAGACACACAAAATAATGCAAGAAAATGAAAATTACTCGACTGGGCATGCCCGGTCACTAATCTGATATATCTATCAATGAACAATCATAGCTGAAGATTATTCCATATAAGTTTTATTTGTGGGAATTAAGTGGAAAAGTGAAAAAAAAACCTAGCTTTCCAGGAGGGTACCAGTTTTGAATATATTCACATGATAAAGCTCTGATTAACACTTTTGCACAAATTTCTGGACGGGGTTTACTTTTGTTTTTTATGGTTTACCATTAAATGGAATGTCATTTCATTTAATGAATAAACCAACAAAATATATCCAACAATATAATGTTAATGTCCAAAGTGAATCTTCAGATTGCTCAGAAAGACGACGGCAATGAACATCGATCACCAAAGACACGTATGATGCACCTGTAGAATTCTTTTGCACATCAGTAAAAACAAAACAAAACTGACAACTGTTTGAGTAATTACCAGATTACAGTCAGTTGGAACTCCAACGCTTCAGCCTCCTTTTCCATACCTATTATGTAGGCTTGAAATCATTTCCAAGAACCTGATCAATGCTCCAAGTCACGAGACAACAATTTAATCATATACACAAGACGAAAATGAGAGGAAGACGATTAGCTATGCCTGCAATTTCTATTGGAGAACTGGGACAGCCTTTTAAAAATTTCTGGTTAATTTTCTTGTTTCCTGCTGTGTTGTGCGTATCAAGGTACTTGGATGCCCTTTAGCCCGAAACAAAGAACTGCTATTTCTTCATAGATTGTATAATTTTTCATATTTTGATATTATTGATTACTGTATTTGTATTGACGGACGACCAAATATTGAAAAGACATCAACTAAATTCCTAGGCATTGCTATTGATTCAAAGCAGTTTTCTTGGAATGATCACTTACAAAATGTTCGTAATTTAGTTTCTAGATGCATCGGAATCTTTTACCACCTGATAAACTTGCATGATTTCTCCAAAGTCTTTACTTATTTTGTATAATGCTTATATTACGTGATTATTGTAACATCGTGTGAGGAAATTGTAGTCTAATCAAAACAAACTCAATATCACTTTTACAAAAACGAGCAGTGCGGATGATTGCAAGCTCTCACTTTTTATCTCCCTCTGACCCATTGCTTTCTCAATTAAAAACGAATAAAGGTTAATGACATTCATACTTTTCAAGCAGCAATTTCTATATATGCTCGAATACACGTTCAACCAACTTCCCTCGGTGTTCAATGATTTGTTTAATTCCTAATGCCATTATTCATTCCTACCCAACTCGCCGTTCATCTGATTATCATTTTGAAAACCAAAGAATTGTTTTAGCACAAAAATCCTCAAAAACATCATGGCCAGATGTTTGGAATTCTTTACCCAACAACCTTTAATGATGTAGATCTATTCATTTATTCAAAAACAGCTTTGTATGATATGATGTTAACTCAGTATGATTATGTCTGATTATTAGAATATGTTACTCTTTATCTATTTTTTCTATTCACAGCTATCGTCAAAGAAAGGGACCCGAACTGAACGCACACAACAAACATAAACACAAAAGACACATGCACTATCACATACCCACAACACGTCTCCACACAAACATTTCATTAATGCCCAATGCTATCATGCACCGCTGCACATTTTTTTTCTTCATTTTCCCTCTCTCTTTATTTCCACCCAGTAAGTAGTGATTTGAGTATATCTCCTTAGTATGTTGTACTGTTTAAACGGTCATTTTGAAGCCATTTACCTCGTCAAGCGTGTGCTCGTAGTCTCCTGTTTGTTTGTTTTTTGATATATACATATATATATATATATATATATATATATATATATATATATATATAGATATATATATATATATCATATTCATTTACGTCGATGTAAGGTAATTTGTCAATCAATTGCAACTATATTTAGAGTTGCTTAATTTGTCTTTTGAACCTCAGGTATACATGCAAGGGATTCTATGTTTGCATATAGGCATAAAGTAACGCCTGCTCGTTTTCATGTTGCATTATCATGGAGTACTGTCGGATATTTGAAACAATCGTTCATCTGATTCAATTGTTAGATTCAAATAATTTTGTACTTGATTAGTTCGTTCAATTGACCTTGTGTTACATTTATGTATAAAAAGGAAATTCAGGAATAAAATCAATCAATCAATATTCATTTACTTTCATTTCCTTCGGGTATATTTATCATAGGCTTTTGTATATTTTTCACAATCATGACAAGAAAACCAGATAAGTTATATCCCTTTTACTTTACTTTTAAATAACATTATGGGGGGGGGGGGGTGTCGAAGAACAAAACACAAACACACACGCAGACACCCCCCCCCCCCAACACACACACACACACACACAAGCTGTGCTGATAAGCACAGTCAATTCCACACACAGGTAAATATCATATTTGAAATACCAGCTATACAGTTAAACCTACCGCGGTGATGATCCATCATCTATAACGATATTCATATTTCTTTCATGCACATGATTATTTGATGCATTTACAACCTTGACAGGCAATGTTGCTATGATGCGATAATGATGACGGAGATAATTTCCCGTCTATTATAGTTTTCACATTTCTTTGTTGTTGTTGTCGTCGTCGTCATTGTTGTTGCTGTTTATTTTTATAATATGTTTTATTGATTTCAGCAACTGGCATACAAATATAGATCATTTCAAATTAGTGTATATAAATAACACAAGCATGCAGGAAAAATATATTCATCCCGATTCGCCAAGAAGATTTCTTTTTTTCCCCTATAACAGTTAGCATTTCTGCAAGCTACATAGTGATATAGCCTGGAACCTGTAGGTGGCACAAAGAGAAGTTTTCATGTGTCTTGTAAAGTACTATCGAGAGACTAGATGAAATGTCAGCTTTACTTCAGTATTATGTGTTCCACGTCCTACAAGCTTTGCTTTTTAGTGGAACACTCTTTTCCATCGTTATGATTACTTCTTCTTTTTTCAAATTCACGAAATTCTTCCGTCGAGATGCATTCATTGCAACTGATTGACAAATTGTCCGGTGATCAGGAGGTCGTGGGTTCGAATCCCGCTCGAGTGTGTACGCCCATGATTTTTTATCCTGGCGACTACTAAAACACTGATCAATTCAGTGCTTATTTACGTCAATGCAGGGCAATTTGTCAATCAGTTGCAATTCTTTTTTGTTACCATGACAAAGTGTGCATTGGGTTTTTTTGTGTGTGTGTTATATCATTCATGCATATATTTTATATTGTGTTTAGTGAACTGTCCTTATCAGTTTATGAAAGTCGACTGACACTGTCATGTACCGCCTTGAATCATTTTTGATGGAAATAAATAAACTATTGAATTGAATTGAAGGAAATGAGCACCAGAACTGTATATAGAGACAATAATGTCCTATTTTGATATCAGAATATTAGTACATGATTATCATTATCATCATTGCTATCTTAAGCATTAAATCAAATATATTATCAGTACCATCGTCATTATGCTAATATCATCATAACAATTATCATATTGGCGTACACTCATTATAAGCGTAGACCTAGCTATTACGTATCCATTAAGTCAGGCAACGTTTATTTTGCATTTGACTCAATAAGAACTCTGATTGATAACACAATCGCCCTTAAGCAGAAGAAAAAAAAAATCCACCTTATATACGTCCGCCATCCTCTCAGATATTTGCGTGTGGTAACAAGCATCTCTTCTTAATAATGATAACTACTCAAGCAGTCAAGAAACTTACCAAGAATTTGTTTGTATTCATTAAGGGGAAAAAGGTTCTTAAGTCTTGTTTTTCCCCCATTCTGCCGCGAGGCGGTATCAGTGAAATCGAGATGGAGCCACGAACGATAATCTTTTGCAAAGCTTTCTAATGCAAGAGACTTCGGGAGGGAAAAAAGGTAGGTCAGTGAATTCATGCTTCGACATTATTTCCTTAATCGCCGCACGTTTCATTAAATGATGTATTTGACAGCTTACACACGAAGACCTTCGTCGACACGTGCGACATTGATTATGTCACGTCTTCCTCACTTCCATAATTAGCAGTTTAGCGAACGTCGTGCCGTCGACTTCATGCTGAAAATCGGAGATTATCTTTTTTTCTCGTCTCTCTCACAAATTCATGGGTAGTTCTCCATGGTAAAAGCGTCGAGGCATCATGGAGTTCTCTCAGATTGGCAACGATACAGAGCAGCCATCAGATGCAAGCCTGAAGACGAGCATAATATCTGAAATTTCCAAGCAACATTTGTCGGCCGCGGCAGCGTTTTTGTGTCTGGTATCCATCAGCGGTGTTATCGGAAACAGCTTGGTGTTGGGTGCTATCGTAGCATCAAGAAAGCTGCAGACCAGGATCAATCGCCTCGTAGCTAGCCTCGCTGTGTGCGATTTGCTGTCCTGCCTGACTCTGCCAGCACAAGTCGTCATCATCGTCCAAATGGTGGACAACGACGAAAGGGTGTCTTCGGCGAGTTTTAAGCTCATATTTTCTGCCTTCAACATCGTCTGCATCTCCTGCAGCATACTTACTCTTGCTATCATCGCGTTCGAACGTATGATCCTCATCTCTCAAACACGAGAACTCTACAGACGCTGGTTTTCGCAAAGGAATATATCGTTCATCATCGCGTTCGTCTGGGGCTTTCCTGCTCTCGCTATCGTCATCATCGACGTCTCCAAGCTCGACACGATAACTTATTACATTAACGCTCACACCTGCGTATCGTCCGGTAATGACGGCGAGCTGCATCTGTACGATGTTGTCGCTTTTCTCAACTCCAATAGCGCAATACTTATGATAATATTTTGTTACCTTAAGATTTACTGTCACGTGAGGCGTGGTAGACGAAATGTGAACAGGACAACGTCACCAGTGCACCTAGATCAGCACAGACTATCTTCCGAACAACGAAGTCATAAATTCGGTGATTCTTCTACGACAACTAAACGTAGGACAAACAGTCCATCAGCTACGGCATGGAGTGGTTCGGGTTATCAGTTAGACAAGACTGATGTTCCTAAAGCCAATGGTCATGAGAGACAAGAGAAATACAGTCTAAAAGCATTGTCCAACGAGATGCACCATTCTGATTCAGAATCAAGTCTTTATCATCCCAGTACATCAAATGGATGTCCTAAACTCATTGTGTCTAAAATTCCACATACAGAGCTTTCCAGTGGTGCGCTTGATGGTTCCATGGTAAAACTCCCGAACTCGTGCGATCTACCTGAAGACAAAAGGCGCCACACAATTGCAAACGCAACAGACTTCACGAACCCCTTAGCTGCTGATTTAGTCACCGGCTTCTCTAGACGTCGCTGTCAAAGCGCAGTGCTTGAGCCATCTTCACGTTGTGAGACCTCTGGGGGATCTTGGGGAAAATTCATCGCCGAGTCACCGGATGTCGAAAGAAAAGCAGAAAGAGTAGATGCCACAGTTATTGTCAACCGCGCTGAGCAATTAGCCCTTCCACATGACAGCGAATCTGTGTTAAACGAGGTCTGCGTATTGCCGAACACAATTTCAACACGATGTTCAGACATTCTGCGCGCCGAGGAAGATGAGCATGTTAGAAACCCACCCAAAACTTCTGGCAACCGTCTGCACGTTAACGACTCGTCACTATCGCAGCCGCGCAATTTATCCGCTTTGTTGACGAAGGCAATGTTGGACCAAAAGGCGAAAAATCGGCGGAGGAACGAGATGGCGACCACAAAGAATCTCCTGTTGGTGGTCTTTACTTCCTACCTCTGCGTCTGTCCGGAGTTAGCCTGTCTTCTAGCTCGCATAGTTCGTGGCTCCGCCTGTGCTTGTCTCTATTCCTTCCTCGTCATCGCCTGCAACCACTGCATCAACCCGATTATCTACGCCTACCGACACCCAGCCATAGGTCCCGTCATGAAGTGCCTTGTCCGCCTGAAGTTTTCCGCCATCCCCGAACCCTCTCGGTGGCTTAGGTCGATCCTACTCCGCCGGCGCAGTCACTTTGGCAATTGACGGATGCCCAAATAGAGGGACAGCATCGTCAGACCGCTTAAAGGGGAAATCCAGTCCAAATATAAGTTAGTCTGATAAAAAAAGGTAAAATCTTACGAATTCAGCGGTAAAAATTTGACTGAAATCGGATGAAAAATAAGGAAGTTATGACATTTTGAAGTTTTGCTAATTTCTGCAAAACAGTTCTTGTACAGTGGATATGAATATGCAAATGAGTGAGCTAACCATGTCATACCCTCACATTTTTCCATTGATCGTGTACACACACACAAAAAAAAAATGACGAAAATTCAATGTTTCTGTCATTGAAGTCTGAAACATGATGTTATTCCTGGTTGAATAACTTCAGAATAGTGATCATTTAGATATACGAGGATTTGAGCCTCGGGCATAATTGCGTTTGAATGAAAAACTGGAAATTTCACAATTTTATATACAAACTATATGGTGAGGGAATGACATGCTCACTTTGCCATTTGTATATTCATATTGACTGTTCAAGAACTGTCCCCCCCCCAAAAAAAAAAAAAAAAAATGTCGAAACTTCAAAATGTCATAACTTCCTTATTTTTCATCCGATTTCGATCAAAATTGTACCGTTGAACTCGTAATATTTTACTCTTTCTTTGGGAATATCAGACTAACTTATATTTGGACTGGATTTCCCCTTTAAGTTTTATACGGTATACACACAGCCTTTTCCTACGCAATGTCTAGGCCTACACTGGCAAAATGTCAACGGACAATGCCTGCGTTTACGTTTGCTTGATTAACAGTGAGGTTTACGTACACTTCTTTGTCTATCGCATTGGCCCTTGAACGCCACTCATGTTTGGCAATTAAAAGAGATGCATCGCTGTACTTCAATACCCAAACGTTATGTCTTGTCAACCCATGTGACTATGTACACACGTATATGCACCACAAATCTTGACCTTTCCTCTGTCATCGGCCATAAAGGTCGCTTATATTATTGGAAGTCGCTTGGAAGTTTTTAAAAAGCGCTCAATAAGACAAGTGCTGAAGTGGAACGCACAAATACATGGACGGGGGGAGGGGGGGGGGAGGCAAGTGCTATAACCCTCAGTATACTCCTTAATGGATTTTCCGAAGTATATCACCATTCCCTATCGATTTGACCAGATACCTGCTCCCCAATAAAGATTATTTATTAAATTCTACAGCAGAATGGCATACTACTTTCCACAAGTTACAGTACTCTTATCATTATAGAGATCATTTTGGGATTGGTTTCTTTTTAAAGCTACCACTTACGTTAGGCCTACGTATACAGTAATTTATTCAACTCGTCATTCATCATTCTTTAACAACTTATTTCAGCAATATGTATTAAGAATATCTACATGTCAAACGCATTGAACGGGAGCAACATATTGTTACACTACAAATAGTGTAAAATTGAACTAGCAGCACAATCAATGATAATTCTAACATGAATATGATATAACATTAATTGTATATAATACCTAGGTATAAGTATTAAATATATATATACATATATATATATATATATATACTCCTAGATGGGTCATTTGGAAGACATTTCCATTTGTTTTATATGCAAATTTTAAAATACATGTTCAATGGCAATTTACGCAATGGAGACACCAAAATTGTCTCCTTAATGACCAGTTGTCTCCCTAATGAAGACACTTCCCCCCAATATGTCTCCCTAAGGTGCCAACTAGGAATATATATATATATATATATATATATATAATTATATACATATATATATATATTTAAATATGTATATATACATATGTACATATACATATATATAACTATAAATATATGTATATATATATATATATATATATATGTATATATATATATATATATATATATATATATATTTACATGGAACATGAAAAAAGAACATGAAAAAGGAACATGCGCATAAAGGGTTGAAGGGTTGGTCCATCGGGTAATCGAGCTTGGGTCTGCCTGAACCGTTATGACGTCTCCGTGGCCGGGCGGTTTAAGGCGTTGGCGTTCCATGCCAAAGACCCGGGTTCGATTCCCGGCAGAGACCAACTATGCAACTCTTGCAATTTTCCGAAAAGGAGGAACAGTGACATGGATAATGATGTCAATTTTTTTTTTTTGTGGCCGATTGCATATCTTCCTTTCCGTTCAATTTTCCTGGCATACCTGGCCCCATAGTGTCTGTGCCACAAATGTGATATGTTATATAGTTTATATGTTTGCATTCTAATATACTAGTAAGTATTGTTCATAGTATCAGCATCATATATCAATGAGTAAATGTACAATAGGATATAGAAGAATTTAAAATGAATATGTTTTATTGGTATAACAAATTGGTGCTGTTGTTGTTTTGTCCCAGTGTTCCACGTCTTACAAGCTTGGCTTTCTTAGTGGAACACTGTTTTCCATCATTGTGATTATTTACTATTTTTGTTGCCATGGCAAAGTCCATTGTTTCTTTTTTATGATATCATTCGTGCATATACTTTATATTGTATTTGAAAAACAAAAAATCCTTTATCAGAAGAGTGTAAGAAAATTGAAAAAATTGTATCACTTTGGATTATGTTAAGTTTCTTTTCTTTTTGATGATGGAAATAAATACACTATTGAATTGAATTGAATTGAAAGCTACGCACCGATTTCTCCTTGCTTTCTCATATCTTTTGTATATATACATATATATATATATATGTATATATATATATATATATATATATATACATAATATCATATCATATACAGTGTATATATCTTTATAAATCGAGTGGTATGAGACTTGTCGGTAAAATACTTTACAAGATATAGCATGAAAGATCCAAATTATTTGTCTTTCGTGTAAGGGGCTCACGTTATCGATATAATATTCACATCATTCAGTAAGTAGACCCATTGTAAGTCCCACTCTGTCAGCATTTGGACTGCATAATCAGTTGATGGAATAAACTCTGATTCTGGTTAGTTCTCGGTGGTA